>NC_083874.1:43643170-43946200 GCF_032452875.1 Bos javanicus
TCTAAAATAATAAAATACCTAGCAATAAAAGGCAAAACAAAAAATATATTTATGAAGAATGCTCTTGTAAAGCTCTCTCTCGGCTGTCTGGGTATTGGTGACAGGGAGGCCATTCTGTCTCATGAAAGTCTATTTTCAGACCACAGGGGACATTACTGCCCTATGTATGACTCCTCTTACACTCTGGAGAGCACATCTAGTATTCACCACAATACTGTCAAGAATCTTGAAGTCAGGGACCCAGCCCTTACAATCTTACCTTCTCTGAAGTTCAGGTTCTTGTTTTTTCCCCTTGAAGAATGTACATTTGGAGCACCTGTCCTGCCCTTGCTTCAAAGCTCAAATTTGCCAAATATCCCTGAAAATGCTCAGCACAGAGCTGGGCACGGAACCATCCCCCACTTTATGTAGATTCTATACCTCTGTTAATGCAGCCAGATATTGATTGAAGGCTGTTTTGCTCTGTGGCTTCAGGCATGCTCTGCCCCCTGAGGACCTCCGAGTGGGAGCATGCCTGCTGCCTTCCTGGAGGCTGCGGGAAGGACACAGCATCCCTCAGAGGGGAGGGAGTTCCCTCTGGCGCACCTGGGCAGTGAAGCCGCTGTAGAAGGCGAACCAGATCTGGACCATCATGCCGGCCAGCGTCTTGTACAGGAAGTAGCGCAGGAACTTGCAGACGCGCATGTAGGACCAGCGTCCGTGCACCAGCAACAGCCGCCGCAGGAAGCAGAACTGGGCCAGCACGTAGTCGCTGTTCTGCACCGCCTGCATGCCCTCCTGACCTGCCACCCCTACGCCGATGTCTGCAGCTGCAGAGGCACACGCAAGCCTGTCAGCCCAGGGACCCCAGCCTGCTGCTCCCACCTGCTGCCAGCCTCCCCTAGCCCCGCTGCCCACCACCCACTCTTGATCATGTTGACATCGTTGGCGCCATCCCCGATGGCCAGGGTCACCACATTCTGGTATTTCTTGACCAGCGCCACGATCAGGGCCTTCTGCTTGGGCGTCACGCGGCAGCAGATGACCGCCTGGCATCGGGAGGCCAGCTCCACGAAGGCCCGCTCCCGCCGCTCCTCAGCACTCCGGAGGGTCTTGGAGTCTTCGTGCTGGGGCGCCAGCCCCGAGCTCCGCAGCTGGATCCCCAGTGTCCGCCACATGAGGGACAGGCGCCTGGCCTGCAGGAAGTCCACCCTCTCCTCTCCCGGCTCCTGCCAGGACTCCAACGGGTCCACGTTCACGTTCTGGACCGGGGCTCGGGGTTCCTTGCGCAGGGACAGCAGTAGCTGGTCCTGGCTCACAGGTGACAGGGGTGGGTCACTCTGCTGCACCCCTCCCTCTCCCCGCCCCACCCCCCGACTGTGCCCTTCTCCCAGCCGGACCTGACTGCACCCTCCCTTGCTCCGGCCCAGCTGAGAACTCTCTCTCGGGGTGGCCGTCACCTTGGCTGGTCCAATGGTGCATCTGAGGGCCTTTCAGTGGAAGCAGCCCCAGCCTCAGCCTGCAGCTCCTCCCAGGCCCCTCCCCCGGGTACCAGGGCTCCACCGTCCACCCTGACCTAACACTGACCAGGAACTCCCCGTTAATGACCAAGGCCATCTTGAACTGCAGGGGAAGCTCTTTCTTTTCTCCACCTTGCAGGTTGTTGTTGTTCTCCCAGTAGACCTCGAGGATCCGCCTGCACGGGGGTGGGGGTGGGGGCCCAACCAGGCCTCAGCCACGTCAGCCACACAGGCTTCCTTGCATCTACACCCCAGCTACAAGAAGCCAGTCCAGGCAGACCCCAGGGCCATGGCTGTGTCCTCGGCGTCCCGTCCCCACCCTGACCCCCCTTCCCCTTCAGGATCATCCACCCCATCCCCACTTCTTACACGATCTCCTTCTCCTCCAGAATGATCATGTTCTCTGAGAGCAGCTCGCAGGCAAAACCAATGTTCACCGCTGTCTCTGCAAACCAGCCCAGTTCAGCCCTTGTGGAGAGGCCCCACTGCCTGGAGGCCAACCCCACCCATCTTGCCCATCACAGCAGCATGCCCCTCCCACTGGCCACAGCGATTGGTTCAGAGGAGGCCATGTGACCATGGCAGCCAATGAGAGTCAGCCCTGAGACTTCAGCTCTGAGCTTACAGAGGACTCCACTCCTGGCTGGGGCTGGGTGGCTGCAGGGAGGTGAGTCTGGGGCCAAGGTTAAAGCACCTGTAGACATTTCAGTGCCTAGGATCCCCACAAAATGATTTAATGTCTGGGGCGGGGAGGGGGGGGGTGGAGAAAAACGTGACTTAACTTCTTAGGAAAAAAATGAATACAGAAATCCAACCTATGGGACTTCCCTGGCAGTCCAGTGGTTAAGACTCCATGTTGCCAATGCAGTGGGCCCAGGTTCCATCCTTGGTTGGGGAACTAAGATCCCACATGACCGGCAATGCGGCCAAAAAAAAAAAAAAATCCACCTTGGAGATTGGTCTTTATACCAGCAGAGCTGTTACATGTCATTCTAAATATTTGGAGTGTATGTGCCTCCTGCCCACACAAGTCCTAATGGAGCCCTGTAGGCACCAATGCCCAGTGGAGGCCCCCCCCAGAAGCCTCAGGGGGTGGGAGAACCAGGGCTCCACAGCCACAGGACCAACTTGGCCCCTAGGTGGCTGGGGAGCCTTGGGCAGGTGGCCAGGCAGCCTTGGGCAGGTGGCCAGTGCTCTCTGAGCCCCAGGAGGTAACCAGGGCCCCACCAAACAGCGCTGCCAAGGGGGCCAAATCCCCAGGAGGCGCTCAGCATGGCATCAGCCCACCAGAGAGAGGCACCCAGGGTCTCGGTTCTCCCTTCCCAGGGACACACAGTGGTGGGCTACAGTGAGCTCAAGACAACAGGGAGGGCCTGACGGTGACTCTGGGATGAGGTGAGCCCTTCCCGTGCCTCCCTTCTCCCTGCGCTGGGGGTTGCCACCCTAGGACCCACCTTGCTTGTCCCCTGTGAGGACCCACACTTTGATGTTCCCCTGCTTGAGACACTTGATGGTTTCGAGGACACCGTCCTGGAGCCTGTCCTCGATGGCTGTGGCTCCCAGGAGCTGGGGTGGGGAGGAGGGAGTGGGCGAGGACAGACTGAGCAGGGACCCAGCTCCCTGGTGGGGCTGGGGTGTGGCGCCCTGCCCCTGGCTCCACCCACCTGAAGGCTCTGCTCCATCTCCTCGTACACCTGGTGCAGGGCCTGGGCACGGTTCTGCAGCAGGATGCTGGCCTCCTGGTGCCGCTGCCGCCACTCCTCATACACCTCCTCATCCACCTCTTTGCAGGCCAGGCACAATGTCCGAAGGGTCTCCTTGGCAAAGGACTGGGGCCGGCAGGCAGATGACGCTGGCACCCCTGCCACTCCGGGGAACCCCTGCAGCCCTTCTCCCTCTGCCTGGGCCCCCAACCTGCCCCTACCCACACAGTCTGTCCTCCGGTGGCGGGGGGAGGCTGGGACCACATGCCACCCTGCTCCACACCCGCTCTGTCTCAGCCCACCCCCCGCAGACACCCCACTCGCTCTGTTTAGCCTCCAGATCTCAGCCTGCCTATTTCCCTAGCCAGGAACATCCACCCTATGATTTGTGCTGCAAATTCTAACCCTTAGGCAAGACCCTCAGTGAAGCCCTGCTAGACCCCTTCCCAATCAGGACTCTGTCCTCCCGGGAGCCCTCTCTCTGCCTCAGTTCTCAAGGAACTGAGGTAGGGGGTGGGGCACGGGAAAGGATCCTGTGGGACTCTGTCTCCAGGCCCAGGGGAGGACCCAGCACTCTCTCACCCCATTGCAGCTCTTCCTTCATAAGCTCCAACCCTGCTCTGGGTCTTTTGCCCCAACAGGCAGCCCCTCGACTGGCTTCTGCTCCTGACTGACATGAGCTTGGATGGCTGCATGTGAACATGTCGAGTGCCCCAGACAGGCCTGTGCGCCTCCTCTCATGCCTCAGTTTCCCTATCCATACCGTGGGCAGTTGAGCCCAGTCATCCTGCCGAGCTCCTGGGCTCTGGGTCACTGCTGTGACTGTACTTCTTCGGTTTTGGGTCAGGACCCAGACATCTGCTCCCCACCACTCCCTCCTAGCAGAGTGGAGCACGCTGGGAGACCCCTGAGGGGAGGGACAGAGGACATTCTTTCCACAAACAGCCCTGCTGGGTCCTGTGCTGGGTGAGGCCGGGGACCCATGGGTTTAGGAATGGGCCCACATGGCAGGACAGCCCATGTCAGAGTCAGGGCAGGAAGAGCTCCCTGGAGGTGGGGACTGAGGGCTGAACCTCGAGGACAGAAGGATGCTGAGCGCCTGAGTGGAGGGAGAACAGGGAATAGCATGTGCAAGGGCCCTGGGGCAACACCGGAAATGGGTTCTGGGAAACCCCTCGAGAACAGGGAGACCAGGGCAGAGATGACAGACAGCAGAAAACAGAAGGATGAAGCTTGGCAAGGGGCCAAGGCTAATGGGCCCTCACCTGGAGATGAAAGGTTTGGGGCAGAGTGGGCTGAGTGTGTCCCGGAACCTAGGCCTGGCTGGAAGAGAGGGAGGAATCCAGGGCAAAACCCACCCACAGGATGTCCTTGCCTGACTCAAAAGAAGATGTCCCCTCTGGGCAGTGCAGCTTGGAGCTGGGCTTCATCTTCAGCCCTTGAGTGTGTGTTTGTGTGTTGGGCAGAACAGTGTGCAACCTGACCAACTGTCCATGGCTTCCCTGAGGCCATTTCTCTGCACATTCTTTTCCCCTGCCCCTGTGTCTTCGACTCTGCCCCTCCACCCTCCCTTCCCACAGGGACTCACGGCCAAGGCCTCCTCTGTGGCCCATTCTGTCTCGCCTTTCTTTTGCAGGCGCTCATAGATGACTGTGTCAGCCCCTTTGGTGTAGAGGTAGATGGAGCCCTCGGGCTTGCGGACTGTGGAGGAAGAGGCCTGGCTGCCCACATACACTACCCTCCTCACCTCCCCCCAACCCCACCCAGGACTGCGGGCCCTCACCCAGCACTGACATCCGCTTGCGGATGCTGTTGAAGTCCATCATGGCCAGGACCTGGTACACACACTCCTCCCCCAGCTCCATCAGGGTGATGCTGTCCTGCGTGCGTGCCAGGAACACGTAGCCAAAATTTCGGGCCGCTGTGACTAGTGCCTCCTCGTCCGGGGAAGCTGCCTGGTACACTAGCTGGTCTGGCCAGGGCGGGGCAGGGCGGGGAGGGGTCTGAGAGCTTGACCTTGTTGGAGACCCACCACCCACCTGTCTCCACCTGCTTAGCACAGGGAGGAAACAGATACAGGAAGTGCCCAATATGTATTTGCGGGACGACAGTTTCTTGGGCCGGCATAACCTCTAAGTACAATAAAAGAAAGGAGCGATTGCATCCCAGTCCATAAGTCCTCCTCCTTCCTGTACGATGACAGGCCAGGACACCCTCAGTGGCAGAGGCTAGGTGGGGTTCGGGCCGGGGGGCCTGGGAGCTCTCTAATTGGGATGAGAGGGCCCTGGGAGCTGGCGGGAGAGCATCTGGGGAGCCCAGGCCCAGCCATGCCCAGGGTTGGGGGCACTCACTGTTCTTCTCCTGCACCATCACCGTGTGGCAAACGGCCAGCACGCGCCAGAACTCGCGCACCCGCCAGTCCTGGTTGGCCCGCACAGCCTGCAGGAGTTGCGCGTTGCAGAATAGCAGCTTCCCATCAGCAAATTCGTTCCAGAGGAAGGGGTTCTCCTGCAGGGGGTGGGGCACAGGCCAGCCCTGGGTGGGTCACTGCCCTTCCCCCCACCACCCAGGGCTCCGGGGCGGCCAGGGCTCACCTTGCCTGGGGTCTCCTCTGGGCCTGGGGAAAGACTCAGCTTTAGGCCTCAGCTCCCAGTCCCCGCATGGGGTCCCACAGCACCCCCTCCCTGGGCCAGGCTTCCTGGGGCTGCCGGCTGCAGCTAGACCAGCCAGGCCTGCACCCTGGACCCAGCGCCTCAAGCCACCAAAGACCCCAGCCTCAGCTTCTGCCTGGAGAATAGGATGCAGCCATGTGTCCCAGGGACCCCCTCCAGGGCGGTGGGCTGGAGGGCGTATGGGAATGGGGTTCAGCCCTGTAGAATATGTTTGGTTTGACCTCCTCCTGGTGTCCTTTTAAAATTTGGACTTGGCCACCTACTTTGAAAAATAGGGTGATTTCACAAAAACCTGGGTCCGTAGCACTTCTAGAAACATCAGAGACCGGCTGGGATTGGTGCCACTCAGCATGGGCCTGGTGCCCTACCTGACGGTCAGGTGGCATCAACCCAAGGGCAGGGGCCCAGGTCTGTCATGCGACTGCGCATGAGGCCCAATATCGCCCAGTGGGGCCCTCTGTCGGCTCCTGGTCTAAACTGTGGCCGCTGCTTATCAACTAGACCAGAGACTGGTGAACCATGCCTCCACCTCAGGACTAGTTTCTGTGTGACCTGCAAGGCTATAAATGTTTTTCACATTTCTAGAGAGTTGGGAGAAACCTGAAAAGAATATTATCTTGTGTGACACGTGGAAATGCTATGAAATTAAAAATTCGGAGTCCGGGTGAGAGCAGCAGCTGCTTTCTGGGGCCAGAGACCCAGCGGCCTTAGTGGCCAAACATATTGACCCGTGGGTCCTTTATAGGAGTAGCTAACCAACCCCCAAGTGAGAGGAAGCCCCTTGGCACTAGTGGTAGGGCACCAATCGATGTGGGATGCTGGATGCCGGGCCACTGCTGTGAGACCCTGGACACGGGGAGCGGGGCGCGGGCGGGGTCCCACCGTAGACAACTCCGTTGATGCAGCACTTCTTGAAGGTCATGATGTTCTGGGTGAGCGTGCCCGTCTTGTCGGAGAAGATGTACTCCACCTGGCCCAGCAGGTCATTGAGGCTGGTGCTTCGCGCTTTGGCGGGCAGGTCCTGGGGCTCATAGTACATGTGCTCATCCCAGTTGATGAAGACGCTGTTCCCCAGGTAGATGAATTCTGCCCTGCTGATGCACGCAAACGCACTCGCACGTTGGGTCACCCAGCCCTTGGGCCTGCTGTCCCTCCCCCACCTTCCCTTCCGGCTCAGCATGGGGCGGGGCCCGGAGGCCCCGGGGCTCACATAATGAACATGGCCATGGGCACCAGGACGCTGAGCAGGATGAGAAAGCCCCAGAAGATGAAGAAGGCCTCCATAGCCACACTGCGCATGTGCACGGCAGACACGTAGTGGTGATTGGCCTTGAACTCCTTCACCTTGTGCCAGAAGCCAAAGGTCAGGACTGCGGAAACCACCACCATGGACACAAAGATCTGCGCTCGGAGGGGAGGAGGGGCGCAGCGTGAGGGGGCCCGGGCGGCAGCGAGGCACCTCGGGGACGCGCGCACCCTTAGTGTGAACGGACAAGCACGGGGCGGGGAGCGGGTGTCCCCCAGCATTGCTTCAGGATGGGACGGCGGTCAGGGTGGGGAGGGGCTGGCAGTCCAGGGGGAGGGCAATGTGCAGGTTTTCTGCCGAGCTTCGCGGCTGCGAAATTATTATTTCGATAATTTTTAAAAAGGTAAAAGTTGATTTAGGCAAAAAATTAAGGATTTTTAAAGATCGGTGGAGGATAGGTGGGCATCTTATTATCTCCTGCGGGTTTTGGAGACGTTGCAATCAAATATTGTTTTATAAAACCTTCCTCCACCGCCCCCCCCTCCCCCCCCCCGCCCCCCGCCCCAAATCGCCATTTGAAGAAAAAATTCTCTGGCCTGACCAGGCGATCAAGCTGCATATTCTTCAGAGGAGGGAAACTGAAGCCTGGAAGATGACAGCCATGGGGCTTCTGTGCGGTGGGGCCCTTTCGCTCCCCTCCTCCATGGCCCCCCACCCAGGGCAGGGGGTCTAAGAAGCTCACCAGGACCACCAGTCTGTTCATCAGATGGTCTATCTTGGTTCTCTTCAGATGGATCTTGCCACAGTTCTTCATGATTTTTGTGTCAAAACCTGCAAGATTTCCATCCACTCATCCATCTGTCTATCTACCACCCATTCATCATCCATCCATTCATCTATCTATTCATCTATCCACCATTCATTCATCCATCCACCCATCCCTTCATTCATCCATCCACTAATCCATCCACTGTCCACCAACCATTCCTTCATCCATCCATCCATTTACCATCTGTCCAACCATCCATCCATCCATTTATCCATCCACTCTCCCATCTACTCATCCATCCACCCACCCTCCATCTCTCTGTCACCCCCTACCCATCTATCCACCTACTCCACCACCCATCATTCCATCTATTATAAATACCCCCATTTCTCCAGTCAAAACAAAGGTGCTGGCTCAACATGTCCATTCCTGCAGTTTCAGAAATGAGAGTCCAGAGAAATCACACCAGGAGCCCTTCATCCCATAGCAGCAGACATGCGGCGGCCAGGCCTGGCCTTGTGACTTCCTGCCAGTGACGTCAGGGTTCTCCGCCACCCAGCCCTACCCCTGACCTGGGCAGGATGGGCCCCGGGGCCCCGGAGAGCAGCTGTACCGGCATAGACGACCAGTCCATAGCAGGTGTCTGTGTTCCGGACCTTGCAGCCTCGCAAGAGGATGTTGCCACTATCCAGGGGGTATTTCTTGCCCTTCCACTCCAGGCACCCGACGAAGTGGTGCATTCGGCTGTTGGGTTCCTCACACACCACCTTCCCTGTGGGCAACCCAGTGTTCAGGGAGCTACAAGCATGGTGCAACTCAGCCACCCCTCTTCAATACTGGTTGGGGGTGGGGGACTCAGGGAATGTTCCTATCACTCTCCAGCCAGGGGCACCTGCATGGGCCCCACACTACCCCAAACCAGCCCCAATGGCACCTCCACCCCCACTATACAACACAGCCTCCTCCTGGATGCTCCAAGCTGGGCGTTCCTGGCCTCAGGGCCTTTGCGTGTGCTGTCTCCTGTGGTGGTACACACACCTCCTCAGGGAAGCCCCCCTTGATCCTCCAGCCAGATATGGCCCTCCCCGCATTGAGCCCCTTCCTCCCTGCCAGTGTCTGATGTCACCAGACGTTTATTCCTGCAGCCATATCAGTAATGTCTGTGAGGGACTTCCTTGGTGGTCCAGTGGCTAAGACTCCCTGCTCCCAATGCAGAGGGCCTAGGTTCCATCCCTGGTCAGACAACTAGATCCTGCACACCACAACTAAGAGTTTCCATGCCACAACTAAAAAGGTCCCACATACCAGCACAGCCAAATAAATCAATAAATATTTTTAAATGTTTGTAAGGTCCACCAGTGCAGGCACCGGCCTTATCTCAGTTGAGCTGGGGACACCAGGGCCCAGTCCAGCACCTGACACACAGTAAGTGCTGAACACATATGAGGAGGGAGGGAAGGAAGTGGTGCCCCCATCCAGCACCCTAAACTACAGGGACCAAACACAGGGCACAGAGTTCCCCAGCAGGCAGTAGGGGAGGGCCTGTCCACCATCACCCTGAGAGAGTACAGCCACTGGTCTCACTTCTGTTTGACAAAACCCACCCAGCATGCAAAGGCTGGCCCAAGGCAGCATCTGGCAGGTAGTGGGCTGGGGGGCCATGGGGCTCTTAAGTGACCCTCACCCTTCCTTCTCAGGGGCCGGACCCTGTTTCCTGAAAGTAGACATGAGAGCTGTCTAGGGAGGGGCGGGAGAAGGACGGAGGAGCCATGGGGCCAGCCCACACCTCTCACTACCCCTCTGAACCGCAGTCTCCCCCTCTGCAAAATGGGCAAGGATTCTGGGCCATTTGGGGTGGGTCAGGACCCAGAGAGAGCTGTCAGGGTGGCAGGGCCTTTCTCCAGATCCATGAGCAGACACAAAACCAGTGTCTGGAGGTCGGGAGCAGAGGGGCTGTGCTTGGAGAGAAAGCTTCTGGCATGCTCCAGAGCCAATTAGAGTAACTTGCCTTTGCAATTTGACAGGAAAATAATGATAGCAAATAGTAACAATTAAAAAAAATTATCCCATTGCTGGGGCTCAGCAAACAGTAACTGAACCAATAGGTATGAAATGTCATACTTATCTGGCAGAAAATAATAAACCTGGAGATGTCCCTGTGGGCCTCTCCCAAACATGTAGGTGAATTGCTAGCCAGTGTACATGGGCTGCCTTGGTTTCTTTGTTTTGTTTTGTTTCTTCTTTCTGGTTGCGCCACTTGGCTTGTGGGATCTTAGTTCCCTGACCAGGGATTGAACTCAGGCCCTGGCAGTGAAAGTGCTGAGTCCTAACCAATGGACCTCCAAGGAATTCCCATAGGCTGCCTTTTTGAATAAACAAACAAATGGTCTGGGAATAAATAAGACAGGACAACAGAGGGTAATGTGCCCATCTGGATGTCAGAAGCTGCACAACACCCTCCACCCAGCAGGTGGGGAACCTGTGCTCCCACTGCAGTGGGGGGAGACAGGGCCCAGAGAGGCTGGATGGGTTTGCCAGCTCCCACCTTGGAAGGAGGCTATCTTCCTTATACTGGTCAGCTCGTGGTGCGTGATCATTGGGGCCTGCCTGAACTTCAAGTTGGTCTCCCTGGTGACAAGAAGGGGAGCAAGACAAAAAAGGTGGGACAGACAGTGCCTGGTCAGGGCATGCCCAGCAGAGCCACTCTGGCATTTTCCCTAAGCACCTACTGTGCACCAGCTGCCAAGCAGGAGGCTGAGGCCCAGAGAGGGAGAGGGCCTTGCCCAAGGTCACACAGTGTGTTTGCCAAAGGGCTGAGGCCAGACCCTGGGCCTTCTTGCTTTGGCACCTGGCTCATGGTGGGTGGGGGAGATGGGCTTCCAGAAATGGTGGTGCATTTTTATTGCCCCAGCTGACATTCAAGTGTCTGCATGCTCCCAGGGCAAAGGACCACAACATCCAAGTGGGCCGGGTGTGCAGCTCTCAAGTCCCCAAAAGCCCTAGTGATGACCTGGTCTCACCCGTCGATGTCAGCCGTCTCCACATAGCACAAGCTGCTGGGCTCTGTGCTGGCCAGCAAAACCAAGTCAGCCTGGGGTGAGGAGCAGGGTGGGAGATGACAGCCTTGCATGGGGGCAGAGAAGGGGGAGACCAGTGGTGGGGGGAGGGGGACAGCCCTGCCTCCAAACCACCCCCCCAACCCAGCTCAATGAGGAGGAGATGATGGCCTTGCATAGGGGCAGAGTGTGGGAGACCAGCAGGGTGAGGGACGGGGAGGAGGGGGGGAAATACCCTGTCTCCGGAGCACCCCCTGCAGCTCACCGGGACAATGCTGTCTTTATGCAGACAGACCAGGTCTCCCACATGTAGATTCTTCCATTTTCTCCACAGAAAGCTGCGTGGGTAGGGGTGGCAGGGGTGGGGTGGGGTGGGGGGGTCCTCCCACCCCTTATCCCTGTCCTGATTGCCCCCTCCTCCCAGATTCCAAGGCCCTTCAGACCTTCCTACCCTCCCCTTTGGCTGAACTCTGCTCCATGAGGGTGAACAATTGGATCTTCAGCCCCTGCCCCTGCACAGGCCCACCCCAAGCCTGGTAGACAGCAGGCATCTAATAAGTGCTGGTCTGGGTTTCCCCTGGCCCCACAGGATGTCCAAGAGCTCAGAAGATGCTGGATGATCTTCCAGGCACACCCCCCGTGAGTGTGCATCCCTCTTCCATGCTGGAGTTGCCTCCCTTGGACAGATCCCACACCCAGCCGCTGCGGCCTCACCTCTTCCCCATTAGGATCTGGCATGGCCGATTGTTGACGATCTTGTCACTCCTGTGTCTCCCCTGGGCCGATGCGGGGTAGGTCAGAGCAGCGACGATTCCCCTCATGCCGCTCAGGCAACAGGACAGACACAGGTGCCCGGCTAGAGAGCCCAAACCCTGCGGTGCCTGTCCAGTGACCCTGCCCTGGGGAGGGTGTTGGCAGCAGAAAGAGGGCGGTTTCCTGCAGGCTGCCCATGTGGACACTTGGATGACCTGCTGAAGGGACACTGGCACCTGCCCCAGTGGCCACAGGGCACAATGGACAACACAGCCCACCGGGGCTGCCTTCTGCCCACCAGTGTGGACCTTCCTCCCACTGCACCCAGGAGTCAGGAGGACCCACCTGCCTTCGCCCTGCCCTCACCCTGTCCCTCCTTACAATATCATCCACCAGGTCTCGGATGGCCCGGATGGTGAGGAGGCAGACGAGTGGGGCGAACAGTGTGAACCAGGGCAGCGTGGAGATCTCGGGGATGCCCTGACACAGAGGATGGGTCATGCCAGCCAACCGTCTTGGGCACCCTGACCGCCTCCCCTCCCTTCAATCCTGCCCCCTCCCACCCACACATCCAGCACCACAACCTCGCATCCTGCTGTTCCCACCTGCAGGCAACTCCCCTCTGGGCCCTCTCCCTGCCTGGACCTCCTGCCCAGCAATGCCTCCTCTTCCTTCCATGCACCGCCCCCCCAGGTCCTCTCCTCCAGGAAGCCCTCCTAACCCCATGCTTGGTCCCTCCTCAAGGCCTTGGCTCTCATGAGATCCCCTCTGTGCAACCTCAGATCTGCCCTCAGCACAGTTTGGGTGGGGGGCCCACCCCATCACTTGTTCCTACCATGTGGTTTAGTGACAGTCATTTCCCCCAGTCCTGAGCCACCTTAAGACAGGTGTCAGGGCCACTACTGGGTCCACAGTGCTCAGAACAGTACCTGCATACAGTAGGTGCTCAAGAAGTGTTTATTGGCTTGATGGATAAAAGCAGCGTCTCACTTTACTCAGATCAGAATGAGACACTGGGTACGAGTTGGAGTGTTTTGGAAACTTCCCTCACCACACGGGGCCCCATCTCTACCCACCACTGCTCATCCATCTCCACCCATGACCAGCCTGATGCCAGGAAGTAACCCAGCGAGTCCCTAGAATCTGATCCTTCCTCCTTGCCCTCTGGGACCTGCTGAGACCAAAGGGGTCAGGAGGCCTCCTCAAACCTGGAGGAGCCATCCATGCACTCACGTCCTTCAATATATATTGAGCACGTCCTGTGTTCCAGGCCCTGGACTGGGCAGTGAGGACCCAGCCATAACGGAACTCCCAGTCTGTGGGGAGTGGACACTGACCCACTAACCACACAAACACATGGGTCTACAGAGCCATGTGGGAACCACCCTGGGTCTACAGAGCCATGTGGGAAGGTGGGAAGTGCGGGGGTGGGGATGGGGGCTTCCTGGAGGAGACAGCTCAAGCAGGTAGAAGGAGTGGAGTGACCATGGGCACTGACTCCTGGGACTACCCTCACCTCACCTGGAGGAGGATGATGAGAAGGAAGTAGAGGTTGGAAAAGCGGTGGAACTGCTCATACAGGTTCAAGGGCAGGAAGGAGAAGACATTGTACTTGGCCGTGTGGATGATGTTCTTCTGGAAGGAGAGCTGGTGTGGGGGTCTGCCTGCCCAGCCCCACCTGGCCTCCACCCACCTGCCCTCCAGCCACGAAGAGCATGAACAGAGCCCCTACTGGGTGCAGGCTTGGTGAGCTAGGTCAGTGACCCCAGGATTCCCTGCAGGAAGGTAGAGCCTGACAGACATACTGTACTGCGAAAGCTGCCTAGGAACATATTTAGGGCAGAGGAGCCACGTGGGGCATCCGTGCCGGACCAGTGACTCTGTGAGGCCAGCACTACAGTCCTCAGGACCAAGTGGGAGAACCCAGCAGGCAGAGCCCCGGTGACCACTCTCCCTCACTGGCAGGTCCCCAAAGCCCGTGGGAGCGGGGATGGGGGAGGCCTGCCCACCTTATACTTCCTTCTCTGCCAACACAGAAAGACCTTCTCCTTGAACTGGCTGTTGTAGGCCCGGTTGTTGGCCTGCACCTCCCAGGTGAACTCTGGAGGATAAACACAGGCTAATGACACCATGGAGGAGGGCTAATGGGCCCCTGGGGGATCCAGCTGGTAAACAGACAGGAGGGCCCTCGGCCTCTGTACACGGTAGGCACTTGCTCGGGGAGCCCAGGTAGATCTGAGGATCCAGCCACCCCAAGGCAACCCCTAGGCCATGGGAGACCTATTCACACCCACTCCTTCTACAGAGGGGTAAACTACAAGGCCCCGGGGATGAGCTCCAAGGTGTCGGAGGCTCCATGCCCAGCCCAGGTGCTCTGGGTCCCAGGTTTCCAAGTCCTGAGTGCACCCTTCAGTCCCAGGATTTTGAACTACCTGTAACCCCATGAGAACCCTGCACTGGGCCTCCTGTCTCCCCACTTCAGCCACTGTGCTTTCTAATGCCCCTTGGTGGAGCCCACCTTGTGCCCACACCTTTCCCCCCACCCTATGCCCACGCTTCGCCCAGACATGCACCTGAGTTCTTCTCCTCGTCAAGGTCTTCTCGGTACGCGAGACTGCCCATGCTGGTGGGGCTGTCGGGCAGAGTGGCCTGAGGTCACACTGGCGGCTGTATAGTGCCCACCACTCCAACCTTCTTGGAAAAGTCATTTCCTATGCCCACCTGATAAAGTCTCCTCCCCAGAATCTGAAGGTCCAGTCACCAGCTGTGAGTCCTTGCTCACTGCTGTGGTCACCTGGCCACTGTTCCCCACCCCACAGCCCCGCACGGCCCTCCGTAGTCCAAGCCCCGCATTGCCGCTCCTGGAAAGGCTGCACACATGTCCTTCCACACAGCACAGGACATCCAGCCTGGTCAGGTGTTCGATCGATTTCTTTGTTGACAGACTAAATGGGCCCCCAGGGTTCTCTGTCATATCTCGAAAGGGAGTGTATGTGGCCAAGGGGCTGAGAGGTCTGAGTGTGGCCCTGGGGTAGCAACCACCAGATTTCCATAGAGCCAGAAGCCTGGTCCCTCCTAGTCCTTCAGTGCCCCTGGCAGCTCCCCAAATGACCCCCAGCCCCAGCACTCCACACCCCTGGTCCCACTGTTCCCTCTGCCAGCAGGACCGTTCCCTTTTGACAGGCTGGCCGGAGGCTCCTCACCCATCTGCTCTCAGCTCATATTTCTCCGATGGCCCAGGCTTGTTCTTGTTCTGGCGCCTCCTCTGGGCCTCCCTTCTGCCTGCAGGGTCCCCCATTCCAGCTCTGATCACCCTTTCTCTGCGTCTTCCCCCATCTGGGTTGCCTGCTGAAACTGGAACCTCCCAGAGCAGGGACTGCTGGCGTCTGAGTCATTGGTGTCCCCAGGGCCCCGGGGTGGGATGGCCTGGCTCGGGGCCGGCGCTGATGCTCCCGGGAGCCTGATGAAGGCCAGTGCCCATTCGCCAGAAGAGAAAACACGAGGCTCGGGGTGAGTGAGGCTCAGCCTGTGGGACCAGAGCCACTAGGAATCCCGGCCCGGGCCAGATGGGGTTAGAGGGCTGCTGCTGGTCAGAATTCACGCAGAGTGTTTTTGGGGACGGCAACACGCCTCCCCCGACAAGGGCTTGCTTCTTCCTCACCCCACTCTCGGCTCACCAGAACGTCCACTAACCCTGGGGAAATCCCGAGCATTCCCACAGCGAAGCGACGCAGGATTCGATGCCCAGCCCCGGAAAATGCACCGGGAGATCTCGGTCCACTACACACCGTGAGCTCCAGCGCCCGTCCGGACCCTGGCCCGCGCGGACCTCTAGGGGGCGCCTCCTCCGCCACGGACTCCCGCCTTCAGGCCCGGCGGAGTTCAGAGAGGGTGCGCGGGCCCACAGAGACACACAGCTGTGGAAGCGCCGCCGCTCACCTGCGCGGGCCGGGGCGGGCGGGGCCGGGCTGCCTGGGGCAGTCCGCTGGAGTTCAAAGCGACGGACGTGGTGGAAGCTGTTAGCCGGGTGCCAACGGGCCTGAAACGGGCGGCGCGGGGGCGGGGCGGAGCGGAGCTGGGCGGGAGGGCGGGGTCTAGGGCCGGAGGCGGGGCCAATACCAAAGTAGGGGCGGGGCCGAAGGCGGGGTCGAGCGAGGCCAAACTGAACAGAGTCAAAAGAGGCGGAGCCGAAGGCAGGGCCCAGTGACCTCGAGGAACGGGGAAAGAGCGGGCGGGGCTAAGGACGGTGCGGGCGTCGAGGGCGTGGTCTGAGCGGAAGATGAGAACCAAGGAAGAAGGGCGTTACCCAGAGGCAGGGCCAATACCGAAGGCGAGGCGGGGGGGAAGGCGGGGCCGAGAGTCATCCACGCCGAACACGGCTCCAGGCGGAGGAGCCTAGTGTGACTTCGCGCAACAGAGCTAGAGGAGGCGGGACCAAGGGGGAGGGGCCGAAGGCGGGGCCGAGTGAGGCCTTGCCAGTGGGGCTTGATGGAAGAGTCTTAATCTGGGCTTTTGTATTAAGGGGCTATGACAAACCTGTTAGTTCATTTCAGTCGCTCAGTCGTGTCCGACTCTTTGCAACCCCATGGACTGCAGTACGCCACGCTTCCCTGTCCATCACCAACTGCCAGAGCTTACTCAAACTCATGTCCTTTGAGTCGGTGATACCATCCAACCATCTCATCCTCTGTCGTCCCCTTCTCCTCCAGCCTTTAATCTTTCCCAGCATCAGGGTCTTTTCAAATGAGTCAGTTTTTTGCATCAGGTGGCCAAAGTATTGGAGTTTCAGCTTCAGCATCAGTCCTTCCAATGAATATTCAGAACTGATTTCCTTTAGGATGGACTGGTTGGATCTCCTTGCAGTCCAAGGACTCTCAAGAGTCTTCTCCAACACCACAGTTCAAAAGCATCAATTACTTGGTGCTCAGCCTTTATTGTCCAACTCTCACATCCATACATGATTACTGGAAAAACCAAAGCTTTGACTAGATGGACCTTTGTTGGCAAAGTAATGTCTCTGCTTTTGAATATGCTGTCTAGGTTGGTCATAACTTTTCTTTTAAGGAGTAAGCATCTTTTAATTTCATGGCTGCACTCACCATCTGCAGTGATTTTGGAGCCCCCCAAAATAAATTCTGTCACTGTTTCCATTGTTCCCCATCTATTTGCCATGAAGTGATGGGACCAGATGCCATGATTTCAGTTTTCTGAATGTTGAGTTTTAAGCCAACTTTTTCACTCTCCTCTTTCACTTTCATCAAGAGGCTCTTTAGTTTTTCTTCGCTTTCTGCTATAAGGGTGGTGTCATCTGCATATCTGAGGTTATTGATATTTCTCCTGGCTATTTTGATTCCAGCTTGTGCTTCATCCAGTCCAGCATTTCTCATGATGTACTCTGCATATAAGTTAAATAACCAGGATGACAATATGCAGACTTGAGGTACTCCTTTCCCAATTTGGAACCAGTCTGTTGTTCTAAGTCCAGTTCTGACTGTTGTTTCTAGACCTGCATACAGATTTCTCAAGAGGCAGGTCAGGTGGTCTGGTATTCCCATCTCTTTAAGAATTTTCCAGTCTGTTGTGAATGACAAACCTAGACAGAATGTAAAAAAAAAAACAAAACAGAAACATCACTTTGCCTACAGAGGTCCATATAGTCAAAGCTATGGTTTTTCCAGTAATCATGTATGGATGTGAGAGCCGAACCATAAAGGCTAAGCCCTGAAGAATTGATGAATTTGAAAAGTGGTGATGGAGAAGACTTTTGAGAATCCCTTGGACTGCAAGGAGATCAAACCAGTCAATCCTAAGGGAAGTCAACTCTGAATATTCATTGGAAGGACTTAGGCTGAAGCTGGGAGAAGGAAATGGCAACCCACACCAGTGTTCTTGCCTGGAGAATCCCAGGGATGGCGGAGCCTGGTGGGCTGCTGTCTATGAGGTCGCACAGAGTTGGACACGACTGAAGCGACTTAGCAGCATGATGGAGCTGAAGTTCCAATACTTTGGCCACTTGATGTGAAAAACTGACTCATTGGAAAAGACCCTGATGCTAGGAAATATTGGAGGCAGGAGGAGAAGGGGATGATAGAGGACGAGATGGTTGGATGGCATCACTGACTTAATGGATATGAGTTTGAGCAAGCTCCAAGAGATGGTAAAGGACAGGGAAGCTTGGTGTGCTGCAGTCCATGTGGTCACAAAGAGTCAGATGGGTCAGAAGTCAAAGTCTTCTCCAGTACCGCTTTTCAAATGCATCAATTCTTCAGGACTTAGCCTTTATGGTTGAACTCTCACATCCATGCATGACTACTGGAAAAACCATAGCTTTGACTATATGGACCTCTGTCAGCAAAGTGATGTTTCTGTTTTACATTCTGTCTAGGTTTGTCATTTACAACAAACTGTGGTCGCAAAGGACACGGGGGCAAGTCCTTTAGTGGTGGAATCTTGTAAAGCTTGCACTCGGTGAGGTGGGTTGGACCTGGTTGAAGCTGGGTGGGCCCACAGGGTTGGGGAGAGGCTAGAGGTAGAGGAAGGATGCTGGGGTGTTAGATAATCAGGAATTGAGTCTGAGCCATGGGCCTGGGTTCTCTTTCATTCATCCCATTTCAATTCAATGAGCATCTCCTATGCATAGGTAGAGTGTTGGGCGTCTGGCTGGGGAAGGCTGTTAGAACCACTGAGACCATCCTACCAGGAAGCAGCACGGAGGGTTGCAGCCTGGAGTTTGCCTACCCAGCACTCAGGTAGGGCTCCGGGGGCCTTCCTGGAGGGGGCAGGGGTGTGAGGCAGCGATGAGGTTTGGGCAGCATTCAGGCCAGAGGTGGGGTACTTGGATCAGGGTGGGGCAGTGTGTGCGGGGCACTACTAAAGGTAGGGTCCTCTTAGGAGGGGCAAGTTTGAGGGTTCAGGGGAGGTGATTAAGCTGTTTTTCATATTCTTTTAAAGAACCTTCTGAAGAACAGAAATTAGGAAGGTACTTCCCAGCTTTGGAGTCAGTCGCTCCCTCTGGCCAGCTGTGACTGAACAGGCCAAATGTACCTGCCTGTCCTGCCTTCCAAACTGATGTTGGGTGAATGAATGATGGAGTGGAGACAGAACCCAGAAGCTGACCGCCCCATCAGAGCAGCAGCCTCCACCCCCATTTCTTGGGAAGCCCTGCACATTGAGCAGCATCCTGCTCTTCCAGCCCCATCCAGGGCTTACTGAGAAACACCCTGGGGAGGGGCTTGGACAAATTGCTCCAACAGCCTCCGAGACACCACCACCAGGCGGGCACCTATGCAGAGGGCATTTGGTATTCAGCACCCCCCTTCCCACATGGTGACAAAAGGGAGTTTCCCAAGCAGGCAGATCTGGTTTGCAAAAGCTCTTCTGCCTCTGTGAACCAGCAGTTTTGGCAAGCTGAAAGCTTTCGTCCCACCCCCAACTTGACCCCCTCCCCTGCATCCGAAAGCCCCTCCCCCAGCTGCCCAAGGCTTCCCTGGGGTACTCGTGCTCTGGGGAGGGGGAGAGGGATGGAACCCACACAGCAATGTCCTTCGGAGACATGCTTGCATCCTGTATTTAGAAAACCACTCCTTGTTCAAAAAAAGGGGGGGAAAGTCAATAGGTCACTAGAACATGGGTCATAATGGGTCCCAGAGGGTCAGGATGGCCAGTGGCTGGTGGCAGGGGCCTGACTCTTGGCTGCTGGCTGTAATCACCAGCACTGGGAAGGGTCTGGAAACATGGGGCCCTGGGTCCACGAGGGAGAGCAAGGTCCTGACACCCGCCCCCAACTAGGGGTGAGTGACCTCCACTGTGCATGGAGAGCCACACCTGGCACCAAGAACACGACATGTCACAAGCTCTAAAATCCATACAAACATTTATTCTGCCCCTGCCTGGGGGTGGGGAGGGGATCTTGGAAGGGGGTGCTGTGGGGCTTTACAGAGAGCCCCCAGGGGAGGGCGGCGCTCTGGCGGGAGGACAGTGTCCAGAGGCCAGTAGGCCCTAGGGTTTCCAGAAGGCGAGGTCTGGGGGGCTGATGGAGGCGCTGGATTGGTTACCAGAAGCCCCAGGGTCCAGGTAGGTTGGGGAGGCCAGATCCCACTGTCCAGGCCCAGGCTAGGTGGAACTCCCAGGTCCTGGTGGCCTTTGGGGCGCCAGCTGCACTCCCAGCTCCACCCCCACCCCCCAGGAGGGAAGGCAGCACCGGGGTCTTGCACCTCCGGGTGGGGAAGACAACTGTCAAGTCATCAGGTTTAAATTCAAAATAATAAAAATAACAATACAAAATAAAAAGACAAACCCCTGTCACAAACAAACCCTTGACAAGCCTGCCACCCCCGCACCCTCCACCCACAAGAAGGGGCACCAGCAGGGCCTGTGGGGGTGGCAGGCCGGCCCCGCCCGTTGAGTCAGCAGCAGTCTGAGGACAGAGGTCAGGGGCAGAGGCGGGGACGGGCAGGGGCGCGGAGGGGCTCAGGGCTCCAGGGTCGGTCTCGGCGCTGGGCTCTCTGCCGCCAGCTCATCTGGTTCTCTCGGTTTTCTGTGTCTCGGCGACGTGGACAGGGTTAGCTCTCGAGATTTATTGCACTGTTTTGGAAGAGGCCTGGGGTAGAGGACGGGCCGGGGCTGTGGGAGAGGCGAGCGGGCAGGCAGGCGGCGGTCACCGCTTGGTCTTGGCGTCTTCTCGGATCTTCCAGATCACCAGGTGCATGCAGGCACTGGCATCCTCGCTGGAGCTGTGCCCGTCCACTGCAGGCAAATGGGTGTCAGAGCCGGGAACCTGCAGCCCCCATATCCCCCAAGGCTCCCACGTGCCTGTGCCCCAGCACTCACCATTGTCCTGGATGATCTGTCTGAGGTAGTCGGCCATGAGATTCCGCAGGGAGCGCTTGTAGGGGAGGCCCAGGCGATGTGGGAATAACACAGACGTGTCCACCACGGTGCTGTGGATGACCTGCAGGCAGGTGGGCGGGCGGTCAGGGAGGGTCCCAGAGGGCACGCCGGGGCCTGGCCTCAGATTCCACAGCTCCCTCCCTAGATTGAGAACAATGGGCCCCAGCCGCCTTCTGGGAACCAGGATGGAGGGGACAGGGTACCTTCAAGGCCAGCAGGTCGCTCTCCAGACTGTGACCGATGAGGACGGTGTCTGAGCTGAACATGCTAAGCAACACGGCCTGGACATCCCGGAGCGAGATGCTCGTGTCTGCAAGGTCAGCCTCAGTCACTCCTGAAAACCTGGGTGGGAGGAAGGAGGCATTATGGAGCTGGGAGGCCCCAACCTGGGGCCGGGCGGGGACTCGGCTGCAGGCAGGGGGTCGGGCCGTGGTGGGGAATGGGCAGAGGACGCGCACCTAGTGTTATAGTCGACAATCTCGTTGTCTGGCCTGACAAAGGTGTCATACACAACCTGGAGGTCCGTGTCCACCACTGTGACGCGCGTCAGCTCCAGGCCATACGTGGTGTAGGACTGTGGGGCCAAGGGACACGCCTCAGACGGAGGGTCCCGACAGCCCTTCCCGCTCCACAGCCCAGGGTCCCTGAGCCCCATACGTGGCAACTCAGGCCCTACTTTTAGATACAGAACCCATGCCAGAGGCCTTCCAGGGGCTTCTCTGGGGGGTCAGAGGAAGATAAGAACATGGGTGCCCTCCCCGCGCCAAAGCTGAGCCAGGGGCTGTGTTGTGCACCAGGCCCTCAGGCTCAGGTGCTGGCCAGGCTGTGACATGAGCTCGGGGGAGAGGTGGACTCACTGCCAGACACCCTCTTCTTCTGACGCCAGCACAGCCTGAGGTTCTGCAAGAGGGACTGGGAAGCCCCTCCCAGGCAGCAAGCTCCCTGACGGCTGAGGAAGTTCAGGGTAGCCGGGCCCACTCACCATCTCACAGTCGAGGGCGTAGACTCCTGGATGCGCATCTCCTGAAAGCTCTTTCTCAAAAGTCTTCACAAACCCTTCCAAGTTTTCCTTCCGGCCATCCTGCACATGTTGCTTGGGGTGGAAGGAAGGGAAGATCAGGTTGTGGACTCGGAAGGGCAAGGCTGGGCTCAGGGGCTGGGCTGTGCTGGCAGCAGTCACGGACTGTCCTTTACCCAAGGTCCCCACACCAGGCGGGAAAATCAAGGACAGGAAAAGGGAGGCTTGGGGCCAGTGCTCCCCAGGACAAGGAATGACCCAGGACACTTACCTTGGCGACCTGACAGCCGGTAGAGCCTATGGCAGCTGAGCAGCATGTATACTGAGTCTCCCAGCCACCGGCCACTATAAACAGATGCGGTCAAGCAGGTCCACCCAATGCTCCGGCCCAGTCTAGAACACTCGGTCTGCCTGGTGGGCAGGGGCTTCCCAGGCCCCTTCCCTAGGGGAGCGCCAGGCCCAACCAGGGCGTGAGGGGCAGAGACACCTGGCAGACCCCATCCCACCCTCACCCAGCACTAGTTCTCCTCACTAGGCAGTGAGGACGAGCTTGGTGTGGCCCCAGGGAGGCTTGCCCACCCAGAGAGGGTCTTGGGCAGCCAGCGGGCAGAACTTAAGGAGCCCTGTATGTGCCCGTGAGTGGGAAATGGCCACACTGACGACAAAAGGAAGCAAGCAGCCACAAGACAGGATGAAGCCTTGGTTCCCTTGGGCTAAACTGCCCCTGTTCTTCAAAGGCAACAGGGGTGGAAAGGGCACCCGGTGGGTGGGGCCGGAAACCTTCCTTTTATGAATGCTGTCACGGGAAGCCCTTTGTATTATTTTTTCCATAAAAACCCACAGTGGAAAAAAAGTTATAAACAATCAGAGCAGGTGGCCAGCCCAGCCCAGCCCGGCAGGGGTCTCACCTCGGTTCCGGCGGAGCCGCCCCCAGTGGTAGTAACACTCCTCCTCACGCACGCAGCGGCCAGAGGAGGACACGAGGTACTCAGCGCCGCAGCGGCAGCAGATCCTGCAGGAGGCTACCGGGTGGGGGGGTGGGGGTGGGGTGCATCAGGCCAGCCTGCCTGGCCCTAAACTCTGTGTCCATACCCATTGGCTGGAACACTCCCTGTCCCCAGACGGCCCCCTCCCCAGCCCCCCGACCCCAGGGCGATGGTGCAAGAAGTACTCACAGTCCTTGGGTTTCTTCTCCTCGGCTGTGAAGATGACGGCGCCACCAGGCTTCTCGGGGTGCGGGAAGGGGTAGCCATTCTCCTTGAGCTGGCCCTCTGTGAGCAGGTACTCCTTGAGGCGGCTGTACAGGGCGGCCCCTGGGGACACGAGAAAGGTGGTCAGCCCACGGCCACACTGGGGCCACACTAGGGCCCTGGGAAAGAGAGCTGAGAGCTGCCGGGGAAGCCCTGCAGGAGTCAGGCTCACCTTTCAGATCCTCCACACGGGGGCTGCTAGGGCGGCTGAGCGAAAAGCTGGTCCTGGCAGCCAACTTGCCCCCCAGCACCACTTCATGGGACACCACCCTCCGGCCGCTGGTTTCTGGAAGAGGGTAGTGAACACAGTTCAGCCTGAGTCCTTCCAAGTGCTCCGCTCCCCAAAGAAGGGAACAGCCTGACCTCCTGTGACCTTAACTCTTTGGGGACCAGTAGGCTGCCTGGAAGCCTCTTCCCCTCCCCGGGGTCTTCCCCGCTCAGAAGGGAAGGGCAAGACCTCTACATGGGAGGAGGAGGGGGCTGGCCTGCGGCAGACAAAGTGCAGAAGGCGCTAATGCATCCCTTAAGAAGCTTAGAAGTACCCTCCTGCCTCAAGCTTTTGAAGAGCCCCCCCCACCCCCCCCGCCCCTGCCCACCGCCATTAGCAGCGGCCCCACAGCTCACTGAGAAGGACAGTTAACAGTGAGAGGAGGCTCTTTTGAGGGTGCAGGGCCAACGTTATCCTCCACAGGGGCCAGACAACCGGGCACGGCAGAGCCTCTGTCTGACAGCCTCCTGACAGGAGGGGGTCTGCTAAAGGCCGAGGCCTGGGTCTTTTGGACATGACTTACTGTTGAGACCAGCTCCGGCACCCGGTCCCAGGCCGCGCAGCTTCTTGAGGGTGTTCACAGCCACGTTCAGGTAGATGTTCTTGCTGGGGCTGCGGTCGTAGGCTACCTTCTCCTCGTTGAGCGCCTGTGGGAGGACATGGACTCAGCCCCACTCGGCCCCGCCTCCCATCATCCCCCAACTCTCCCACCCTCACCACGCACCTTCTCTATGGCTTCCTGGTTAGAAGAGCAAAACTTGAGGCACTCTTCAATAAACAGGTTGAGATACCGCTGGCGGATGACAGTAGGGACTTTGCCCCCGAACTCTTTTGGGATAATGGGCTTCTTTAAACTCTAGAGAAAGAGACCAGCAGAGGGTGGCAGGCTTGCTCCCACCTGGCCCTGGCCTGGCCCAGCTCAGGGTCGACTCAGTTAAAGGGAGACAGCAGGCAGTACCGAGTGCTCACCTGTAAGGACGGGCTGTGTGCCACACGCTTCGGGGCCATGGTGGTGGTGGTCTTGGACGCCATGCCCGACAATGTGCGCGTCTTCAAGGGCTGGCTGCCTGGCTCGGGGCCGCTGGGGGGCTGGCTGCTGCTGGCCGAGAGGGTCCTCTTGGCGCCTGTGGGGGCTGTGGGGGGACAGGGGCCATGAGAGCAGGAGGAGAGCACGCCCATCACCGAGCTGCAAAGCACCAGGCGGCCGCGGCCCTGGAGCGCCAGCAGGACATGCATCTGGGAGCACAGAGGGAGGGTCCGGGGTCGGGCCCGAGGGCTGTGAAATGACATCAGGCTCTATTGGCTTTCAGGTAAGTCCATCGAGGGGGTGGGGGCGAAAATGGGGCTTCAGAGGCCAGCTCAGGCAAGGTCACCGCCAGGGTGGTGCGGCGAGTGGAGGGGGGTGCAGGGAGCCTCTGCCACATGTTCCGGCCCCCGACTCCAAGGCATGGAAGTGTGAGGGACGAAAGGCCCTGGCTCCCGGGTTGAGCACCAGAGCATGCGGGTTGCCCCCGGCCCGCTCATTGTGACCAGCCGGCTGCCTGCAGCCACCCCAGTGTTCTGCCGCTCCCCTTGATGAGGTCACAAACCAGACAGAGGAGGGGGCCACCAGCAGGGCTGTCTCCAAGGGCCCCAGGCGGAGCAGCAGCTGGCAGTGAGGCTGGGGAAGGGGCATGGGGACAGAGTGAGATCACCAAGGAGTGGACAGAGCGGTGACCCAAGCCTGCCCACAACAGGCTCAGCCATGAGGGAGGTGAGCTGGCCACCAGCCTCGTTTCTAAGGATGCACACTTCTCAGTGACAGGAGCGCTTTCAGGGTTATGTAAAGTAGGAGGCATCGGCAGGAAAGTACTCCTGAGGCTTGGGGAAACCGCCCTGCCGCCACAGTGCAGGCAGTGACACCACCACAGAACTGTCCTAAGTCAATGGAGATGACCAGACAGCCAAGAGTAAGGTTAGGCTTCTGAATGTGCGCCTCAGGGCCACGGTTCAATGCTCTCTCCCTTCCTGTCCCCTCGTGCCCTGCTGGAGATGGACTGCATGGTCGCTGGGAGCTGCACCTCAGGCACCCTGAGGGGAGGGCCAGGAACGCCGAGGGCTTCTCCTATGGGAGGCTCTAGCACCAGGAAACCTAAAGAGCCTTCAGAAACCTGGAGCTGTCTCCTCGAGGGGTTTGGAAGCAGCAGCAAGGACACCCAGGGAGTTAGTCAGACAGCAGGGTCTCCCACCCAGGGAAGCCCAGTTCTCTGCATCTGGATGAGCCTTCAGGGGCTGCACAGCCCTGCTCCCTTTGCACGCCTAAGCCCCATGCTTATAGCACCATTGAGGTGTAACAACTTTAAGACAAGCCCAAGTTAGAGGACAGTGGCCTCAGGGTAGGAGGGGAGGAAACTCAGGCCCAACCCCTACCCCAGATCCACTGGTTTGACTGGAGGGTTGAGGGCCTCCAGAGCCACCCCCTCATTAACACCTTGTAAGGTACCACACCTGGGTGGGAGCCTCCTAGACCCAGCCGGCAGGGGAGGCATGGAGAGTCACTCTCAGTCTGGGGACAGACAGGGAAGAGAGGAAGCCACCCTCGGACTCCCCAGGATAGCCCCGCCAGGCACCTCCCACTAGCATCGGGGCTGCTTCACAGGTAAGCATAGACATCCAGCCAGCACCGCTCAAGGCCACAGCCCCCGGCAGAGCAGGAGCCAGGCCGGGGCTCTCCCTGCTGGTGGCAGCATTCCCCAGCCTCTGGGACCCACCTGCAGCCAGGAGGGGGTTGGGGACATGGGCGATCCTCCGCTTCTCTCCTGGGGCCGAGATGTGGACAGAGCTTGGCTTCTCACCCAGCTGCTGGGCGGCCTGGAGCCAGCCGGCTGACTCCCTCTGTGCCTGCTGAGCCCGTCGGTAGCACACCTCCTGGGCGGTCGGGGGCCGGGCAGGGGGTGCAGGGCCTCTCCTAGTGGGCTCCACCTAGGTGAAGAATTCCAAGTCCAGGACGCTCTGGATCAGAGGCCAGAACAGGCCTTCCAGGGCATCAGGACAGAGGTAGCACTGCAGGATGGGGCAGGCCAGCCCAGGGACCTTCTCCTGGGCGGGCAGGTGCCCTGGAGGGAAGCAGCTGGCCTTCATCTGAGTCTGCTGACCGCCTGGACAGAACCAGCTGGGTTTCCTCCCAAGTGTGCTCATACCCAGGCAGGAACCAGCTGGGCACTTCAGCACTCAAATTCACCATGACGCTCCACTCTCCCCAGCCCCATCCGGCCCTGCCCTGCTGGCTTCTGTGTGCCCAGTCCCCTCAGCCCTTCTGTAGGCACAGGCTGTGTGTTCCCACCCACCCGTTAGATTATATCCTGCTCGATCCAATCTTCTCTGAACGGTACTTTCAAAATGCCCAGCAGGGTGCAGAGGGACTGATGAGTGGATCACCTCCATTTCTCTCTTCTGCCCCAGCCTTCCGAGTGCTGGCTCACTGACTAGCCCCACGGTGACTGACAACTGATCCTGTCTGTACACTACAAGGGAAGAACCCTAGGCTCAGAGATGTGGCAGCACTTGCCCAGGATCACAGACCACCTCCGAACTGGGGCTGGGCAGTGTGACCCTGCTGGAGGGCTGCCCTCACCTGGCTCACCACGCTCGGGGCTTTGCCCCCCAGCACTAAGCACACCTTGATGACCGGATATGGATCCTAAGAACTGCTCTGCAGGACACGAGCAGAGCCAGAGGCCCCAGCAGCAAGGGAGCGTGAGGAGGCCCTGCCTCTGTAGATGGGTGCCCATTCCTTCAGGACCCAGAGGCAGACACTTACCTCCTTGCCTTGCTTGGAGAGGTGAGAAATCCTCCTCTTCTGCCCAGGAAACAGTGTGGTCAGGCCTGAATGCCCCTTGTCCTCAGTCTTCTCCTCCTTAGAGGGCTGAGACACAGATCTGTCCCTCAGCGAGCCCACCCCACATCAGCCACAGCTCTTCCACTCGTCCTGGCCTGGGGTACACCCAGGCCTGAGACAGAAGCAGATGGGAAGACACTAACTGGCTGCCCGGCTGGAGAAGGGGTTTCAGGGTTCTCACCTCCCCCCAGAACGTGCACAGGCCCTGCCTCCAGGTGAGGACACAGACTTGGCACCTTGGGCCCACCTCTCAAGGTCCCCAGAGGGTGAGTTCTGCAGACCACCCAGCCCACACTTCCGCCCACCCAGCACAGGGACCGGTGCAGGTTCACAATTGTGGGAATGAAGAAAGAAATGAGAAAAGCAGAGGGCCAGGAACAGGGATGGGCACTAAGGAAGGGGGAGCAGGGGGTGGGGCAAGGGTCCCACTAGGGATCCCCCTGCAGCTGCAGGTTGCCTGTGGGACTGGCTGTGCCAGCTTTGTTCAGAGCAAAGGTCCCTCTGGTGGTGAGGTGGGGACACTGCAGCAGGAAACCAGAAAGGTGGAGGCTGGCTGAGTTTGGGGGTCTGACAGGGAGGAGAGGGGAAAGGAGGGGAATGGGGGCTGCAAGGAATAGGGAAGCGGTGAGAGAGGTAGGGAATAAGCAGGATCAGGAGCGGGCAAGTGGTAGCCATCCAGGGGTCTGAATTATGAATGAGTTGCGAGGCTGGTGCTGAGAAAGCCATCTCCACTGGGTGCCGGGACTCTGGTCACAGGGGAGTCAGGGAGGTGCCTGGCTTGCCTGCCCTCACCTGCCGGGCCAGGCGGCCCTTGTCCTCAGTCTTGACAGCCGTTGACTCGTTGAAGATGCGCAGGCACTCCTCCATGGGGTCAGAGTCAAAGTCAACCTCCTTCTCCAGGGCTGAGTAGTCCACGTCAGAGCCCGCCCCCGAAGAGGACGAGGAGGAGGGGGGCGGGGAGGCCTTGAGGCGCTTGGGCGGCCCCCGCGCAGCCGACAGGCCCAGGCTGGAGTCCGAGTCTGAGTCCGAGTCCGAGCTGGAGCTGAGGCTGGGGGGAGCGAGAGGCCGGGTGGCCGGCGTCTGGGGCCGCGGGTCCTCGTCCTCACTCTCATCCCCGAAGAGCTCAGCATGGCTCAGGGTCCGCCTGGGCAGCTTGGGGGCGTCCCGGGGGGCGCCCTCGTCCAGCGAGAGGGCCTTCCTCTCTGCCAGCTTCCCTGACAGGGTCTTCCCAGCTATCCTATCTGATGGTTGGCGGGCTGCCCCCTGTGCGGGGCTCAGCAGCGGTCCTGGCCATTCTGGTCGGCCTTTCCCTGAGCTGGCCACCGGAGTGGCTGAAGATGGCTTTTTCTTGGTCCCTTGGGGCCGCTCTGCTTTGTGCCTGGGGCTGCCGGCCTGCGGGCCCCTCCTGTCTGCAGCGGGCTTCTCAGCCGGCCTCCCTCGTGCACCATCCTTACCCTTATCTGTCTTCCGGACACTGTCCTTGTGGCTGGCGGTGGGTGACACCCCACTTTTCTTCTTAGGTCTCCCCTCCTTGGGGCTGCTGCGCTCTGGCGCAGCCCTGGCTGGTGAGCTGGGCTTAGCCAGGGGTGGCCTGCCCGGGCTCCGAGGGGGTGGCCCAAGATCCTCTACGTCACACTGCACCGCCATCTCCTTGGTCTCCCGAAGGCTGCCCTCCTCCAGTTCAGGGACCTCCCTGGAGCCCGGCTTCCCCGGGGCCTTGCTCTCAGCACCCCCTTGAGCTCTTGGGGGGCTGGTGGTGACAGATTTGTCACCTGGAGCGACAACAGCGTCATCGTCCGAGTCCGAGAACCTGGCGTCGCAGCTGCCAAAGGGGTCACAGGGCTTCTTGGGTGCAGGTGTGTAGGGCTCGCTGCCACGGGAGCTCCGGGGCCGCTTGGGGGCCCTTTCGTCCTTGGTGCTGGCCCTGCTGAGCAGGCGGGCAGAGAAGTTGGACAGGGGGTCATACTCCAGGTCTGTAGACGGCTTAGAGTTGTCCACCACGTACTTGCTGCTGGAGACAGGGCGGCTGTACCGCCGGGGCTGGCCCACGGCCTTGGGGACATACTCCAGGGCGCCGCCACCCCCTCCACCATGGCCCTGAGCCCGGTCTGGCGAGGCCAGTGAATACTTGCAGCCAGGCTCAGCGGTGGCAGCCAGTGGGGTGGGCTGATAGCTGGCATCAGGGCTCAAAAGGCCATGGCCGCTGGGGTTGTAATCGAAGGACAGTGGGAAGGCGTCCCCGTCCAGGCTGGTGGCGGGGCAGGCAGCAGGGCCATGAGGTGCCAGGACGGGGGCCTCGGCTGAACCGCACTCCCGGGCCGTCTCCAGGAGCTCCTGGTAGCGCCTCTGCTCCAGCTCCACCTCAGAGCGCACGGCCTCGATGGCCTGGTTGACCAGCTCCAGCTCCAGGATGTCTGAGCGGGAATCAATGCCTCTGCCCAGGGCGCCATTCTCCCTCTGTGCAGGGGGCTTGGGCAGCTCAGGGTTGTACGGGTCATAACCAAGCCCTGAAACGGAGAGGAGAAACAGCCATGAGCAGGCTGGTGCAGCAGCAGCCACCTGAGCCGGTGACCAGCCACTGCCTAATCCCAGGCCTTGACCCTTGGGGCCAGCAGGGAAGAGCAGAGAACCAGCCTTTCAGAACCTGCCAGGGCCAGGTCTACAGCTGACTGCACAGAAGCTCTGGAAGCAAATCAAGGGTCCTGGAGGGTTCCTCTGTGCAGGTCCTGCCACCAAGTGGGGTGTGGGGCACAGAGCCTGGGGTCTTCCTGACCTGGAACATGGATGGTGAGGTCTGGGGAACTGGGCAAGGGTGGGCTTTCCACATGGCTCAGCCCACACTTAAGCCATACCACACAGCTCCCTGAAGCCAGGGGGGCAGGAGGACACTGGCAGAAGGCCGGATAGCCAGCCAGCCAGGGCCAAAAGCACAGGGCACAGAGCCGTCTGACTTGGGGGCAGGGAGCAGAAGGTGGGCCCGACACAGCCCACCCAGAGCAGCGGGCAGACATGCACAGCCCTGCCTGGTGACTGTGCCTTTAAGGCTCTGTCCTCCCACAAGCTTTCTCGCCCACAGAAAAATCCACCGGTGGCGCATATACCAGTGAGGACATGGAAAGTCCTGAAGTATAGACTGTGAGGAGGTGGCAGCTGGGTGTACGCAGAACATGGCAAACTTCACAGGGGAAGCAAGGCATACTGTCCCCAGAACGATGCCCAAGTTTAAGATGTTCAGACAACGCGTGACATTGGGGAAGCACAGTGGGGTGGACGACAGGGCGGGCATGGGACACACTCATGTCTGCATCGGAACAGGGGTGGCGGGGCAGCTGGTGGGCAAGTGGCTGCTGTTACTGACCCGCCTCCAGGGTACATTACACAGGAACAGCCGAGCACCACACAAGCTGGCAGGGACCTCACAGAAGACTCCCTTATGGACAAAGGTGCAAAGCTTCTCCGTAAGGTGTGAGCAGGTAAAGCCCAATGCTCCCAGAAGTGAGTAACTAGATTCAATTGTTTCAGAATTTAAAATGGTTTCTGGTTAGAACGTCTCCCGGACACGAGTCTGTGAAACTCTGAAGAAAAAGTGACTTGTTCTGATGCCCTGTGCTTGGCCATGCTTCAGGAGCCTCAGGATGGAACCAACTGTGCCCCCACTCTGGGCCTCTGACCTCCAGAACCGCCAGAGGAAACCCTGTGCTCTTCTAAGGTACCTGGTGAGGAGGGCTCTTACTGTAGAAACCCCAGGAAGCGCAAACACCCTTGAGAGGGGACGCATAGGAGAACTGGCGCTGCTGCAGGACAAGGGTGGGTAGCTGGGCTGCTAGACGACCAGGGGGCCAGGGGTGCAGGTTCCATCACAGACCTACTGTCCAGCTTTTACCCTGGAACCTATTTCTCAAGTGACACTTGAGAGGACGTGTGTGTCTGTGCTTCAGACCACCCCAGACACACCCAGCCTGCAGGTTATAGACAGGGTGGCAAAACCAAGTCGCACAGGCCACAGCGGGACTGGGTGCTGGTGACTGGTCAGAACACACAGGCACTTGCCCCTCTGCCCCAGAAGAGGTTCAGGAGGAAGCGACCATCCAGAGGTCCAGAAACCCCCAAGGGCAGGATCCAGGACCCTCCCCACAGCTGACCCTAACCCACAGCGGGCCCACAGGCACTACCACAGACCCACCCCAGCCACTTGCGGCCCATGCGAACAGAAAAGCCAGTGCTCTCTCCTCTCCTCGAAGTCTTGGTTGCCCAGCAGAGTGGAGGGCCTAGAACACAACCTTGGGGGCACTGACAGGGCATGTCAGCAAGCGGTGGACTGGGTCCTGCAAGTCTTGGGGGACCTCCAGCCCCAACCCCCCTCACTCCCTGACCTCCCTCCTCCTGAGGCTGAGATGGCTCCCAGTAGCAGGGCTCATCTGGGGGAAATGCCCCTCACCCCGGAGGGAGTGGGGTTCTAATGGATGGAGGTCCTCCCCACTCTGACCAGCTCTGGAACATGCGGCAATGTGCCCCAGCAACACAGAAACCCCCCGGAGTGCCTCATGCCCTTCTCATGCCAGAGTTCAGACCTCTGCACTTCACGGTGTGACAGGAATCCCATCACAAGCAGGCCTGCACTTGGGAAGCAAGGAGAGGAAGGAGGTGCCCAAAGGGCCAGGCCACAAGTAAGGAAGAGGGTGGCAGGCTGCCAAGGCCCCAGGGGGCCCGCTGGGCACCCTGATGGGGAGAGGAGCTCCTGCTCTCTGATGAAGGCCTGCTCTAGCGTCAGAGGGCTTTCTGAGGGCAGTACTCCCTCCACTTCCTGCAGCCTCCACGGCCCAACACTCAGACTCTGAAGAGAGTAAACCCCTGGCCAGGCCCAGCCCCCGAGATCTGGGCATCCCAGAGCCCTGCCGAGGTGGGATGTTTCAGTACCAGGGAGGCTCCCTCTCCACACCCCACCATGCTAAATTGAAAAAAAGAAAAGAAACATCCCCAGAAGAAAGCAGAGGGTCTAGGTCAAGACCCTCCCCTCTAAGCCTCAGCGTCCCTGAGGTGACACAAGGCTGCAGGTCTAGGCACATCAACCACACAGCTGCTGGGGCTCGGCCGCAGCCCCTGCAGCTCAGAAGTGTGTGGGGCCCAGAGTTTGACCCCCATGCTCCTGCTGAAGCTTCTGGAGGCCTCTAGGGGGAGGCAGGTAGATGGAGAAGGCATTTGTGATGCTACCTAGCCCCCACCCCACCCTGCCTCAAGGGACCAGCCCTCAGGGTACCAGGAGGAACTGGAGAAACCAAGCGACAGGTGACCCTCAAGAGGTGGAGAGGGGCCGCGGCGCCGCAGAAGCACCTTCCCGTTAACAGGGAGTTAATCTGGCTGGAAGCCAACGGGCGCTCCTTCGGGGTTTGTACCAGGGAAGAATGCCTTTGGTAAACAAGACTAATTGGCTGTTTTTCAGCAAGGGGTCGACTCTCAAGCTGACTGGGAAACCTCCTGGAAGGCCTGGCTGCCGGGGTTACACTCTCAGGAGAAGTTCCTGCCCCAGACCCAGGGCAAGAAATGGGCTGGCAAGCAGGGCCACCACGGAAGAGACACCCTAGGGAGGCCCCTGGCAGCTCCTGGGCTGTCCCCGTGCCCGGTCTTTGTGTGCCAGCCCCCTCCTGGTCTGGCACCCGAGGCCGCTCTCCCCGTGACCTGGTCCCAACATGCCCTGGTCACCAGCTCCAGGTGGCCAGGCATCCAGCATGGCAAAGCCCAGGCCAGCTGTCCCATCTCCAGCCAGGAACACACACGGCCACAGTGCTCAGGGAACAGATCACCCAGAGCTCACTTTGGGTGGAAGGACAGTGTGGGGTGGCAGCTGCCCCAATACCTCTGAGCCCTGTCCTCTGCTCCCCCCTACCACCCTCAATTGAGGAAACACTCTGAAGACAACTGGCCCGCAGCTCCAGCTGCAAGTGCAGTTAATGAGCAGACAAGTGGGCAGGAAGGCCTCACTGGGAGGCACGGGCCCCAACCCAATCGACTCTAACTCTGAGGCCTTCCCCTTTAATCCTCACGCCCATCCTGCCTGCTTTGGCCTCCCTCACAGAGGAGGCTGGGACTGGGGCAGTGCCATACCCCAAAACCCTGGCTTCCCTCCCCAGACCAGAAGACCCAGTGCCACCTGATTCTCTATGGTCCAAAGGACTCTCCACCACCCCACCTTCCCCTTACGCCTCTGCCCCCCATCAACAGACGATATGCACATGGCAGTGCCACCCCCTACTTTGTGCCCTGGTTAGACAACAGTGGGGACTCTTTCGCCTCAGGGGATGGTCACAACCCAAGGGGGCAGGCCAGGGGGTCAGGAAGGGACAGGCACCATCCCTGCTACATGAGAGATGAGTAGGACAAAAGAACCAGTCAAAGGAGAGCAATGAGGCCCACTCCTTCGGCAGGAAGCTGCCCAGGCGGCAGAAGCCTCGAAGGCAGAGAGAGGACTATCAGCTTCCAGACACCAGGCAAACTCCTATTCATCCCTCAAAAGCCAGCTCAGCAACCACTTGGCTGCGGATACTTGCCCGACATGTTGCAACCACAGGTGCCAATGGCTCGCTCTCCTGGATTCTGGCCCAGATATGTCCTGCTGGACACTCCTTCCCTCCCAGAGGCTCCCAGATGATCTACAGATGAGTACTGAATTCAGACAGACCCGAAGAGCCCTAGAGGATGCCAGAGCCAGCTCCAGATTTCACAGCTGACTCAGAGGCTGGGTGGACCATGCCTGTGTATCTGTGCCAAGCTCACAGCTAAGATGGCCAAGCCGCCCTCCCCGCCACCCCCCCACCCCCCGCCACCCCCCCACCCCCACCACCCCCACCCCCCCCCCCACCCCCACCACCCCCCCACCACCACCCTCCACGAGTGCTCAGGTCCGTCAGCCACCCGTCCTGCTCCCTACACTTTTCTGTGCTTCCAACCCTGCCTGCCACCTGTGCAGATCGCTTGGGGCAGGGTCAGCCTTCACAGAAAGCCTCAGCCATGGACCCATCACCCTAAAACGACTGGCACAGTTTTTGCTGTGAGTTAGATCACACTGACAGAAGTCAACCTTCCACACGGGCACGGCTTCGACACCAACAAACCAAGTTCCTGCACAACCACTGTTCAAGTCCAGTGTTCTGGTCATGGGGATTCTGAGGGAGGAGCCGGGGCAGAGGAGGATGGCAAGGCAAAGATACTGCGCAGGACAGCTGGGTGAGACAGGAGAGGCGCACTGCTTATTGAGAGGCCTACCTCAAGACCCCACCTGGCAGAAGGGGTGGCCAAGGCTGAGGCGGTGACACTGAGCAGTGGGAGGCTAGGCTCCTCGCACCATGGAGGACACTGCCCCAACGCCTTCACCTGAGGCTCCACTCCGCCTGCAGGGCTGCAAGCCTGCCATGGGGCTTGTGCCTCCCCTCTGCCGTACACTCTGGGGATGGGGTGCACTCAAGCATCTTGCATAGCCCCTGAGCTCGCCGGGCTGCTGTGCTGTCCTCACTGATCCAACCCTGGCGCTTGGGCTGCTCTGCCTCTCACCTTGGGTCCCGGAGGAGCTGGGGCGGGAGGGGTGGGGGGGGTTGGTGTGGCAATTCTCGGGGTGGTGCTCTCTCAGCAGGCCAAAGCCGGCTCTCTCAGCCCATCCTCAGATACAGAAACAGGCCAGGGCTGGGACACTGTTCAGGCTCCTCCATCTCGTTTGGCAGCACTGACACTTGGAGCTGGACAAGGCCACATGTGTGCAGGGAAAGGGAACTGCCCCGGGCACTGTGAAGTGCTGAGCGGCATCCCTGGACACCCCTTTGCCAGGAGCCCCCTCCATCCTGACAACCACAGATGTGTCCCCAGGAAGGTCAGTGTGAACCCCAGGCAAGACACTGCTTTGCTGACACTAAGCAGAGAACCCTAAAAATGCCAAAAAAAAACCCCAGCTCTGGGGGCAGCTGTATCCTTATTCAAATGGCCCAAGCCTGAATCTGGGCAAGAAGGCCAGTCTAGAAAGCTCCCCAGGTGCTTCAAGAGGGGCCACCAGGTGTGGGAACCAGAGGCACAGGGCAGGCCTCACACCTCGCTGGGGTTTCTGCAACCTTGACAGAAGGACCCAGCTCCCCAAAAGGGCAGGGTTACAAGTACAGGAAGGACAGACCATGTCCCAGGCTGGGAGGAGGCACAGAAAGCCCGCTGATGCGGGAGTGGGGACATCACCATATACAAGACGCATCTCCTTTGACTTTCCAGTGTTCTCCTGTATGTTTAAAATGAACATTACTCCGAGACCAAAAAGAGGCACTCTAAACAGAGATGACTTAGCTGGGATGGGACACTGCCTCTGAAGACAGGGGCTGCACCACCCACTGAACTTAGACTGCCCTCATCCTGCAGTAAGAAAGGGATTCGTGCTGCTCTGAAAAGCCACAGTACCTCTCCTCCACTCCCTCTTCAAAGAGAAGTCAAGAACAATGGAACAATGGAACCACCCACCGGATGGCAGTGCAGGCTCCTCCCCTGGGAGGTGGCAAGCCTGGGTCCCGAGCCTGGTGGCCCAGCTCCCTTGGCTGAGCTGCACCTGTGCACACAGCTCCCCAGGATGGGTGGGAAGGTGAGACTGATGACCCGGGTCTTCTCCAGGGTGCTCCTGCCCCCAGGGAACACTGGGTGAAGTCTGGGGACACCTGTGCTTATTAAGACTGGGGGACTCCTGGCATCAAAGAGGTAGGGCCAAGGAGGCTGCTCCATCCTGCACAGAGCCCAGGATATCCCCCCCTACAGCCCCCCATCAGTTTCTGGCATTATTCATGGCTCCACCGTCTCCCGACAAAGTCAGAGGTCCTTGACAGGCCTGACCCAAGACCACACCTGGCGGTAAGCTAGGGAGGCCCTGGAGGTAGTCAAGTACCCGGCCAGACCTTCAGATACACAGGTGACACTGCTCTTTGCTGGGCTTTCTCTCCCAGAAAGGGTAGGAAAGTGTGTATTGCTCATTCAGGAAGAGAAAGCACCAAACAGAAGAACACTTCCCTTCTGTCTCTGAGCATGGCCATCAGGGCAGTGGGGAGTCATGCCCTCGTGAATCCCGCTGGCCCCCAGCCCATGGGGAAGGCAGTGAAGGGCTACTGCCCCTTCGGAAGCACACACTTCTCTGGCTACACTCTCCCTTCCCACCTGACTCCTGGCCCTTAGCATCCCTTAAGAAGCAAGGCTTGCTCTCAGGACACCAGACCACAAGGGTCCCCCAGGGGCCCAATGTGAGACCCAGGCGAGCTGGGGCCACCCTGCCTTCCAGCACAAGTCAGGGCTTCCTTCGGCCGGTCTTTGGGAGATTTCAGTGCTCAGGCCCTGCAGAATGGGTGAGGCCCTTCCCCAGGTCTCACTGCTGCCTCTAAGCCTTGGGACACAGCACTGAGCCCACACGTGATGGGCACCCAGGTGCCCAGCAACAGGAAGTGAGGGGGCAAGGGCCTGACCGCCCTGATCCGACCCCAAGAGGCGCACTTACCAACCATGCGTACACAGGTGCGTAGCTTCCCCTCTCTGGACCCATCTCCTTGTCTGTAAAATTGGGACAATTGTCCCTCCCACCAGTTAAGAGTTATGAATAAAGAGCATGCCTGAGGGTGCACGGGAGTAACTGGGCAACCCCAGCAGAGCATGGGGGTGGGGACCCTGGAGCACAGGAGGGCGGATCTAAGGGCCAGAAAGAATGGGATGGGCCCTACATGGGCCTCAGGGGGCCGGCAGACCAAGGCCGGAGGTGCTGGAACCCCTACATCCTGCCTGTAGGCAGTCAGTACCATCTGCATCCCTGCCCAGCCCACCCTGGCCAAGCATCTGCTCTTGGGCCATGTCAGTCTGCTCACAGGGGGACCCAGACAAAATCTGGCCTGTGGCTGCAGCCTCTCCAAGCCCCACAGGAAGTGTGCCTGTCAAAGTCCAGAGCAAGGGGGAGCTGAAAGGTGCGGGGGGGGGAGGGGGGGGGAGTCACACCTGAGCCCGTCAAAGAGGAGGAAACAGCATCAAAGAGGTCCCACAGCAAGACGGAGGCTGAGCTGCAGGAAGAGCCCCACCCGCCCCACGAGAGGAGAGGAGAAGAGGACTGCTTGTTCTCACCTGCAAAAGGAAAATGTAGACACACTGGGGTCAGGGGTAGGCAGCTGCACTTTTTCCTGCGGGAAAGCGAAGCAGACAGGACCACATCACCAACGGGTTCTCAAAAATGACACTTTGGGAAACTGGCCATTTGTGATGCAGGAAGACATCAAGAGACCAATGAACTTGGAAGAACACACAAGAGATAAATCAGCGCTCTCAGACGGCTGGAAGTCAACCTGTGGGCCTGCAGACGATCACTGCCCAGGGTCTGAGGGAGCCGGCCTGCCCCTAGACATCAGGGGCTCTTTACAGAACATCATGCAGACCGCACCAGCACGTCAAAAGATGGAGCGAGAAAGTGCACCGTGGCAGGGTGGCCCCCAAGGAGCGTCCCACACTCAGGCCTAAAGCTCAGGCACCTGTGGGCACAGCTATCTTCCTTCCTTGAGGGAAAGTTTCCAAGAGCCAGGCCGGTGTCCCACCCAGGTGTGCAGCCTGACCTTGAACGATGGCATGTGGGCGGCTGATGCAAGGCCAATGGACCAAGAAAAATTTAGGGTGGAAATTTGAGACAATTCTTTTCTTCTCCTTTTAGGGGGTGGGGGAAACAGGCCTTCATACTAGCAAGGGTGCTTCTCAAGTAAAAAAGCTCTGAGATGAAGATCTGTGTCTTAAGCAGAGAGAATAACTGAACAAGGCAATCTGGGTCTGATGGAAAGAGGGAGCCAGTCCCCGAGAACAGGGGCTACAACCGGAGCCTGAATTCCCCTGAAAGGAACGACACACATCCTCCCTGTGGACCTTTCCTTGTGATGCCCCTCTTTTTACCCCCGTTCTTCATGTCTCTGCTCAAAGCCTACAGCTCCTAAGAGAAACAGTGCCTGCCTCCTGGCAGCTCTCACCTGAACTCTGTGACATTGACAATCACCACGCAGAGAGACGCGCAGCCTCTGAACGTCCTCTCGGAAGTCTGCCCCCATCCCAACACACACACACACGCAATCAATCAGGTTTGACTCCCTCCCTGACCCTAGTATGACACACAGGGCTCGACACCCAGTCGGTGAGCTCCTAAACAAGACCCTCTCGACTCCGCTGTTGTCAACAGGGGCGGCCACGAGCAGAGGTGCGGCGGAGGAACGAGCGCGGAAGTAAACAACGGCTGCAACCAACACCCCGGGCCGGGGAGGGGGCGGGAACGGTTCCCCCAGCAGGAGTCCCGAGCCTGTTGACCAGTGCTGGCCGCGCTCTTTTCCCGACCCCCACTCGCTTCACGCTCGCGACACCACTAGGAGGGCAGGTCCTCTCGTTTAAGTTTTACACTCGCGAAAACGCAGGCATAGAGGACCCGAGACCGGCACTGGGCTCTGGGGTGGGTGACCCCGGCTTGGAGGGACGTCGTTCGCGAGTGTATAGGGAGAGAGCTGAGCGGGGAACGGGAAACCGAGGAAGCCTGGGCGTTGGGGTCCAACCCTCGACGGGGAACCGAACTCGGAGCGGGCAGGCAGACATTACCTGCTGCGGGGGACACCGCTCCACCTTCGCCGGGCGCGCCCGGGCCCCGGGCCCCGCGGTGCCGGAAGTGGCAGTAGGGCCGCCGGCAGGGTCCCCCGGGCGCCCCAGCCCAATAGGGGCAGTCGATGGCCCGGAAGAAGCCGGTGGAGCGTAGCATGGTCCGTCCCGCGGCGGCGCCCCGGCCCGGAGCCGCCGGGCCCCCGGGCCCCCTCACTGACGCCGCGGTCGCCGCCGCCCGCGCCTCACGGACCCCGCCGCCGCCGCCATCTTGCTCCGAGGTCCCCGGAGGCCCCCGGGATGCTGCCGCAAGGGACCCCGGGAGCGGCTGCCCGAAGTGCGCCTGATCAGAAATGCCTGCTCCCGCGGGACCGAGACGGATCGCAGGTCCCTGGTCTGAGACAGATGGCCCCCAAGGGAGGGATAGAGGACACAGGCTGCCCTGTCTGAGGCCTCAGAGCGCCTCGCTGGCGCCTCCGCCGGGTCCTCTACCAGCAGCAGCGCCATCTTGAGCCCCAGGCCCCTGCGGCGCCAGGGCTGTCCAAGGCGCGCCTGATCCAAAAAAAAAAAAAAGCTCCTCACTGCCCCTCTACGGCTTATTTGCATTCAATTTGCGTTTTTTTAGCTTGTCTTCCTAAGGCGCCCTCTGGTGGTCTATTGGAGTTCTGCATATGCATCTCAACGGCACCTGAGTTACCCACCCAGTTCAGGCTGTGAAACTCAACTCCGCCCGGGTTGACTCGCGGTAAGTGCTTCATTTCTCCCACCTGAACACTTGCGGCAGTTAAATATCCAGGTACACCAGAGGAGACCTCTTCCGATTCATTCATCGATCTACCTAATATTTGAGCACCTACTGTATACCAAGGCCATGCCCCAAAGTATTTTATCCAGTTACCAGATGATGGAAATTTCAGTGGTTTCTGGTTTTTGCCTTTGGTGAATTGTGCTACTGTGAACATGCATATATAGGTATGTGAGCACCAGTTTTGTTTCAGTACTAGTTTTTCAAATGGTGTAAATGTGTTTGTTGCCCGTTTAAAAAGTTGTGAGAGGACTTCGCTGGCGGTCTAGTGGTTAAGACTGTGCTCTCAATGCAGAGGCATGAGTTTGATCCCTGGTCAGGGAACTAAGATCCCAAATGGCTGCACGGTGCAGCCAGGAAAAAAAAAATTGGGGGAAATGTTGCAAGAAAAACTACAATTTCCAGGCTATCCACCATCTGGCAATTACCAAGGATCCCCCTGAGCAGGGGATAGTCTTTTTAGGTCTCCTCCCACTTATAGCCCACTTTTGTCCCTACCTCAGCACCTGGCCCTGCAGACACAGAGGCTTGAGACCCCCTCACCCCCCGGGATCTCTCGTTGTCTCTCCTCCACTGCCAACAGTGGGGTGGGCTCCTGAACAAAGCAAATATCCTCACCCTGGTGGAGGTAGTGTCTACATGTGGACAGACAACAGGAAATCAGTAAGTGAGATATCACAAGTACAAGGTGAAAAGTGCTATGGGGTGGGGGGAGTAGAACGGAGTAGGAAGTTCAGTCTCTCAGTTGTGTTCGGCTCTTTGTGACCCCATGGACTGCAGCACGCCAGGCTTCCCTGTCCATCACCAACTCTCGAAGCTTGCTCAAACTCATTTCCGTCTGGTTGATGATGCCATTCAACCATCTCATCCTCTGTCGTCCCCTTCTCCTCCTGCCTTCAATCTTTCCCAGCATCAGGGTCTTTTCCAATGAGTCAGTTCTTCGAATCAGGTGGCCAAAGTATTGGAGTTTCAGCTTCAGCATCAGTCCTTCCAGTGAATATTCAGGACTGATTTCCTTTACAGTAGGGGGGTGGGAAAAGGGAGTGGTCCATGTGGTCCTATGGGAAAGGTGGGCTTTGAGCAGTTCTGAAGAAGGAAATGGGATCACTGAGCAGACATCTGGTGGAAAGGCATTCCAGGCAGAGGGCATTGTATGGGCAAAGGCCCAGGGGGACTGCATCAAGCTTATCAGAGCGACCGTGGTGAGGAGGCCGGTGTTGGAGCAGAAAGAGTGAGGGAGGAGGGGAGAGCAGGGAGGGGAACCGGGCAGGTCATACAGGGCCTTGAGAGCCTAGGGGAAGACTTGGACTTTTACCCAAGGGAGGTGGGAGCCCTGGGGGCTGTGCGCAGAGAAAGGAAACCTGACTCAGGTGCTCACGGGCGCCCCCCTGGTGGCTATTGTGGGCGGCTGTGGGTGCACCAAGCAGGGGGAGGCTGGACTGGTTCAGGTGAGCCATTGATGTGGGAAGGTGGAGGCAAAAGAGAGGGGAGAAATGGGGGGACTCTGGATATGTTTGAAGGTAGAGCTCCAGGGAGATTTCTGGAGGTACTAGATGTGGATGGTCAGCCAAAGCTGGGAGTCAAGGACGACCCCAAAGATTTTGCATGCTTGGAAAGATGAATATGCAGTGGGGGAGGGGTAAGAACATACTGGGCCCGAAGTTGAGGGTGAGGCTGGCATGAACCAGGGGTTGTCTTTGCACAGGGGGACCTGAACCTGGGGAGGGGGGCTAGGGGTCCCCGAGATCACCTGCCAATGGAGCGTCTAGGAGGCAGAAATCTTCCTGGTGATTCCGGGACACGGAGAGTGCATGCAAGAGAGATTTAAGGGGGCTCTGAGCTTGCGGACCTAGCATTCCAGGAACCCTGCCGCAAAGGAGCAGAGAAGTCTGCCAGAGCTGGAGTGGGACAGGGGTCCGGGGAGGGACATCTGCGAGCTTTCGGGCCATATTCCATTAAGAAAGAGAGCAAGGAGGGAGGGGGTTCCAGAGGGTAAGACGAGGGCCACGTGTCTAGATTGGAGCGACCTTGGCGGCCCCAAGGGCAGGACCCTGGGGAGGGGAATTAACGGTGTCGGTATTGCAATGCCGTGGGCGACCACCAGATGGCGGGGCTGCCACCTTCTCGAGGGCGGGAAGTAGCAAAACCCTTGGGAAGTGTCTGCGCTGCGTGTCACCACAGCCCCACTGTCCTTCCGGGCTCTAGAGATGGCTGTAATCTGGGGTGCACTTTTCCTAAGGGGATCAGAACTCTCACCAATTTCCCAACGCTCCTTCCTCTCCCTTCCATTTGGGAGCCGGCATACAGCAGGCATACAATACAGGAGCGGCCAGACGACTGGACACAGGAGTGCTGCGGGGTACACTCGGGAGGAACCCTGTAGAGCAGTGTAGAGAAGTGCGGGATCCCCGCGCCCGCGGCGCCGGAGAGGGGCGGGCAGCAGACGCCCCCGGACGCCATGTCACCGTGCCTCAGTTGCCGGGTAACGAAGCTGGAAGGCGGGCCGGGGGCTCAGATGCCCGAGGTGTGGGTGTCTCCGGTCTGCAGCGCGAGCTGAAGAGGGCAGCCCCCTCCTCCGGCTTTAGGGCTAAGGGACGTTGCCAAGACCGCCTGCAGGTCCGCGGATTCACCAGCCCACTGGCTCAGTTCCCGCAAGAGGAGGCTGAGGACCCACATTGGCAAGCGGGACAGAGTCCCAGGAGGCCCACCACCTTGAACCGGCGAAGAGAAAAACCACACAGTCTCCGGAATCGGGTTTAAAAAAGACTTGTTTAATTAAATACCAGGATGAGGCCAGGCAGGACAGGGGGGAGGGAGTCACCCGAAAGCAAAGTCCCTTGGGGCCCTCCCCCTCCACCCACCTCTAGAGGCCACAGTTAAATGGCTGGAACCAGGTCCAGGTGAACACCGGTCCCTTCAGGCCCCCGGACACTGGGGAGGGGCGGAGGGGCAAGTTCTCAGCTCCCTGGGTCCTCAGACCACAGTCCACCTCCTGTGGACAAGCACCGGCCAGCGCTGGGACAATATGGGGAGGGGCATCCAGATGGACACAAAGGGAAACAAGGTTAGGCCCGCCCCACCCCTCCCCACTTCCCTCCCCACCCCGGGCTAGGGCTAAGGCATCTCACCATGGCGCAGCCCCCTCCCCGGGACCCTAGGCGCTGCCCCTGGATCCTGCCAGGGCCGGTTTGGGTCCACACTAGTGCCGTCCAAACGCCCCAGCCCCCTACTGGGAGACAGGAAGTTTCTGGAACAGGTTGGGAGGGTGCCACAGATCTGCAGCCAAAGGCTATGCAATAGGCCTTTTCACGGTAAGGGACAGGGAGCCTGGGTCCCTTCCCATTCCAAGGCCGGGGTCTTCAGTCTCTCTCCAAAATGAAATCCAACCTCAGCCACAGTGGGAGAACCCCAGGAGGGGATGTGGCATTTATCCCTCCCCTACCCTAAATTCAGACCACGAAGATCCTCCCCCCACACCCACAACCCCTGAGGACAACAGACCACCCACAGGGGCCCAGATCAAGGAAGGGATTGGAGCCTGAAAAAATATTCTACCCGGTCCAAAAAAAATCGAGCTATACTTCCCGCCCCCGTGGGTGGGGCCTCAACCGCGGGTCCAGGGGCCACCCTGCTGCCACCACCAGGAGGGCAGGATGGAGCCAGGGCCCAGGGCCTCTTCGCCCCCATCCGCAGTGCTGGGAAGGGGTCCATTTGGCCCAAAGGCTGTTCTGGTCCAAATAGGAGGGACTGATTGTCACATGATACTGCTCAAGGCCAGTGTCGGGGACTCTTCCCCTGCAGGAGGGAGGCCGGCGATGGCACCAGCTTCTCCCAGTCTCACTCACACAATCGCACACCCACCCAGCGAGGGGCAGTGCAGCCCCAACTCCAGCAGACAGAGAACAATAAATAAGCCTGCATTTACTCATATCCCGTGATATCCACCCCCCAAGTGAGTCTAATTGCTCTTTGGAAGAACCCCCATTTCTCTCCCTCCCTATCCCAAGTCTCAGAAGCAAATCAGGACCCCTTGTAGAGACCCTACCACTTCCCCCACCCCCACCCCGCCCCGGCGGCTGGGGAGCTGAGGGGCCCCTCCCTCGGCAGTGGGCCAGTGTGGACACCTGAGATTGAGTACCCGAATGGGGCGGCCAGGCCGCACCCTGTTTCCCTGAACATCTCCAATGGCTTTCGATGGGGTGAAGGGCTCCCGGGGCGGGGTATGGGGGGACAAGAGGCAGCCCACGCGGTAACCCCTAGTTCACCTATGGCTCTGCACACTTCATCCCAACCTGGAGAGAGGGGCCTGGGGGCCAGGTCTGAACGCTGGTTAGGGGGTGCCTTTCCTGGGGCACCTCCCCCCAAGGCCCACATGCCACCCAAAGCAGGGAGGTGGTGAGGGAGAAGGGATGCCTTCTGGCCCCCCACCTAGGGTCCCTGTTCAACAGCTGGGAAGAGAGTTAACATCATGGCTATGTACAGACACGGGGCCATGCTCCTCCCGGAGAGAAACCTCCAAGGCCCAGATGACCCCGGTCCAGTCTCAGGCCCCCTCCTGGTTTTCTCGAGGGGGCAGGGGCAACTCGGGGGGGCCCTCAGGGGGACACTGGAAGGGGCTGGTCTGGCAGTCAATCCGAGCCCCACCAGGGCCCAGGACAGCAGGCGGGTTGCTGGTGCTCCATGCCCAGGCCCAGCGGGGGTGCACTCAGGGCGGCTGGAACAGGGCTCTACAGGCCGACTGGGGCCGGGCTGGGCACTGGGCTGGGCGCAGGGCTGCCCGCCAGGCTGCAGGGCAGCGAGTCGCTGGGCGAGGTGCTGCGGGTGCCCTGGCGCCGGAGAAGTTCCGGGCGGAAGCCGGGGTGGCGACGCGCGTGCTTGGTCAGGTGGTCGCTGCGGGTGAAGCGCTTGGAGCAGAGCGGGCAGGGGAAGCGCTTCTCGCCGGTGTGCGTCCGGTGGTGGCGGGCCAGCTCGTCAGAGCGTGCGAACTTCTTGTCGCATCCCGGCCAGTCGCAAGCGAAGGGGCGCTCACCTGCGTGGAAAACAGACAGTGGTCAGTGTGTGGGGAGAGAAAAGGCCGTTCCATCAGATCTCAAAGGGTGCTGGTCATTTGTCTCATCCCCACTTCCCCCGCAAAACTCGTTCAAGAGGCTGAATTCTGGGTGTGAATTTAAAACGTGTAAATGTATGAAGAAAATGACCCCAACTCATTTCCCGAACACTGTGAATATCCCCTAGTCTATTTCTTACGTCTAATGGTAATTACTAGCTTTTCCAGGTGGCGCCAGTGAAAGAATCTGCCTGCCAATGCAGAAGATAGTTCGATCCCTGGGTCAGGAAGATTCCCCTTGGAGGACACGGCAACCCACTCCAGTATTCCTGCCTGAAGAATCCCATAGACAGAGGAGCCTGGTGGGCTACAGTCCATGGGTTCGCAAAGAGTCTGAGCACAATGGTAATTACAGACTGGGAGCAGCTGCCACGAGTTGAAAGGAAAACCTACAGAGACCTGGTTCTCCCAGGCCTGTCCGCCTACCCCTACCCCTAAGACGGCGTCACCTCGGTGACATGTGTCTCCCAATGTACTTGCCACACACGTGACCGCTCCGATCTTAAGGCAACAGTTCCTGCTGTCCCCGCCCCCGCGAAACTCCCTTCTACCTTTCCTGTGGGGCATTCCGAGGGCTCCCAGGTGCTGGCGATCCCAGCTAAGCCCCTTCCTCTGGGAAATGACCACCAGGGGCGCAGGTGCCGGGCATCACCTGGGCGGTTTCCCGTGCCTGACGCCACCACTGACCCTTGTGGCCCTCTACGAGCAGAGAAACATGTGAAAGGACACCCCCAACCCCCCGCCGCGCTAGCAGGGTGGAAAGGGTCAGAAGGCGCGGCGGGGATTGCCCCTGGGTTCGGGCGCGGGAAGGGGCGGAGCCCGAGGCAGCCCAGGACTTGTCCCGCCCCCGCAGAGCAGAAGGCTAGGGGAGGGGCGGGCCGCCACCGGCAACTTCCTTCGCAGACCCCTCCCACCGCCAGGCCGGCCTCGCCCATCCTGCCCCGGCGGCCGCCGCCATCCCCGCCCGCCTGTCCCCACCCGCCCATCCCATGGGGGTCTCCGCCCTACGACAGTGCCGCCCGATCCCCTCTCAACCGCGTATCGTCAGCGTGTCCCCAGCCGACTCGGGGGGACCCCCGCCACGCCCGTCCTAGGGGCGGTGAGCTTCCCAGAGTTTGCACGCTCCGGGACCCAGCGCGGGGTACCTGGGACCCTGGAACCCCCCAGACGTTGTGTGCCCAATGCGGTGGGGTTTTGCGGGGTATGTTGGGGAGAACAGATGCGGATATGTGGGCAGGGTCTCCCCTCGCGGCATAGAATGGAACCCAGAAGAGGAAGGGGGGACGCCAGCTGGGGGACAAAAGAGGGGAAGCCACAGTGGGGTTAGGGTAGGTTACACACTGGGAGGCCCACACCAGGCCCTGGGGACTTTGGTGACCCAGGCTGACCCTGCACACGCCCACTGGGAGGAGGTGGCGAGGGAGACAGACTTGAAGGGTGTCCTCTGCCAGGGATCAGAGAAGAGACCTGAAGGGGCTCTTCTCTGATCCCTGGCAGAGATGACCAGGAACCAGCGGCAGGGGCCATGGGACAGAGCCGCAGCCGTGAGGGAGTGGGGGAGGGCTGGAATCTCAGGGTGACCCAGTGACATCTCCGCTCTGGAAGCAAGGCCTGCCTAGGGAGAAAGGCTAGGAGGGAGGAACCGCAGAGGGGCACCAGTAGACTTCAGAGAGGCTCCTACTATCACCCGCGGCCCTGGAGGCCCAGTAAAACCTCCCCTCCCACATCGTTCCTCCTGGCCAGACTCGGGACACCCCCAGCACGGCACGAAAGGGTCCTAGTAGAAACTCCCCCCAGAAGATTTCTTGTGGGATACCTGTCGGTTATGCTTGCAGCTGGGGGAGGGCAGGCCCCAGGAGGCTGCGAACCCAGAAGTGCTGGTGCCACCTCCCTGGGGGAGGAGAGTTACGGGCCACAACCGTGCTGCTGGAGGGAGAGCAACTGTCCCCAAGACCACAGGTGGCCCCAAATCCCCGAGGCTGTCCCTCACCACCATTCGCCTCCCCTGGAACAATCCAGAAGGCAAAGTCCACAGCAGCTGGGGAAGGGGTCCGGGCGGGGACCTCCTCAACGGAATCACGGGGCTCAAAACAGCGCGGGAAAGGACCCCCCACCCTACTTGGAACCGACAGGTTCCGAGCGCCGAAGTCTGGGGGAGGGGGCGATAGGGGCGGGGCTGCTGGCTTCCAGACAGACAGTGGCGGGGGCGGAGGCGGGACGCCCCTCCGTGGGGCATGCGGCCCTGTCGCCATCTTGCAAGGCGCAGGCGGGGAGGAGCGGAGGGGCTGGAGGGGCAGGTGGTGCCGGTGGCGGGGGAAAGGGCCCTCCCGCTCGGGTTGGCTCACTTCCCCATTTAGGGCAACGGGGCTGGTCCCGCCTCCCACCCTTCTCTCCCTCCCTCCGCCCCGCAGCTCTCCTTCACCACCACCCGCAGGTTGCAAGAGCGGTGCCGGGGCCCGTAGGGGCTGAACGCACGCAGCCGCCGGGAACACAGCTGCCGCACGTATCTCGGCGGCCGCAAGGACAGCCGCAGGCCCAGCCGGCCCTGCTCACGTGGTGCCGCTCCCGCCGGGGCCTGGGGTCGCCCCGCCGGCTGGACGGCTGCCAGCCCCGCCCCACGCCGGGTGGCCCGGGAGTGCGGAGCACGTGCACACGTGGGTGGCCGTCCCGGAGCGCAGGCTTCCCGCCCCCACAACGTTAGGCGAATGCCTGCAGGATGCCATGTCCTGTCACCCTCTCAGTCCACTGGCGGGGGTGGAAAGGGAGGTGGGGGGTGGGCGTGTTGTAATATTCGGAGGCTCAGAGCCTGGCTGCACCTGGCCTGCCGCCTGTCTCCAGAGTCTACCTGGGCGCTGGAGAAGGATGCGGTGGGTGGGGCTGCGGTGGACTTGACCCTCTGACTTGGGCTGGGCTTTGGGGTGAACTCAGGACAGCCAGAAAATGAAGGCCAGGAGGTCCGGGCGACCGTGCGCCAGGCCTGGCTCAGCCTGCTCCGCCTTTGAAGAGGGCGTGGGGTGGGGCCGGGAAGCCAGTGCCCCACCTCCCCAGGCTGGAGGCCAAGGGTCCGACAGCTAGCCTTCTCCGTGACCTCCGGAGGTCATCTCTAATCTAAGGAGGGGAAGGTGCAGCCCACAGCCAACCCTTGCACAAATGCCCACCTGCCAGGTGGACTGCACCGGGGGCAGGGCTCAGGTAAGGCAGCATCCCAGGACAGCTGGAGAAAGCTGGGGCTGCAGCAGGTGGCAGGGTGGGGGGCCGGAAGCAGGGAAGCTTCCCGAAGGAGATGGGGCTGAACAGGCCACAAAGAACCCAAAGGGCAGTACAGAGATGCAGCCAAAAGAATGGAAAATTGATGGTGAAGTCTGGAGACCCGGGCCCAGGGCCCCTGTGTGCTGGCCATCCTGAAGGCTTTACAAGGACCAGCAGGCATGAGGATCCACTCTGTGATCTTAAATACCTGCCAGATGTTAGCCCCCTTCCCCCAACCCAAGACTGCCCACCTCCCTCCCTCCCAGTCCCCACTCCTCCTACAGGTTTTCCATTTCAATTGCTCTGCCTGTTGCACCAAAAGCTTATTAGGCAGAGATATCCCAGGTTCTCACCTTCCCAGGTGGTACCTGGCAACAAATCCCATCAGAGCCCCCTTCAAACAAAATATCTCCAAACCTCCTTGTCTCCAGGCCCTAGCTGGCTTGGACTGGTGCGGCCCGTGTCGGAGCCGCCCACTCAGTGCTCTGCTCTTGGGCTCAGGGTCCAGGCTGAAGTCTTTACTGGAGCCTGGATGCTTCTCACACCCCTGATTCCTGCTGGAACCTCTGTCCCTTCCTCCATCGCATGTCTGCTCTACCCTTCAGAGCACACTCTCCTAGCGTATCCCCTCCACTGTCTCCGTTCTCAGCTTTCCTATGCTGGAGCTCAGTCTCTCCTGGATGTGATCTCTGCCCCCAGCCAACCCTAAAGCTGAGGGCGCAAGCCTGGCCCCCTGAGGGTGCATCATACACATGTGCAGAGTCTACAGGGCCTGAGTAGACAGAATGACGCTGGAGTGGCTGGCTCCAGCAGCAGCTAACCAGCTGCCAAGTGTGCTGGTGCATCATCTGGTTTACCCCCCAACCCCCAGGTAGGAGCCACTCCACCCCCCACCCCAGCCCTGTTTAGTTAAAAGGTGGACCCCCTGCTGCCTCACACCCTGCCTCCCTCCCTGGGAACCCAGGCAGCCCCGGCTTTACCACATCCCCCACCCAGACTGGCGTCTTCAGCGTGGGGGCTGGTGGCCCTCTCAGTGCCTAGGGCTGAGGGGTCACGGCCCTCTCAGGCCCCAGAGCATGTGTGTTCCGAAGCCCTGCTGTTCTGGAAATAGGACTGGGCGAGGGTGGCTCCCTCCCTCTCTGGGAGGCCGGCTCCTCAGGCTGGTATCATATGCCCACTCCCGGGCCATCTGGGCCACCTTTATCAGGGAGCCTGGGTGGGGGGTGGTTATCGCCCCCACAATGTTGGGGCACCCTCTCCACCCCCAAAAAATGTTGGGGCACCCTTCCCCAGCCCCCAGCTGCTCACTGCACTACTGCAAGAGAAGGGGGCTAGATGGGGAGGCAGTCCTGGGCACTCACACCCCCCACCCCACCTCGGCATTGCCACACTCTGGCCCCCCAGATAACCAGTAGTCTTCTGAGCCCCACCTGGCCCTAGGGGCACTCATGGCTCTGCAAGGAGTAGAGGTGGGATCTGCCTCCATACATAGCCCCCATGCCCGCTGCTGCCTCAGTTTCCCCATCTGCCTCCCCTCCTGGGGGCCTGTTCAGCAAAAAATACCCCCACGTGCACCCCCACCCCCGCCCCCGGGTCAGCACACAGGGGTTCCCCTAGCCACTTCTTGTCCCCAGTGTCACGGGGCTTCTCTTGGCCTCCCACACCACAGCCCCCCTCCTCAACCCCTCTCCTGGACCCTAATCCCGTCCTCATAAACGGATTTTCCTCTGCAAAGCCGGCCTGCTTCCCCACCCACCCCCACCCTGCCCTGGGGATTAACCAGACTGCTCACCTGCTCGGCCCCCTCCCCACCTTCCACCAGAGCCTAGCCTCCCAGCCCACCCCCCAGGGCCCCTGCCTCCACCCCCTGCAGCCACGGTGCTGCCCTTCTCCTGAGACACGCCTTTCCAGGCTGCAATCAACCCACAGCATCCGCCAGAGAAGCTGCTTCCTCCAGGAAGGCTTCTCCATCACCACTGCTGTCACCGCCCCCTACAACGTTCCAGGGGTCCCGGGGGACAGGGATCGGGTCATCCCCGCAGTGCCCCTCTCACACACAATCAACATTCAGCTACTCTTTCTCAGGCGTAACCAGACAGGGGTCTCTACAGGAGAGATCCCGCAAGCCCCAGGGGACAGTGTGTGCTGTCTGAGGACATCTGTTATTGTCACAACTGAAGGTGCCCCAGGTGGGGGCCAGGGAGGCTGCTCAACACCCTACAGTGGCCAGGATGCCGGACAGAGAATGACCCGGTCTAAGAGTGAGCAGTGCCAAAGACTAACAGTCTCCCCCACTCCAGATCTGAGCTCCTTGTGGGGAGGGGCCTGAGCCCCCCAGGAGGTGCTGGGCATTGGGGGCTCTGAGGCAGGAAAACAGTGGTAGATGAGGGAGGTGGGGAGAGCAAGGAGTAGACTGCCAGCTCGCCTCCGCCCCCGCCCCACCTCCCTCCCTCTCCATCTCGGTATCCATGGCAACCGCGTCAACATCTCCTGCAGCTTCCAAGTCTTTCCCTGCCCCACGCGGAAGCAGGGGAGCTCATTGTAGGCCAGTGACTGCAGGGCAGACCCAGGGGACTAGAGGCCAGCCATCCCCGCTCCCAGCTGCTCCCCTGCAGCTGTGTGGCCCCAAGGAAGACCCCATCACCCCTCCACATCTCCCCACCCCAACCCTCTGTGCCAAATGGAGCAGAGACGATGATGGCTCCTGCTGGGCCTGCTTGCTCATCTGTAAAATGGGGCCAGACCAGGAAGGGAGTTCTCTCTACAGAGAAAAGAGCTGCTGTCAGGCAGTGATGGGTGGGACAGGACCCCCTCCCAAAGACCCTTGGGGCACAATGGCTCCTGCAGCAGACAGCCAGCATCTAATTAAGTCTGTTCATCAGATCTGTCCCCAGGCTTGCCCCTGGCAGTGGGCAACACCACTCTATCATACAGACCTAAGACAGGTATGACTTCCCCACCCCTGGGGGCTGGAAAAGCCAAAAGGCCTTGATACAGAGGGTTTTGGTAAGGTAGAGTCTGGTGGTCCTGAGTGCCAGAAAGATGCTGCATTAGCCATCATTAAGCACGAAGGTACCCCAAAGCATCCAAAGCTGGAACCAAGGGAGCCTGGGTGCAGGACTTTGACTCTCAGTACCCAGGTGCCCCCCAGTGCCCAGCACAGTTATTATCAAGGGAGCAAGGAATGGAGGAATGGCTCCCTGCCCTCCCCCACCCATCACTGGAACACCCCGACTCGGTCTCCTGGGTCTCAGTTTCTCTTTAAAGCCAGGAATGGCAACACTGACATACACACAGGCACTGGACAATGAGTCCTTTCTCCTCCACGGGCGTAGGGGGCAGTCAACACTGCCTAGGGACTCACGGAGGTCCTTAAAACCCCAGCAAACCCTGGGGAAGTGTCCCTGGGGAGCCACAATGGGAGGTGGCCTGCCCCCCCCACCCTTCACCAGACCTAGAGAGCAGGACAGAGTGCGGGAAAAAAACCAAGGCACCGGGGGTCTGAGCCGTTTTCAGGGGTCACACCATCCCTGTCTCTGCCACAATTCCAGGGCCAGCCCCACCTCGGCCCTCCACGTGTCCCTACAAGGGGAGCATGTCCACTGAACCATGTCCATGTGCCCTGACGTGACCCACGTAAGAACCCTCAGGAGAAGGCGTCAGAGAGCCCTTTATACAGACAAAAAACCCACCCAGAAGAGGAGGTCTTGTGCTAGAAAGTGGCAGAACCACCGAGTCCAAGCCCACGCCCACCCAGCTTCCCTGCCCTTCCCAACCGAAGGATCACCTCCAATGGTCAAACTCAGGCTGGTGACCACCATCCCCTGGCCCCCAGCTCAAGAAAAAATTCTCAGGGTTGAAGGTGGGACTTCATAGGGAGAACTGGAAGGAACCGCAAGAGGAAAAAGAGGGGGTGCCCGAGTGAAAGGGTGGCCAGAGCCCCCTGCCGCCGGGCTGGGCTGTGAGACGTGACAGTATCGCGGAGCCCTCCCCCGCCACCAAGCCTTCTCGGATCCCGGAGCAGGTGGGAGGAATCCAGTACGCTGGGAAACAGGGGGATAACATGACGCCCTCAGGGATCCCCCTCCTCCCGAGGCTCAAACCCTAACCCGCACTCCCAGCCCCGCCTTCCGCCTTACTAAAACACAGCAAAGGACAGAAAAAACGTGCCGGGCATCCCCCAACCTCGCCGAGCACCAGGCGCTCGGCCGCTCTCCGGGGTGAATCCTCGCGACCACCTCGGAGACAGCGCCACGGTGCCTGCTGCCTTTCTACAGATAAGGAAACCAAGGCAGGGGAGGAGACGAGAACCTCAGAACTGAGGGCTTCGACCACGTTGCCCACCGCCCCGATCCGAAACCAACGGAAAACAAAAGAGAAACCAGGCCGAAGGCGAAGGGGACTACCCAGGAGCCCCGATCCCGCCCGCGGATCCCGCAGCAACCGGCACCCGGCGAGCTCCTGCGGCGGCCTCCGCGCCCGCCATCCGCTCGCCACCCGACCGCGTGGCCGCCACGCCCCCCGCGCGCGCCCCACCCACCGAGGCCCCGCCCTCCCGGCCGGCGCGGCGGCTGCCCGGGCGCGCCCCCCTCCCCGCCCCCGACGCGCCACGCAGTTTCGGGGTCCCGGCGGGGGAGGGGGCGCGGGAGACCGCCCCCGCGCGGGTCCGGCTCGCGATCGGGCTCACCTGTGTGCGTCCGCAGGTGCGACTTGAGGTGGGAGGACTTGTAGTACGCCTTAGCGCAGCCCGGGAAGGGGCAGCGGTGGCTCTTGGCGGCGGCGGGCGCGGCGCCGGGGGCGCGGCCAGAGGACGGGGACGAGGCGGCCGAAGAAGAGGAGGCGGGCGAGGCGCCCCCCGGAGCGGCGCTGGGCCCACCGCGCAGGTCGGCCAGGATGCTGGCGGCCAGCAGGTGGGGTGCGGCGGCGGCGGCGCCGGGGCCTGGGCCTAGGACAGCGGGGGCCGGCGGCGGCGGCCCAGGGGGTCCAGGCGGGGCGGCCTCGCGGCGCGGCGCGCGCACATCCAGGCCGGTGGCTGGGCCCGCGCCCTCGGGGCCCGGCCGCCCGCGGTGCACCACGGCACCCGAGGAGATGGCCATGAGCACGTCGGCGGCGAAGTAATCCACGCACGCCACGGCTGCCGACATGCCAAGCAGGGGCGAGCGGCGCGGCCGAGCGGGCGGAGCGGAGGCAGGAGCGGCGCCCGTCCGGCCGGTGGCGGCTGCTCGAGTGCGGGAGGAGGAGGAGGAGGCCGGCGCGCGCCGCCGCCGCCGCCGCCCGCGCTCTGCCCGCCCCGCCCCGCCTGACGCGCCCTGACGCACCGGAGCCCGCGGGGGCGGCCGCGGCCCGCCCCGCCTGGAGGACGCCCCCTCGGGGCGCGCTGCCACGCCCCCCGCCCGGCGCGCCCTCTACCACCCTGCCCTCCGCGCGAGGCCTCCGGGGGCGGAGCCCGGGCCGAAGGAACCGCCCCCTGTCGCGCCCACTCTGGCCCCGCAGTACGCCCTCCTCCCTCCCCGAGCGCGCCTTCCCCACGCCGGGCAGCAGGCTGAGGAGCCAGCTCCCTCTGGCGCGCCTTTCCCTCAGTAGCTCCCTCCGGTCCGCCCCCAGAGAACCCCCTCCTCACGCCAGGAAACTCCGCCCGTCCCTGGTAGGGTCCCGCCTCCGGAGCGAGTCCCGCCCCATCCCGGCACGCCCCTCCTTCCTTGGGTGGGCCCGCCCCCTAGGGCGAGTCCTTCCCTGCTCGGCGCGCGCCCCGCCTCCTCGCGGGCTCGCCCACCGCGCGCTAAGGCGCGCGGCCGGCGGGGGCCCGCCCCTTCCCCGGACGCTTCCACCCGGTCCAGGGCGCGCCCCAGGTCGGGATGGGGGAGGGGTCCGCTCCCCACGTGGCCCGGTGGGGGTGCGGAAGCGGCCAGCCCCGCCCCCCGGCCACGTGCGCGACCCTTCCCCCTCTCCTCTTCCCCAACTTGTGGCCCTGCTGGACCGCGCGCCCTTGCGTTTCCTCGCCTTTTCTTATGGGGGACCCCATCGCCTTTCTCGTAGACCCGCAGCTAGACTGGGAAGGGAGGAACTCCTCTCCTGGCTGTGTCGAGCGAGCTTGCGCTCGTTTCTCTTTTTGCGCCCCATTTGGGAGTTAGGACGACCAGGGTCACAAAGGGCGGGCAGGGTTCGGGGTGCTTTGGGGAGAAAGAGTGGCCCAGCCTTGTCAGAATACGGGGGTCGGGAACTTCGCTCCCTGGCGCTGGCTTTCGGGCGCGAACAGGGAAAGTGGGGCCTCGCCCCCGAGAACGTCCAGGCCAAATTGTTTAACTTCGTCGGTAACGCGGGAAAGCAGACGCCCGGGGTCCGCCTAACCCGCAGGTCTAAAGCAGCGGGCGGCGGAAGTGGGGCGATGGGGTGGTCCCCTCCATTGCAGCCACGCCCCCGCCCCTTCCTAGGCTGGCCACGGGACGATGCAGTGCCCGAAGCGACCTCCAGGGGGCCTTCCGTCACGGGTTCCAGTCTTCTCAGTGACCCACCCAGGTCTGGGTTTGGACAGCAGCCCGGGACTCGGGCCCGACCCCCATCCCAGGGCAGTATTCTCACACCCTCTCCATCTGCAGTACCCCCTCCCCCTCGCACCGTGGCTTATATAGCCTGGCTCAGACCCTTGTCCCCAGGCCTGTCGCTGTCCCTCGGGTCCATCTGGTTTAAGCCTGACCATCCTTGGTGGCACCTCCCTCTCTGGCAGGGAGAGGCCTGCTGGAGCTTTGACTAAAGGCTGCAGAGACACTCAGCCCCTTCCTCTAGCAGAGAAGCCCACTCAGGACAACCACTGTCCAGGTAAGCACCCGCTGGGCACTGGCGGTCAGCATTCCTGCTGGCCTGCGCCTCCCATGCCTTTGAAATTCAAACAGGTGGACCACCTGGGCAGGCATTCACCCTCCCCTATCTCCACAGCCCTCCAGGGCCTCAGCACCCCAGCCCACAGGTGGTCCCCAGGCCCTGAGCCCAGCCTCTCCCAGGTCCAGGTAAGGCAGGAAGTGCTCTGCAGGCTGCCCCATGGGCCCCGGGTCACTCCAGCACGCGGGGAAGAAGCAGGGCAAGAAGGAGGCAGGGACCCTTTGTCAGTTCCTTCCAGTGATGTTTACCAGGCCCAGAGCAACATCACCCCCTGTGGCCTTGCCCTCCAGGGGCCCAGAGTCTAGGGCAAGGCAACTGGGACTCAAACCTGATGCGTGGAGGGGCTGGGGGAGTATCCCAGAGCTGGCTCCACTGGAGCCTGCTGTTCAAGGGGGCACCCAGAGGAAAGTGGGGCAGTAACGGAGGGGGGCCTTCTCCCCATGGGCAATGCGGGGGGTGGACCATGTCAGAGCAGTGGTCAGCACTGGACAAGCCTCAAATGTGCATCCACTCCCAGGGAGAATCAGGGTCTTGGAGCTGTGGTTTTCATCTACCAGCCACTCTGCGGGCAGGAAGCCCCAGCGGGGCCCACTCTCAACCCGCAGTGTTTGTATTCACACCCTGGGCCCAGGGGAATGTGAGAATGTGAGTGACCCGTGGAGCCTGATGACCGTGTGCTCACTTCCACCTTAAGTTCTGTCACTCCGTCCTCACTACTACCCTTCAAGAGTTGTCAGCCCCATTTCATAGATGAAGAAGTCAAGGCTGGGAGAGGATCCAGAAGTGGCCTGGAGCGGCTGCCCACACGCAGAGCTAAGAGGCAGCGGAGCGTCTGTCCTGTCTGGGCAGACACAGAGTGCTCAGTCCTCTCTTTCTCCAGACCTCAGTTTACTGATCTATAAACGGGGGTCCATCTCCAGGCTTCCCTTCTGGGACCAAGGGGTTCACAGGGGTCTCTCACCAGACCGCGGGCCCCACAGAACCATGCTGCACAGGTGGCAGACACAGGAAGTTACAGAAGCGGAGGAGAAGGCAACATACAGGGGCTCCCTGACAGGTCCAGGTCAGAATCAAGGCTGCGGTACAGATGTGTATCTGTGTGTATCTGTATGACATGCTGGAAGGGCCACAGTTGTTTTTTTTTAAACAGTGAAGTCTTTACTATTTTTTAAGTTAGGGTACAGTTGCTTTACAATGTTGTGTTAGTTTCTGCTGTACAAGGAAGTGAATCAGCCATATGTATACACATATCCCCTCCCTCTTGGGTCTGTCTCCCACCCTGGCCTTTACTTTTTAATAGTACTTTCTCTATAGTTCAACTTTTTTATAATCCACGTGTATCACTTCCATTTTGTTTTTGTTTTGATTTTTGGCTGTACCCCACAGCATGTGGGATCTTAGTTCATCAACCAGGTATCAAACCCATGCCTAATCACTGGACCAGCAGGAAAGTCCCCCCAGAAATATTCTTAAGGAAACAAGTATATCTGTGTATGGCTGCACTGTTGTAATGGGAGAAAAGGAAAATGGACAGATGAACTTGAGTGTCTGTCACTGCATCAGGGAGCACGTGGCCATGGGGGCCCAGGATACGGACAGGGTCAGCCACGAGCTCCAGCTCACTGGAAGTCACGTGCCCCCTCACGCTGTGAACTCTTCGTGTTTCCACCTGTCTTGGCAGCCTGTTGGTGCACAGTGGCCTCTGCCAGCATGTCCACAGTGGTCACCTCTGCAGGGGCCAGGAGAAACAAGAAACACAAGGGGACATGGCGGGGAGTAGGGGTGGGGTCCATCTTCTCAGAGCGGCACACTGGACAGGCAGATGCACCCATTTCTGCCACCTGCCTGGCACCAGGTGTATGTGGGTGTGACCTTCAGCCTCTCCGTGTGGGTCCTTCTTGTGGCTCTCAAAGGACCAAAGCTCCCATCCCTCCTGAAGATGAGGTTGCTGTACTTTGATGAGTGTTTTTAAGATTCACGCCCGTTTTGCCTTGTCTGTAATCCATCCGTGTTTATTTCTAACGTGTCAGATTATTCACTGCAGTCCAAGGGGTCGTCACACAAAAGAGGAGGTGCAGTGGGCCCCTGGCCAGGCCTAGGCAGGCAGTGGGCATGTGGCTGTCTTCCCCCACGGAAGGCGCCAGGCCCCTTTCCCAGCTGCAGGGAGAGACCCAGGGCCCTCATATCCCTTCTCTAGGAGGCGGGAGGGAATAGGATCTGGCCTGCAGGATCAGGGCTCCTTATCCCCTACTCCTCGATGGCCCAGGACCCTCCCTGAAAAGCATCTACTCCCAGAGTACCTTTCAGATGTGCAGTTGTAATGGGGGTCACCCGTGGGTCTGGCCTCCCCATGACCTTCTGATGGAGGTGACAAGCCCTCTTCTGTAACACAGCAGGTCGAGTGGCACTCTGCTAGGCTTTGGAGAGCACCCAGCCCAGCTTCTCCCAGCTGTGACCATGACCGAAGCCAGGCCCGTTCACCTCGCCAGCAAGTGCTGTGGACACAGACGTAGCTCTGACCTGTGTCCCCGGCCCTGGTGTCTGGCAGCGGGGCATGCCTGTGTCCCGAGACCGTCAGAGCAGCAGAGAGTCTAGGTCTGAGCCCTGGGGCTGCTTCTCTGGGCAGCTTGGCCTGAGCCATCTCCCCCAAAGCGGGGACAGCAACCCCAGCACCCCAGGGTTGTTGACGTGAAGATCCCCAGCAGGAGCTTCAAAAATTAAGAAAGGGGGAACCCGACGTTAGGCTGGCACCCCCACCTCATGGAATTCCATGGTTAACAGACTGGCCCTGCACCCTGACCATGAACCAAACAGACAAGTGCCTGCCTTGGGGAACACCCAGGCCTGAGATGGGGGTGCAGGGGGCCTTGAGAGGTGGCACCCTCCCCGAGGCCCCTGCTTGTCAACCACAGCCACCAGGGGCCGAGGACACTTAACTCCCTGCCACTCTTCTGGAACCTCTGAGGCCCTCAGTTCACATGGAGAGCCAGAGGGGTGGGTCCCACCAGCTCAGTCTGATGGGTGGTCAGTGAAGCAGGGTTGCCAGAGGAAGGGAGGGGAAGATGGATGGTTGGCCCTTGGGGGCTGGGACTCCAGGGCCCACAGGAAGTCCAGTAGGGACTCCTCAGGGAGAGGGGCCTGTGCACAACCCAGATCCCACCCTCGAGAACCTCACAGCCCCTGGGCAGGCTGTATCCCCTGGGGTCTCTGGGTGTCAGGGCGTACCCAGGAGCTAACAGAGAGCCAGAAATCTGCTTCTGGGACTCAGGAGCCAGGTGTCAGGTGAAGTGTGGCAGGCCAGGTGTCGAGGGGAGGACCTGAGGTTCTGGGGAGCCCTGGCGCCTGCTGACCAGGGGGAGAACGCTGCCACTTGTGAACACATGTGTCCTGGGAAATCCACAAAATGGAGAACCGAAAGTTGGCCCCTGTCCCAGGCGGCCTGGCCCATGGGCTGTACCAACTGAAAGGAAGAGGGGAGCATCCCGGAAGGTACCACTGGCATCCCTCCCATTGAGGCCCCTTTATGGTTCCCCAGAGGCCACAAACTGAGCCCCTCAGAGGCACCCACTGCAGAAGGGCAGAGCCCACAGGCCAGGCCAGCCTGAGGAGCCCCTGGCCTTAGCTTATCCTTTCTGCTCACTGGGCAGGCATGTAGGGGAGGGGGGTGGTGGTAAAAGCAGGGGTGTGGGGCTCCTGACAAAAGCTGCTGCCTCAAGCAAAGTCAGCACTGGGGTGCAGAGGAGTCCCTAAAGCCTTAAGTTTTCAGAACCCTTTCTAACAGAACTAGCATTACACAAAAGGCGTGCAAGCCATCAACTACTTCTTAGACAGTTTTCTCTTGACTTTCCTGAGGGGAGACGGGGCCTCTGGACACCCAGTAGAGAAGTCAGCAGGGTTCAGGCTAGCTGGGATGACAGGGTCTAGAAACCGACCCCCTCCTGTGGTCAAGGCTAAAAGGTGGGCTTTAGTTGGCAAAGAATGGCTTTCTGGGGAAATAGAATTGGGGACAAACGATTTGGGGAAAAGCAGTTTGGATTTCTATCTCACTCCTTCCCAGGAGTCGGTTCCAGAATTAGATACAAAATTTAAACATATACTTTAAAAAACAAATTATTTACAGAAGAAAAGGTCAAAATGTTTTATAATCTTGGAGTAGGGAAGATATCTCAGCATGATTTGAAATGCAGAAGCCATAATTGATAAATTAATGACTGATAATGATTTTAAATGCCTGGCAAAAATAAAATAAACACAAAAAAATCCACATACAATCCAAGTCAAACCCAATGACAAGTTGGAAAAAATACTTTTTCTTCACAGTGGGATAATTTTCTTAAATCTATTCCTAGAAAACAGTAATGCCAAGAACCCAATAGAAAAATGGACAAAGAATGTGAAATACAAATGGCTTTTAAATATCTACTGTTTAAAATAGTTTCCAGTTTCAAAATGACCATATTAGTGATAGGAATGATCAACATAAAAAATATAAGTCTGACAGAAGCACTGAGATGTTTGATTATATTTCTAGGAAATATGAAGCTACAATGAAATACTATTTTAAGAGATCATATGCCCATTTACAGATCTATGGAAAGCCCTTCTGCAGTAAGGAATTCAGTTTTCAGGAATACCCGTACTTAGGAAGAGAAGTGTATAAGGATACTGGATCTAGCAATGCCTGTTACAGACTTGGGGGAAAAAAACAAATTTCAACCAAAAAGTAACAGGAATAATAAATTACAGTGCTAATAAAATATAGTGCAGCCATTAGAAGGACTGAATCCAATCTATGTAGGGGTAACTGAACATTCTCCAAGCCACGATGATAACAGGACCACATTTCTGTATAAACTCTTTGGCTACACGTGCACTTTCTCTGTTGACACCTAAAAAACTGCTTGTCTGTGCCGCGGTAGACGGGAACACTGGAGGTCAGGGGTGGGAAGAGCAGTGAGTTACCACCCAACACTCATACTCTAAAGTTTTTACTCTGCCTGAAAACATTTCTGTTCAATCGTAAGCCGTCGCTTTGGACTTGCTGCACCGCGGAGCCCCAGCCCTCGGGGAACTTGTATTCTGATGGGGTGAAAAGCCGGCGGGCTCTGTGACAGGGGCAGCAGCGGCGGTCAGTGGCAGCACAAGGCAGGAGGATCAGGGTAGGGGCTTGCGGAAGGAATACTGCAGCTGACGGCCGAAGAATCGGACGTGCTGGGAGGGATCGGTAAAGATCCGGCTACTTCGGTCACCAGGACCAGCCAGTACAAAGGAGGCTCTCTGCTCCCGGGAGTGCACACCCACGCTAAGTTTTGCTCCCAGACATCCTGGATTATTAAATGGGAACCTAGATTTCCAGCGGGAGGGCCCGGGGACTCGGGAGGGACAAGCCTCGGCAGCGTCCTCGGTCGGGGACCTCAAGACCAGGGCTCCCGCCGGGCCGATCTCGCGTGCCCGGGGCCACTCTTGGCTTTCCCAGCACCCAGGCCCGACGCCCAGTTGAGAGCCACAGAAAGCGCTGACACACATCCGCCGGCGTCGGCCAGCCCGCTGGGCGCGCCCCCACGGCCGGGACGGCGGCAAGGGCAGGGCCGGCCGCCAGGGCGCCGCCACTTACCGGCCAGGCCGTGGCCTCCACGCCTGCCACTGCAGCCAAGCGCACGCCACCCCACTTCCGCTTCCGCTCGGCCGCCCCCTTCGGCGTCACCCCCGCCCCCAGGCCGAGACACCGCCCCCTTCTTTAAAGGGGCCTAGGACCCCGAGGGGACGAGGCGGAAGCAGCGGTGGCTCTCGGCCTCGCCACTGTCTGGTGTCGGGCACTCGGAGCTGCCGCCCGACTTCGGCGTGGACAACAGGTCGCCCGTCTCTGAAGCCTTCGGCGCTCTAGGGCGCCGCCCTTAGAGGTCGCAGGGGGCACTCCGGGGGGCGGAGATGAGCCGGGCGTTCTGCCAGGATCCCGGAAGACCTAGGCCGTCCCTGTCTTTAAGGGCATCCCCCGCGGAGTATTGAGCTCAGACCAAGGTCCGGAGGTGTGCTGCAGGAGTGCTCCTCGTGACCCCATTCCCGGGGAGGCCGCACGGAGCCTCGGACCTACCACTGCCCTCCACTGGACGCAAGCGTGCAAGACTCTTCTTGGTCTTCCGCGCAGGGGGAGCTAACCCTAACCCTGCGAGGTCTACCACACGGGTACGGAAGGGTGTCTGTCTCGCTGAGGGTCCAGAGTAGTCCCAGCCTAAACCCGCGGGGGCCACTTCCACCCTCAGGGTTGTCTTGTGGACAGGGAGCCAACCACCCTCCCCAGGCGTGCCCTCGGAGCACGCAGGGTCCTGGATTCGAATGCTGTCGCCCCTCCATCACCACCTAGGCAACCGACAGCCTCAAGGACCGGAACTCTGACCTGGCATCTGCAGTTGTGAACTCCCCTGGAGGGTTGGGGACAAAGCCTGGTCCCGCCCCCGTCTTGGGCTCGCTGAGCCCCATGGAGAGCACGCACAAGCCAAGAAAGGGAAAGGAACCTTAAAATTTTAAATCTTTAATTTCTGTTTTCACGTTTTTCCTTCGTTTTGCTTCCAAAAGGAAAGGTGCACATAGCTCCGTCACCTGTACATTGTCCACGGCCCAGGGGCCGGGGCAGGTCCCGACCCCTGCCGGCCGGCTGCCTCTAGGGCGTGGGGCGCCCGGGGGTTCACATGCAGCCCCCGGGGCCGGGGCAGGGTCCGGGCGCCGCCTTATTGCTGAGGTCCTGGCGCGGCTCGGGCCGGCCACTAGGCTAGGCGCGCTGGCTGGGGAGCTCCTGGGAGATGAAGCGGCGCAGGCGCTCCAGATACTGGCTGTAGAGCTCGATGTCGTTGTGCCCGGCGCCCTCCACCCACAGAGGCTCCACGGCCTTGGGGCAGCGCTCGTAGAGCGCCAGCCCATGAGAGAAGTCGATCACCTCGTCCTCCGTGCCGTGGATGATGAGCACCGGCGACGTGATCTTCGACACCTTCTCGATGCTGCGGGGCGGGGCACGTTAGGCCTCCTCGCCCCGCCCCTCCAAGGTCCCGCCCCGCCCTAGTCCCCGCCCCCGACCCGCTCCACCCCGCCCCGCGCTCACTTGGGGAACGCGTCAAAGCAGTAGGTCTTCTTGGTGTCCGGGAAGGCGACGCGCATGCCCGAGGTGAGCGGCGAATGCAGCACCACCGCGGCGCACTCGTAGCGCGAGGCCAGGTCCACGGTGGGCACCGTGCCGATGCTCTGTCCGTACAGGACAATGCTGTCCGGGCTGATGCCGTACCTGGCGGCGGTAGGGGCAGGATCAGCAGCGAAGCAACTCACACACCCCTCCCACTGCCTGTCCACCATTCTCTGCGCTGGCTCCAGGAAATATGATAGGGTCCTGGGACCCTCCCCAACCTGCCAGCACCGAGGGCGTTGGCTCAGCAGGGGAGGCAGGATCCCCAGGTGTGAGGAGAACTGATTGCCCGCAGCCCAAACCCTCAGTTTCGATAGTATGTACTTGGTCACACCTGGGCAGTACACCTGTGTAGGCCCTACCAGCGCTGTGGTTCCTGGAGGCAGGTCCCTGGGGCTTCTTCTGGTCACCCGGCCCTCCCGACCCATACACACACTAGACCAGGGCCACATGCAGAACCTGCTTGGAGCCTTCCTGCCGCTGCAGTTCGAAATTTGACAGCCCTTCCTGGTCCCACTGCAAGGGGGCGTGTCTTCCCGTCACCCTCACCCACTCCCTTGGCCTTGGGGAATGAAGACAGTTCCTGCCCAATTATCTCAGCCAGTATGCAGCCCCTCAGGTGCTTAGTAAAATGTCGGTGAGCAGGAAGTGGCCCCTGAGGGCAGTGAGTGGTCACTACCTCCTTCCTTGGGCACCTTTCCTACATAGTGGTCAGGTCCTATGCCCCTTTCCCCCCTACTCCACACACAACTCCCAGAGCACCACCTCAGCGCAGCTCTCCTGACCACTCAAGGACTCACCACCCTCTGGGTATAGGAGGTCTCCATGGCCTTACCTCCACACACCCTCAGCTGTGATCTCAAAGGGGGTGCCCCTCTTCCAAGTGGCCAGGGCACTCGGGCCCCTGGGCACCCAGGGGTCATGAGCACCTGTCCTTGCCCTCTGGCCCCAACCTCAGGCCTTGCGGATGCCACCCAACCTTGTGCCAACCCCCCTTGGCCACTCCACCCCAGTCTGCTCCCTGGTTTGCCAGGAGCACCGCTGTGCTGAGCACCAGCACGGTCCTGTCACCCAACTCCAGGCAGGACTCCCAGCTGCACCTGGCTGTCTCCACCTGGACAAACACAGCAGGTGCTGGATTCCACAGCTTTTCCAGCCCTTCCCCACCCTGCACCACTGCTTGGGCCCATGCCTCCCGCCCTCCTAATGATTCTCAATTGTTGGGGCTGAGGAACAAGGTTGCTGGAGGTCAATGCTGGCAGCAGGACAGATGGACGGATGACAGAGCTCAGAACCCTCACCCTTCGGCAGGGCATGATTCTGCTAGCAACCCCCAGCCAGCGGGGACAGGCTGAGGCAGCTGAGTGTGGAACACCTGCACCAGGCCACCCAGCATGAGTCCCCAGTACCACAGAGGTGCCAGGGGACCCTGTTCCCAGGGCCTGCATCAAGGACTCCTGGAGCATCACTACAGCAACCAGGGCCCTGCCTCCCCAGGGCAGGCTGGCTATGGGCTCTGAAGGAGCTGGTCGCACCAGTTGGCTAGGCAGGGCCGAGGTCAGGCCGCCCTGGGCAGGCAGAGGGCACCACCTCCAGGAGGCTGGGGGTCAGGTGCTCCCTCCAGGGCAGCATGGGGCACCAGGCCACAGGCTGTGTGTGCTGACTCTGAGACTGAGCCACCAGGCTTCAGTGAGCAACCATGGAGTGGAAGGGGGTTGCCAGGACCTGGACGACAAGGGTGGTGAGCTCCAGGGGCAGAGGCGTAGACAAGACCACAGGGACTCTGTCTGAATCAAGCCAGCAACTGTGGCGGGTACTGTGCCTGGGGAGGCCCCAGCCTCTGCTAGCTGACCTCCCACAGGGGCTGTGTTGGGAACTAATCTGTCTAACAACACCTCTAGGCCCAGAGACCCTCCCCAGAATGAAGCCAAGCTCCACAACAAGGGGTCTGGCCCCTCCCCACCCCTCAAGTGCTCCCTTAGGTGTGGGGATCTCCGAGTCTTTTCACACCACCCTCACACACCACGTACCAGGCCCAGGAGAGGTCTGAGTCCTCTGCCTAACTCCTCCCTCCAGGCAGAGCCTCCGTTCCCATGGAGAGAAACCCAGGCCCTGTCCCTACCCCTCTCAGACTGGGGATCCCAGGAGGAGATCACTCCAAGGAGGGTGGAGGGCCCCATCCAGCCTCCCTGCACACCAAGCAGACAGAACTCGGGTCAGGCTTCACCCTGCAGCCCCCTACCTGGGCTTCTTCCCACAGGGTCCAGTCACCTGTGAGGAGACGCGCACCCTTGCCCCCCCGTTGCAGCCAGGGCTCACCTGGTGCGCAGGGCCTGCCAGGCAGCGTCAATGTCAGCGTAGAGGTTCTTCTCGGAGGGTTTGCCGGAGCTCACGCCATAACCAGAGTAGTCGTAGGAGAAGATGTTGCAGTTGATGCGTGTGCCTAGGCCGATGTAGAAGCTGCTCATCTGGCCCAGGTCCACTGCGTTGCCGTGCGAGAAGAGAACTGTGTACCTGGTGAGGCGGGGAAGCACAAGTAAGAGGGTGATGGAAGGAGGGGGCTGGTGCCCTTATAAAAGGAGCAGAGAATTGGTTCTACTCACTGGGACTTAGGCCAGGATAGACAGTGAAGCCTCAGGCTCCCCATCAGCCAGGGGACCACCCAGTGTGAGCCCGAGAAGCCACAGTGACCTTCACATCGATGGCCCTGGGTGGCAGCTGCCTCCCCCTGGAATCATTCCTGATGGAGAGACTCTGAGAGCCTAAGGATGGTGGTTCATCTCCCTGCTGCTCTGAACCTTCCTGGAGGATGAGACTGCGGGGGCTCCGACCACAGGGAGGAAGGCCAACCCCTGTTCACTGCGGGACGGCTCTTCCCTCTCCATGGGAAAGGACCAGAGCCCTTATCTCTGCCCAGGGTCCCACACGGCCCTGCCAGGCAGTCTGACCAGTCTGGATCCTGGTTGACAGGCTCCCAGAATCTTCTTCCTCCAGCACCACTGGGCCCTAGCCCAGCCCAGCCGAGGTAAAAGCCTGCCCTTTGGACCTGGCCTCCTCTGCAGGCAGAAGCAGCTGGAAGGCCCCACCTCTGTGCCACGCTGGGGCTCGGGGAGTCAGACCTGGCCCCAGTTGCCAGCTAGTCTCAGGGCCACCACCTGAAAGTGGGTGCCGAGGCCTCACTGGGCACTCAGGGCCCAGGAAACTGACCCAGGGCATATGAACACTGATACCCAGAGGCAGGAGGCTCCCAGAGAGGGCCCCCAAGAGGCTGCATGTGGAAGGACCCCAAACAGTTTCTCGGTGGCCGTGGGCAGATCTCACCTGCTGCTCCTTGGCAAGAATCATCTCTGGGACACCCGCCCACCCAAATGGGCTTTTGCTGGCTCTGGCCCTCTGGTGGTCTCCATGGGCCGCAATGAGAGGCTGAGAACAGAGCATATCTGGGGCCCCCAGCCCAGTTGGCCCCTCCACCACAGGGGTCATGTCTGCGCGGCTCACCTGGCACCAGGCACACAGCGCACGTACATGCAGGAGATGCGGTTGCCCCGGCTGCTCTTGGTCAGGAAGACCTCGATGGTGTCCAGCTCACGCTGGCTGTACTGGAAGTCAGCGCGCTCCATCAGATGGAGTTTCCAGCGCCCAGGGGTGCCAGCTAAGGCCCGCAGGTTCCCTGAGGGGGCAGCCCCGGCCCCACCAGGCCCGGGCTCAGGCTCAGGCACCAGCGAGTAGGTGGGCTCCGGAGGCAGGAAGGCGAGCTTAGCGGCAATGCGACCGGGGCAGGGCGGGCAACAGAAGAGGCAGCAAAGCTCGGTCACTGACAGGCCGTTCATGGCGGGTGCCGGGTGCCGGGGCGGGCCTCACCCGGTAGGGGAGGGCTGGGGGTGCTCGGAGACGCGGGCAGGGGACAGGGCGACCCCCGGCCACCTCCCCAGATAAGAGCCCCGTTAGGAGGCTGTGGCACAGCCCCATCGCGGTCCAAGCTGAGCCCTCAGGAGCCTCGCAGCCTCGCGTGTCCGTGTGGCACAGAGGGAAAGCCTGTAGGGGGACAGCATGATGTGGGGTTCCCCTGGGGCTCCCACGGGTCCCAAGCCCTGGGCCTTCCCCTCCGCCCAATCTCCACAGCTCCACCCACTGCCCCACGGCCTGGCCTGCCCTCCCTGGGGAACCAGCCTTCCAAGCGACCCTGGTGGGACCCAACCAGCCCCCTGCCTGCTACCACACTTCCTCAGCCTGCAGGTGACTCTTGCCATTTAACCCCATTCATCAGTCCAGCCTCTGCCTGCAGGCCGTGCTGGGTGATCAGCACCCTGGCTACCCAACTCTCCCCAATACTGCCCCTGCCCCAGGTCCAGGGAGACTGGTACCCCCAGACCTCTGTCCACACAGCTGGCCCAGACTCTCCTCCACCCCCTCCCATCTGCCACCCCCAGGTGACACAGCTCAGCCAAGGGAGGACAGACTGCTGACCACAGGGACCCGAGAGCATGCTCCCAGGGCCTGCGATGTCCGGAGACAGGAGCCCAGGCAGAGGAAATACAACAAACAAAGGCTCTGGGAACAAAAGCAGGATACATCTCCAGGCTGGGAAGGCCCAAGGAGCCGGGACAATGGCTCTCTCCTGTGCTTGGGGCCAGGCCGCAGTGGGGGTTGGGGTCCACAGGAGCCTGGGGCACCTTCCCCTGCTCCGCCAACTTAGGGGTCTGTGGCCTCGGGGAAGTCACGTAGACTCCCCAGGCCTCAGTTTACACTTCCATCAGTACAGACACCACACAGGTCACAAAGAGAGTAAATGAGATGAGGGGAAAAGAGGTGGGACAGGCAGGGCTCAGGACAGGCACAGAATGTCCTGAACGCTATCTCAAGCAGACTACAGCTGAGCTGCTAAAGCAGCTACACTCAATATGCATGGAGCTGCCAACAGAGAGGCTGGAAGAAAATACAGAGGTCTGAGAAAAACCTACTCACTTACTACGTTGTCCTTACAGCCTAGAGCGAGGGAGGGACACACGTTCACAGCTCACTGTTGGCAGCAGAGCACCTGAGCCTGTTCTGTTTCCCGGCCACAGCATTTGAAAACCACTGGGCCAGGGCCACACGGGTGCAGAGCAGGTTGGTGCAGTCCAAGGCCCAGAAACACACCTGCCTGCTTCAGACCTGTGATCTGAGACCGGGGGCCGCAGAAAGCTACATCTCACAGTCACTTGGATCAGGGGCACATGGAGGGGTGTGGGAGAGGGAGGCAGGGACACAGACGGCCTCCAGGAGCCCCCAGACTCCCAGGTGGGAGACTTGTGTTACATGCAAGCATGTTCAGAAGGGAGAGTCTATCACATTGGTTCTCAGACCAAGGCAAATTTATGCTCTGGGGACATGGGCCAACCACTGGAAAGACAGCTATGGTTGTCATGACTTGCGGGGGTTACTATTGGCATTGAGTGGGTGGAACCCAGGGATGCTGCTCAACACCCCACCATGCCCAGGACACACTCCCCAGAGTGTCAATCAAACTGAGGCTGCTCCAACATATTCTCAGAGATGTCCAGGCCCCAACAGGTTGACATTCCATCGGTGCTTTGATGGCGTGGCAGGTCTGGAGTTTGGGCAGCAAGGCGAGGCTGGTTTTGAGAGGGAGGCCTGGCTGAGAGCCAGTGGGCAGGTAGGAGGCCCCTGGAGACCCGAGGATGAACAGGCACCCCAAGATGGACAAGGGCCCGCTGACCAAGCCAGAAACCAGGATGCCATCCTTGACACCTCCCTGTACCCTCAAGACCGGCCCATCACAGGGCTTGCTGACTGCCTCTCTCCCTCCCACCACCACCTGGGGCACACAGTCTTCTTCCTTGCTGGTTCCCCCCAACCGTTGACCACCGCCACCCTGTTCCATGCCATTCTGCCCTCTGCAGCCAAAAGATCTCTTCACAACACAAATCTACCAGCCACTGGGCTGTTCCAGGGGTCCCACTATTTTTATGATGGAGATCAAATCCCTCACCACCGTCTGCTGTGGCCAACCTCTCCAGCCTCCCTTGCTCATCACTAACCCACTTTCCCCAGATGAACCACACTGTCCTCTCCTGCCTCAGAGTTGCAGCCCCAGCAGTTCCCCTAATTGCACGGCCTGGGCTCCCTGTCCCATCCACCTTTCACATCTCCCAGTGCCCTTCCAAACAGGTTAGTCCCTTCCCCACAGGCTCTCTAGGCTCCAGATCTGACTCCACAGCTTGTATGTATAAATTCAGCCTTCACCCCACGCCTCCAACCAAAGAGAAACTCCATGAGGGCAGTATCACCACCGGTTCTCACTCAATCAACACTGGCTGAATGAACAGACAAAGGACCGGGGGGAAAGGGGGGGCTCTACAGTCTGCCATGCCTGACAAGAGAGCGGGGACAGTCTCTTCTCAGGCCTCCCAGACCTGGGACCTCCCGCAGTCTTACACGGATATCAATGAGGGTGCCAGATATCAATGAGAGTGCCGGCCCTCAAACTGCAGAGCACACCTAGATGCCTCATTCACTGGGCAGGCACTCCCAGCACTCAGAGCCCAGTGATTCTGTCCACAAGCACATATCCGGCACCCCGCTGCCAGGCCCAGTGTGGGCTCCTGGTATCATGAGGATCAACAAGGAGCCAGGCAGTTACAATTCTCCAAGACGACCTAAATACGGACAACTGTGACCGCACCTCTCCCAGTCAGTCTGAAAGGCGCCTGCAGAGTGCCTGGTGACAGCGACCAGGACAGCGGGGAGAGGATAGTTAAACCCCAGAGGTGAGAGCGGGTTCCAGGAACTAGGGGTCCTGGACTAGACAGACTGGGAGGAATAGTGAGCAGAGGGGTCCTGGAGAGAGCTGGGTCAGGCCCCGCCCGTGAATCCTGCTGCAGAATTTGGGGGAAATTCATCCTGGGGGAAACGGGGAGCCTAAGGAGTGGGGGTCTGGGGTCTAAGCCCATGGGTTTGGCGCTGTGCATGGTGCCCTGGTAGCAGCCTGCAGATGGGACTGGAGCAGAGGCTGGGAAGCCTGCCCAGGTGTCCAAGCCGGACGCAGGACGCCCGCGAAAGGGCAAAGGTGTCTTGGAGATGTTTAGGAAGCAAGGCTCGGCTCCGGCTGCTGTGGCGGGCGAGGGTGTCAGGCTGGGGCATTTGTTCGGGGCCGGGGGTCAGAGTCCGCGGCTCGGACAGCGCACTCCTCGAAGGCGGGGCCGCGTCCCCGGGAGGGTGAGCGCATATCCCACGTCGGAGGACTGAATGGACTGTGGACGTTGCTCTGCCAGAGTCGGAGACGCTGTCCCGCGCCTGATCAGTGGTCCTCCACCCGGGACCGCAGCCGCCCCGGGAGTGCGGGGTCTCAGGGACGTCCGGCCGGACTGCCCCAGCCTCGCGGCCCGGCCCGGCTCTCCAAACGGCCGCGGGAGGCAGAGACCGCGGGAGGCACTCAGAGCCGCAACGCCAGCCCCTGCTTCACACTCACCGCCGCGGCCCGCGCCACCCGGCCCCGGGGCCGCGCTCCATGGCTCCCGGCCGCCCGCCCGTCAATCCCTCGGCGCCCCGGACCGGTCCCCTGCGCCGCCACCGCCGCCGCTCCCCCGCGGGCGGAAGTGAGCCTCACTCCCGCGGCCGCCCCGGAAATGACGTGCAGGTGTGCGTGGGGAGCCGGAGGGGCCGGGGGCCAGAACCGGGAGCAGGCGCGGCGCGCGTCCGGGGGCGGGGTTAACTTTCATGGTGGGCGGGGCGATTGGGTGGGCAGGAGCCGAGCTTCCGGTTCCAATCAAGGTTTCTGTGAGTGGAGACTCATGACCGTTCACTTAATCCTTCTCTTATTCCAGGTCTAGGACTCTAGTGAGGAACTCTTCTGGTATCAAAATTTACAGGGGGCCAAAAAACTCAGTGGGGCTTCCCAGGTGGCGCTAGTGGTGAAGAACCTGCCTGCCAGTGCAGGAGATGTAAGAGACTAGAGTTCCATCCCTGGGGTCTGAAAGATCCCCTGGAGGAAGGCATGGCAACCCACTCCAGTATTCTTACCTGGAGGACCCATGGACGGAGGAGTCTGGCGTGCTGCAGTCCATAGGGTCGCACAGAGTCGGACACGACTGAAGCGATTTAGCACAGAACAAAAACCTCAGTGGTCAACATAAGAACTATTTTAATGCACTACTAAAAAAACAAAGTTTTGGGACTGAGCGACTTCACTTTCACTTTTCACCTTCATGCATTGGAGAAGGCAGTGGCACCCCACTCCAGTATCTTGCCTGGAGAATCCCAGGGACGGGGGAGCCTGGTGGGCCGCCCTCTATGGGATCCTACAGAGTCGGCCACGACCGAAGTGACTTAGCAGCAGCAGTAACAGCAGGCCCCTGGCTGGGATGATTCAGCCTTTATTTCAAATCTTTATGTGTTGTTCATCATGGGTCCTTTTGCATCACTTTAGGCTCCCCCTCCCCACGCCCCTCAACCAACCACCCCCACCCCCATCACCAGTTCCCTGGTGGCTCAGTGGTAAAGAATCCGCCTGCAATGTAGGTTTGATCCCTGAGTCGGGAAGATTCCCCTAGAGGAGGAAATAGCAACCCGCTGCAGTATTCTGGCCTAGAGAATCCCATGGACGGAGGAGCCTGGCGCTACAGTCCATGCAGTGGCAAAGAGTCCGACACAACTGAGCACACACACACATTAGGCGTTTTCATTGAGCATTAAAATATTAGGGTTTCCGACTCTCTCCCATTCAGCTCACCCTGCGGGCAGGGAGACAGCGGCTGGTGACACAGCTGAAGGCAAAGCAGATGGACAAGAATGAGGCTTGGAAACAAAGTGGCAGTGTGGCTAAAGGTGACCCGGGCGGTCAGGGCAGGCCTTTCTGAGGAGTGATTGGGAGGAAGACAGAAAAACTGGAGGCTGACAGTGCCTAGTCAAAGCGGGACAGTGAGTTAGTGGGACAGCCTCGGCCTTGGCCAGGCCAGCCTATCGCAGCTCAACATCCGCCCCACCTGCTACAGGCAGCCCCGGCTCCCCGTCCTCCCCCAGAGAATCTAACTTTCAGCTTCATTTGCAGAGATAGGCCTCCCTGGCCAGTCCTTCCCCAAGGCCCCATTCCCTGGGGTCAGCTGCCAGGAGAGGACTCAGGCTCAGGATTGGACACTCTCCAGAGGTGGTTTCCAGCTGGTTCCCTCTGACCCCCTGCCCAGGCCCTAGCTGACCTCCCTCAGCTGTGTGCTCCAGGGGGCTGTCCCTGGGTGCCTGGACACGCCCCTGCCTCAGCTGTCCCCTCAAGGCTCCCGGCATCAGCTGTCCTCCTGAGGTCCAAATGTCACACCTAAGCCAGGCTCCTTCCATTTCCTTGTGCCAGAACAGGAAGAGGCCTGTCCACAGCCTTCCTCCACACTCCCCCACCCCGCAGCCCTATCTTCCCCTCCTCCCCTGGGCTAGAAAGGGCCAGAGCTGCTGCAACACCTGAAAGCCCAGCTTCTCCAGGACTGAAATGCCCCAAGGGGAACATCTGTGTGTGTGTGAGGGGGTGGCCAGGAGGAGGGGATAGGCTTAGTCCCCACCCAAATGGGGCCTGCCCCACCCCTGCGGAGTTCCCCCACCCACCAGAAGGCACCCAGAAAAGATGAAGGCACTGCTGTGAATTCCCCAAGGTCTCTGAAGGTCAGTCCCAACACCTTCCCTTCCCAAAGCACCTGCTTGGTGTTGCCCAGCACCTACTGGCCCATTTTCCCCACCTCTTTGCCCTTGCTCTCTCTGCCCCAGCCAAGCCACCCTTGAGAAGTTTGTCCCTGGTTGTTCAGTCACTACATTGTGTCCAACTGTTTGCGACCCCATGGACTGCAGCACTCCAGTCTTCCCTGTCCTTCACCATCTCCCGGAGCTTGCTCAAACTCATGTCCATCGAGTCAGTTATGCCATCCAACCATCCTGTCCTCTGTCATCCCCTTCTCCTCCTGCCTTCAATCTTTCCCAGAATCAGGGTCTTTTCCAATAAGTCACTTCTTTGCATCAGGTGACCAAAGTATTGGAGCTTCAGCTTCGGCATCAGTCCTTCCAGTGAATATCTAGGATTGATTTCCTTTAGGATTGACTGGTTTGATCTTCTTTCAGTCCAAGGGACACTGAAGAGTCGTCTCCAACACCGCAGTTTGAAAGTGTCAATTCTTCAGTGCTCAGCCTTCTTTACGGCCAGCTCTCACATCCATACATGACTACTGGAAAAACCATAGCTTTCACTATACAGAACTTTTTTGGCAAAGTAATGTCTCTGCTTTTTAATATGCTGTCTAGGTTTGTCATAGCTTTTCTTCCAAGAAACAAGTGTCTTTTAATTTCATAGCTGCAGTCACTGTCCAGTGATTTTGGAGCCCAAGAAAATAAAATCTGTCACGGTTTCCATGATTTCCCCTGTCTATTTGCCATGAAACGATGGGACCAGATGCCATGATCTCAGTTTTTTGAAAGTTGAGTTTTAAGTCAGTCTTTTCTTAAAACTGGATGAAGCACAAGGTGGAATCAAGATTGCCAGGAGAAATATCGATAACCTCAGATATGCAGATGACACCGCTCTTATGGCAGAAAGTGTAGAGGAACTAAAGGGCCTCTTAATGAAGGTAAAAGAGGAGAGTCCTTCCGCAAGGCCCCATTCCCTGGGGTCAGCCGCTGGGAGAGGACTCAGGATCAGGACTGGACACTGTCCAGAGGTGGGTTCTAGCTGGTTCTCTCTGATCCCCTGCCCAGGACCTAGCTGCCCCCTCCCTCAGCTGTGTGCTCTAGGGTGCTGTCCCTTGATTCCAGCTGTGGTTCATCCAGCCCAGCATCACGAATGATGTACTTTGCATAATAAGTTAAATAAGCAGGATGACAGTATACAGCCTTGATGTATTCCTTTCCTAATTTGGAACAAGTCTGTTGTTCCATGTCCAATTCTAACTGTTGCTTCATGACCGGCATACAAGTTTCTCAGGAGGCAGGTAAGGTGGTCTGCTATTCCCATCTCTTTAAGAATTTTCCACAGTTTTTTTGATCCACACAGTCAAAAGCTATAGCATAGTCAATGAAGCAGAACTAGATTTTTTCTGGAATTATCTTGCTTTTTCTATGATCCAAATTTGTCCCTACCTCAGGGCCTTTCACAAGCAATGTTTCCTGCCTAGAATGCCTCCAGATAGACACATGGCTGGCTCCTCCTCCTCCTCAGGCACATGCACAAATATCACCTCCTTAGGAAGCCCTCACTGACCTCCCTCAGCCAAAGTCCCTACCACACCCTATTTATTTTTCTAATAGAAAACTTGCCATCATTTTACCGAGTTGTTTGTCATCTATCCTCCCCATATTCCACGAGCTCCAAGCTCCCCCCAGGGCAGGGAGCCAGACTCTTGTCCACTATGTCCCCAGCTGTCCCCCATGCTTTCTGAAGAGTCGATAGATACATGGGAGGAGGATAACTCCCAGCCAAGAGGAAGGCTTTCAGGAGGATGGCGGGAGGCTCTGGAAACTTTTGGTTGCCACTGGCACAGACCTCAGTCTGTCCGGAAAATAATGTGACCACAGGAATCAATGCTCTTGTCTTTTTTTCCCCCAAACTTTAAAATTTTATGTTGTATTGGAGTATAGTCAGTTAACAATGTCATGTTAGTTTCAGGTGAACAATGAAGAGACTCAGCCATACAGTTATGTATCCATTCTCCTGCATCTGCCAATGCAGGAGACCTAAGAGATGTGGGTTCAATCCCTGGGTCAGGAAGATCCACTGGAGAAGGGCATGGCAACCCATTCCAGTATCCTTGCCTGGAGAATCCCACGCACAAAGGAGCCTGGTAGGCTATAGTCCATAGGGTCACAAAGAGTCAGACACGACTGAGCACGTATGCACCCACCTCCACCAGGTAACCGTAAGTTCCTTTTCTAAGTGTGGGAGTCTCTTTCTGTTTTGTGAGTTCATTTGTACCACTGCTTTTGAGATCCCGAATATAAGGGATGTCATACAATGTTTCTCCTTCTCTGTCTTACTTCACTGGTATGACACTCTCTAAGTCCATCTTTGTTGCTGCAGATGACATTATTTCATTCTTTTTAATGGTTGAGTAATATTCCATTGTATATATGTACCACATCTTTACCATTCCTCTGTCCACCGACATTTAGGTTGCTCCTATGTCCAGGCTACTTTAAACAGTGTTGCAATGAACATAGGGGTACATGTATCCTTTCAGATCATGTTTTTGTCCAGATATAGGCCTAGGAGTGGGATTTCAGGGTCATATGATAGCTCTATTTTTAGTTTTTTAAGGAACATCCGCACTGTTCTCTGTAGTGGCTCTGTCAGATTACATTCCCACCAACAGTGTAGGAGGGCTCCCTTCTCTCCACATCCTCTCCAGTATTTGTGTGTGTGTGTGTGTTTATGCTGCTGCTGCTAAGTCGCTTCAGTCGTGTCCGACTCTGTGCGACCCCATAGACGGCAGCCCCCTAGGCTCCTCTGTCCCCGGGATTCTCCAGGCAAGAATACTGGAGTGGGTTGCCATTTCCTTCTCCAATGCATGAAAGTGAAAAGTGAAAGTGAAGTCGCTCAGTCGCGTCCGACTCCTAGCGACCCCATGGACTGCAGCCTACCAGGCTCCTCCATTCATGGGATTTTCCAGGCAAGGTTTATGCTAGCCATTCTGTTTTTTTTTTTTTTTGGGGGGGGGGCTTATTTATGAACCCCCTACAGACTCTGCGTGAATTTCCTAGTGATTCAGAACAAGAGGCTCCAAGGTTGTCCCTGAGATCCTGAAATGAAAACCGTGGGACTGGGAGGAAGGGAGGGGAGCCATACCCTCTATGCTAGCCATTCTGACCAGTGTAAGGTGATATCTCATTGGAGTTTTGATTTGCTTTCTCTAATAATTAGCAGTGTTGAACATCTTTTCATGTGCCTGTTGGCCATCTGTATATTCTCTTTGGAGAAATGTGTATTCAGGTCCTCTGCCCATTTTTTGAGTGGGTTGTTTGTTTTGATGCTGTTAAGTGTCATAAGCTGTTTGTAAATTTTGGAGACTAATTCCTTATTGGTCACATCATTTGCAAATATTTTCTCCCAATCTGTGGGTTGTCTTTTCATTTTGTTTATTGTTTCCTTGGCTGTGCAAAAGCTTTTGAGTTTACGTAGGTCCCATTTGTTTATTTTTGTTTTTATTTCCATTGTTCTGAGAGATGGGTCAGAAAAGATGTTGCTGTGGTTTATGTCAGAAAGTGTTCTGCTTGTTTTCCTCTAGGAGTTTTGTAATGTCTGGTCTCACATGTAGGTCTTCAATCTATTTTGAGCTTATTTTTGTGTATGGAATTAAAGAGTAACCTTATTTCATTATCTTAGATGTGGCTGTCCAATGTTGTCTTTTTTAATTTCTTAGATATTTATTTATTTACTTGGTTACTCCGGGTCTTAGTTGCAGCACGTGGGATCTCTTAGTTGTGGCATGTTGGATCTAGTTCCTGGACCAGGGATTGAACCCAGGTCCCCTGCATTGGGAGTGTAGAATCTTAACCATTGAACCACCAGGGAAGTCTCAGGAATCAATGGTCTTAAAAGCAATCCTGTTTGAGGAAAAGATCAAGAGGTTACATGTTTCCCATCCTGGGGACAAGGGAGACACTGCACATGTACGGAAAAGCTCCTTGGGTGTCAAAGAGGAAGGGCTGCCCCCCCATAATAGGTGATCTCAAGCCTCCCTGTTGGCCTCTAGGCTGGAATCCATCTTGGAAAAAAATTGTGTCCACATGTTGGGGAGGGTCCTAGGGTGGGTGAGGTGTGGAAAAATAAACCAGGTAATTGGTCAAAGGTAAACAAAGACCCTGAAGAACTACTGAATATAAATGATTTAATCATCTCTTCACTGCACTCTGCCTTATTAGGGAAGATGCTCACACCCTTTTCCAGGTGTAGGGGGATCTCTACCTTGCTTCAGTCTTTTTTTTTTTTTTTTTAATGTTTGGAAGCTCTTTAAAAATATTTATTCATTTATTTGGCTGTGCCAGAATCTTAGTTGCAGCATGTGGGATCTAGTTCCCTAACCAGGGATCGCACCCAGGTCCCTTGCATTGGGAGCCCAGAGGCTCAGCCACTGAACTACAGGGAAGTCCTTTAACTAAACAAATTGTTTCTCTGTGTGCTCTCCAGCTTATTGTGTTGTATCTCTAATAATAGGCTTTGTAGTGTTTCTACAGATTTTGGCTTCCTTGAGAAATGCATTTTTCAATGGGATAGACAGCCAGGAGGAACTCTGCCTTAAGCCTGAGGCCCCTTGTGGACTAGTAGTGGCCAGGATTTCTGATTTTCATCCAGGCTTCCCAGATTCAGTTCCTGGGCAGGGAACTAAGACCTTGCTTCAAGCCAGTGCTCACTGCTGTCTGTCTCTGTGATCAATCCTGCCTGGATCAGTGAGCTCCAGTCAGGTGCTATTCAATAGGGGCTTCCCAGGTGGCGATAGTGGTAAAGAATCCACCTGCCAATGCAGGAGACATAAGAACTACAGGTTCAATCCCTGGGTTGGAAAGATTCCCTGCAGAAGGAAATGGCAACCCACTCCAGTATTCTTGTCTGGAGAATCCCATGGACAAAAGAGCCTGGTGGTCTATAGTCTTTAGGGTCACAAGGAGTCAGACATGACTGAAGCAACAGCACACACACTCTCCAATATGGAGGCCATCAGCTCTGAGCTGCTATTTACATGTAAATAAATGGATGAAAAGTAAATACAATTTAAATTGGACTTCTTCAGTTGCAATGGGGTCCTTTCAAGTACTCAAGAGCCATGCAGCGCTGGGGGCTCCCATTGTGGAAGGCACAGGTGGAGAACAAGTCTGTCACTTGGAAAGTTCTAGAAGTTTCAGTCTAGCCACTGAACTCCAAGACAAAAAGCATCTGCATTGGTTTCCTTTTGGTCTCCTGTTTAACTCTGGTGCCCAGTTTGGGGCTCAGCATTCAATTGGTTCTCAATAAATGCTTACAGTAGAGAGGGGAGGTGGGAGGGAGAAGAGGGAGTTCTTTTAAGAAGCAAAGTTAATCATCCGATGAAACAGAAAAATATCCTCAAAGTGAAGAGAGGAAATTAAATAAAAAGATTATGTTTGGGGACTTCCCTGGTCATCCAGTGGTTAAGACTCTATGCTTCCAATGCAGGGGACACAGGTTCAAATCCAGGTCTGGGAACTAAGATCCTACATGCTATGTGGTTCAGCCAAAAGATTTTCTTAAAAAAATGATTATGGTTGACGCTTGATGAAAAAGACTATTTCTGCGTGGAGAATCCCCATGGACCAAGGAGCCTGGAGGGCTACAGTCCATGAGGTGACAAAGAGTCAGACATGATGGAACAACTGAGCACACTGAGATATGCAGACCATTACAAAGTGGCTGGTCTTTTCTTTTTTTTCTTTTAATAGCTTTACTTCGACTTATATTTTTATGGGAAATAATATTTATATGGTTCAAAATTCAAAGGGTCAATACGGTTGTGCAGAAAACATCTCTGCCCCAATCTCATTCTCTGGGAAACATGACCCCATCTCTCAAGGCAGCCACTATTCCAAGCTGCAACTAATTCAGGGTTGAGAAACCCAGGCATCTGTGTCCACCTATGAGCAGGTGTAAAGAGACTGTCCCATTTATTATTCTATTTTTTTATGTTTTGGCTGCTTCCCACAGCATGCAGGATCTTAGTTCCTCAACCAGAAATCAAACCCACCCCTCCCCTGCAGTGCAAGCGTAGAGTCCTAACCACTGGACCACCAAGGAAGTCCCTATTTTTTTTTTTAAAGTCATTATTCCCTATTATTATTATTGATACACACAGCAGGTTTTAGCAACACTGCCCAGATGGTCACTTCTTCCCCCTGGGCCCATCTTGCAATCCTATCATGCAACCCCAGGGCCGGCCCCCCTGCTGTGTATTCAGTCCCCTCCTGCTGGACAAGTAGGTTGTTTCCGCTGTGTTGTTATTCAGTTGCTAAGTCATGTCTGAAACCCTATGGACTGTAGCATGCCAGTCTCCCCTGTCTTTCACTATCTCCCAAAGTTTGCTCAAACTCATATCCATTGAGCCGATAATGCCATCCAACTATCTTATCCTCTGTCACCCCCTTCTCCTCCTGCCTTCAATCTTTCCCAGCATCAGGGCCTTTTCCAAGGAGTCCTCACTTCACATCAGGTGGCCAAAGTACTGGAGCTTCAGCTTCAGCATCAGTCCTTCCAATGACTTTTCAGGGTTGGAAGGATATCAACCCTTTAGGATTGTCCTCTATGGGCAGGACTAAAACAGTACCTGGGCATTTCCCACTGGTAGGTGGGGATTTCGGGGAGGTTTCCTGGAAGCAGAGGATTCTAAGGAGAAGATTCACGCTGCTTCCTCCAAGAAACAACACAACCCCAGGTGCCACTTGGAGAAAAACACGCCACCCTGGGAACGGGGAGGATGATGGCAGATGAGGTTATGGGAGATTTTTTTTTTTCTCTTCTTCACGCTTTGATGTGTCTTCTGAGTTTGCGTTGGTTTTGCTCTGTCAAGGGAGTGTTTCACTGTTAGGATTGGTGAGAAGCTGAAATAAAAACTATATGCCCAATGCAGTGAACATGAATTCAACCCCTGGTCGGGAAACTAAGATCCTACATGACATCCAGTGCGGCCAAAAAATAATTCATGCTTGAGTTTCTCGAGTTCAGACCTGAAAGAAATGAAAGCCAGAACTCAGATACTGTAGAAGAGTGTTCACACCAGCGTGATTTTTAACAGCCAAAGATAGGAGCTGCATGAGTGGCTTGATGGATGAAAAAATGTGGTCCATCCACATAGTGGAATGCGGTAGGAGACTCTGACATCTACACCTTGGCTGAACCTTAAGGATGTGACGCTCAGTGAGAGAAGCCAGACACGGAAGGACACACACTGTCTGAATCCACTCACAGGAGGTCCCTAGAGGGGTCAGATCCACAGAGGCAGGAAGTAGATGGTGGGGCCAGAGGCTGGGGGAGGGGAGTCTTTCATGTGGGCAGAGCTTCAGTTTGGGAAGATGAGAAAGTTCTGGAGATGATAACGGGGATGGTTGCAGGACAATATGAATGTACTTAACACCATTGAGCTGTGCACTTAAAATATGGTTAAGATGGCAAATTTATGGTATGTGTATTTTACAACAATTAAATATAACTTGATGAAACCAAGAGGTAGGGAGAGGTCTGCAGGTGGTTAGGGCAGTGCCAGCATCCTGGCCTGAGACTCCTGCAGTCATCTGGTGTGCCCAGCTCAGGAGGGATTTGCTTGTGTCTTGAAATTCTTAACATTTGACCAAGGGCATCTGCACTTTCATTCTGTGCTGGGATCTCTATGTTGTGTGGCCCATCGTGGTTTGGGGAAAGGACCCACGCATGGTCAGGGTCTGGGAGTTGGTGGAGAAACACCCTCATGGACACGTTTTTTTGTGCACCACCCCAAGTGGGGAAGAATGAGACCTAGTCAGGAAGTGGGCTTCTGAGAGTCAAGGAAGGAAGTGGGGGGGGGGGTTGCATCTGAAAATAGCGCTGCTTACCCAGCTGATTGTGGTTGGGGGGGGTGGGGAGCACGCATGGGACTTTTCTGAGGAAGACCCCTGCCTGGAACCCAGCCCCACTCTTTCCTTGGACACAGCCAGACCCAGCACCCACTGCTTGGCTGCCCGGTCTCAGTAGTTGGGTTTCAGAGCAAAACGGTGCAGGAGAACCAGCCTGGGAGCTGGGATGAGGGTTCTCCAGAGAAACAGAGCCAATAGGATAGATGAGGATATAAATGTAGATACACTGCTGCCCAGAAAGAGATGTATAATCAGGATAATGGATATTGAGAATTCCCTCCATCCTGACCTGCTGTCTGCAAACTGGACACCCAGGGTAGCTGATGCTGTAAGACCAAGGACAGGAAGTGATGGGTGATCCTGCCAGCCATCCGGCAGAGAGGACAGATTCCACTTTCCTTCGCTTTGCATTCAGGTCAACAACATGTGGGTTGATGCCCACTGAAGGCCATCTGCTTTAGGGAGCCCATCAATTCAAAGCACTGCCTCATCCAGGAACGCTTGCACAGACACACCCAGAAATCATGTTTTTTTTTTTTAAAAAAGATATACTGGGAATTCTCTGGATGTCCAGTGGTTAGGACTCCAAGATTCCACTGCAGAGGACACAGGTTTGATCCCTGGTTGGAGAACTAACCAGCACACTGCATGGCCAAAAAAAAAAAAAAAAAAGGAAAGAAAGAAATAGTCCTTAAAAATTGCACACAAATATATACAAGCTCACTGTGACCCACTGCCAGCCTCATCCTCGGCCCTCCTCTCCCAAGAAGCTCCCTCTTGCCCTGTACCAATTTCTCCCCTGCCAGAGGTCACCAGTGGTTGACTTTCATCACCACTGATGAGTTTGGTCCAATTTTGTACTCTCCCTAAGTGAAGTCCTACAGTTTGTTCTCTCCCAGCCAGATTCATCCATTCCATGCTGTGTCCCTGGGATGCAGAACAGGTTGCATGCAGCAGGCAGGTACCTTTTTCCTTACTGCATAATATTCCATTTTGTAAACAAACCACTGTTTCTTTTTTTTTTAACATGTTAAAAACCATTCAGTTTTACTAATTTACGTGTATTAAGTTCACAAATTATCTAAAGAAGTCTTTCTCAATGCACTGTATGAGCCTAAGTCAAAATACAGATTACAAGAATTCACAAGCATTCTTGTTCTTCTGATACAATGACCTGAGAATTGTGATTGTTTGAAATATACTTGATTTGCAATGTTGTATTAATTACTGCTGTACAGCAAAGTGATTCAGTTATGCCTACATATACATTTTTTTCCTTTTTCTCTTTTTGGTCACTGTGTGGCATGTGGAATCTTAGTTTTCCCAACAGGGATCATACCTGTGCCCCCTGCAGTAGAAGCACATGGTCTTAACCACTGGACATCCTTGAAAGTCCCTATACTCTTTTATATATTTATATATATATATATATTCTTTTCCATTGTGATTTATCATAGGATATTGAATATAGTTCTCTGTGATATACAGTAGGACCTTGTTTATTACATACCACTTCTTTTTTTTCTGACTGACCAGGTTTTAACTGTGGCTCTCAGAGTCTTCACTGTGGCATGCAGAATCTTTTTTAGTTGGAGCATCCAGGATCATGGTTCCCTAACCAGGGATTGAACCTAGGTCCCTGAATTTCGTGTGAAGAGCCTTAAGTGCTGGACCACCAGGGAAGTCCCACATACCACCACTTCTTGACCCAGCTCTCAAAAATGGACACTTGGGTTGTTTCCACTTTGGAGCTATTATGAACACAGTTCCTATGAGTCTTTTCCTGGATATAAGTACTTGTATTCTTTAATTAAATTAAATTAATTAGTTAACTAATTTTTGGCTGTGCTGTGCTGCAATGTTTGGGCTTTCTCTAGTTGCAGTGAGCGGGAGCTACTCTAGTTGCGGTGTGCAGGCATCTCACTGTAGTGGCTGCTCTGGTTGTGGAGCCCAGGTTCTAGGGCAAGTGGGCTTCAGTAGTCATAGCATGTGGTCTCAGTAGTTGTGATGGACGGGTTTAGTTGCTCCATGGCATGTGGAATCTTCCCAGACCAGGGATTGAACCTGTGTCTTCCACACTGGCCGGCGGATTCTTTACCAACTGAGCCATTGAGGAAGCCCCATGAGTATAGATCTGATCCACACTGCCAAATGGTTGTCCAAAGTAGCTGAGCTGTCTGGCTCCCTGACTTATCTCCTCCCCCTGCCCCGATTTTCTCCAAACTCAAACCCCAGGGAATCTTCCAGGTTTCAACGTGCAGAGCCAAGTGCTCAGTCACTAAATCATGTCCGATTTTGTGGCCATGGACTGTAGTCCGCCAGTCTCCTCTGTTCATGGAATTTCCCAGGCATACTAGAGTGGAATGCCATTCGTTTCCTTTTTCAGGGGATCTCCTGACTCAGGTGGAGCTACTGGTAAAGAACCCACCTGCCGATGGAGATGTGGATTCCATCTCTGTGTCAAGAAGATCCCTTGGAGGAGGGCATGGCAACCGCCGCCAGTATTCTTGCCTGGAGAATCCCATGGGTAGAGGAGGCTGGCGGGCTTCAGTCCATGGCATTGCAGAGTCAGACACTGATGGAGCAGCTTTCTACTCCACCCGGAGCTCTGTCTCCAGGGTTTGACTGGGCACCGGTGTACAGAGGCTGAGCTTTGGGTAGCAGCAGCACCTACCTTCTGTTTTCTGTAGAGCACTTCCTGTGAGTCTTGGAAATGACCAAACTTATTTACGTATTTAGCTGCCTTGAGTGTTAATTGTGGCACTTGGCCTCTTTGATGTGGCATGACAGATACTGAGTTGCAGAATGTGGGATCTAGTTCTCTGACCAGGGATCAAATCCAGGTTCCCCTTAATGCTGGGCCAGCAGGTAAGTCCCAACCTCATCTTTATTTTATCTGACTTGGTTATTACTTGTCTCCTTCCACTGCTCATGAGCACTCCCGGAGCAGGGACCTAGTCTGTGGTCCACTCCATGCTCTGTGTCCAGGGTCCAGGAAAGAGTGACTACTAATGAAGAGGGGGGCGTTTCCTTTCTGGGAGATAAAAATCTCTGAAATAGATTGTGGTGCTGGTTGCGAAAGCTTGTGAAAACCACTGATCTGTACGATTTAAATGAGTGAAGTATTGGCCTTGAGATTGTATCTCAATACACATGTTACAAAACTTAATCATTGTACCTAAGTAATTTTTCAGTTTTTTAACTGTAGGGCCAAAGGAGCCAGGGCCCCTCCCTGTCCGCCCCAGGAGGTCAGATCTGGCAGTCATGACCCCAGCAGGTGGAGGCCCAAGAACCACAGCAAATCCCCTGGGCTCACTTGCCTGGATCCTTCTCTGCAGAGGTGGACTTGAGTCATGTCAGAAAAACTCCATTGTAGAGGTAAATACAATTTTATTTCAATATATTTAAAAATCAAAATAAGGGCTCCTGAGGTTGTCCAGTGGTTAAGACTCCAAGCTTTCAATGCAAGGGCCAAGGTTCAATTTTTGGTTGGGGAACTAAGATCCTGCATGCCTAGTGGCATGGCCAGAAAAAAAAAGTACCACGGTTAACAATGTAGTCGAGCAACAAAAAACATTACAAAAGTCAAAATTAATGCAGAGAACAAACGTATGGTTATCAAGTGGAACATGGTGTGGGGGAAGGATAAATGAGGGGTTTGGGATTAGCAAATTGTTTTTGTTGTTGTTCAGTCACTCAGTTGTGTCCCACTCTCTGCAATTCCATGGACTGCAGCACACCAGGCTACCCTGTCCTTCACTATCTCCCAGAGTTTGCTCAAATTCGTTTCCATTAAGTCAGTGATGCCATCTAACCATCTCATCCTCTGTCACCCGCTTCTCCTCATGCCCTCAATCTTTTCTAGCATCAGGGTCTTTTCCAATGAGTCACTTCTTTGCATAAGGTGGCCAAAGTATTGGAGCTTCAGTTTCAGAATCAGTCCTTCCAGTGAATAATCAGGGTTGATTTCCTTTAGGATTGACTGCTTTGATCTCCTTGTAGTCCAAAGGACTCTCAAGTGTCTTCTCCAGTACCACAATTCCAAAGAATCAATTCTTTGGCGCTCAGCCTTCTCTTTGGTCCAAGTCTCACATCCATACATGACTACTGGATAAGCCATAGCTTTGACTATACAGACCTTTGTTGGCAAAGTGATGTCTCTGCTTTTTAATACGCGATCTAGGTTTGTCAATGCTTTCCTTCCAAGGAGCAAGTGTCTTCTACTTTCATGGCTCCAGTCACCATCTGCAGTGACTTTGGGATGCTGCATACATCTAAATACACATGAAACTTGGAGGAAGATGAGGAAAAGCAGACACTGGGGGCCACCCTGATTTATGCTGTCTGACCATTTGGCATTTACCTTGGTGTGTGGTGTGAGCATGGCCTCAATTGAATCGGATTCCATTTTTCCTCCCAAATAGTAGGGGCTTTTTAACCTGGGCACTGCTGCTACTGGGGCCAAACAGTCCTGAATTGGGGCCCTTCTGGGCACTGCAGGGTAGTGAGCAGCATCCCTGGTCCCCAACTGCACCGGGCCAGGTGCACTCTCCAATTGTGGCAAATGCTGGGGAGCAAAGGTGGTTGAGGATTGCTGCTCAGGGCCTGGAGGGTTGCCCCCGTGGGGGCTCGCTGAAACACTGAAACACAGAAGGCCTGGCCTCGCCCCAAGTTTCTGATTCTGCAGGTCCAAGGATGAGCCCAAGAATCTTTATTTCTTCCTTTTATTTTTTTTTGCTGAGAAATGGCAGGCCTTAGTTCCGATACCTGGGATTGTACTGGGGTCCCCTTGAGTTGGAAGCTCGGAGCCTTAACCATTGGACAACCAGGGAAGTCCCAAGTGTCTGCATTTCTAAAGGATCTCCCGTAGTGGTGGTGATGGGGACCGCGCCCCGAGATCCACTTCTGTCATGCAGCCCCTGCCTTGGTGAGAGCAACCTTGAGTCAGATGCTGCTGCTTTCTGGCTGGGAGGCGCCAGGGGCAGTGGGCATGGAGAGTTTTGGGGAAATGACCCAATAACTGCATTCCCAGATCCTGAAGATGGAGCCCAGAATTCGGGTCATGCTGCCTTTGGCCGGTAGGTGGCGAAAGTGCCCGCTTGATCCTGGAGGGCCGGAGTAGGGGTGCAGGCTAGGGGCGGGGTAAGATGCGTGAGGGAAGGACTTGCTTACACAACAAGACAAACGTCCCCTGTTCACATGCATGTGCTCTCTGGGCAATGGGGATACCGCAGTAGACAAAATTTCCAGCCATCTTGGAGCAGACATTCTGGATAATAAGATACCATCAGCTAGGGAATTCCCTGATTTGTCCAGTGGCTAAGACTCCATGCTTCCAATGCAGGCGGTCTATGTTCCATCCCTGACCGGGAAACTAAGATCCCATATATGGTAACTAAAGATGATGGGTGCTGCAACTAAGACCTGGTGCAGCCAAACAAATGAAAGAAAAAGAAAAAGAGAAAGAAATCGCCAGCTAATATAAATGCTGGAAAAACAATAAAATAAAGAACGGGCCAGGAAAGAACAGGAAGACCTGGAGATGGGGTTCCTTTTTGACACTTCACTCCCAGGTGGCCAGGGATTTGGGGAGGGTCAGTTGGAATGTGTGCCTGGTGGGGTGCATTTCCAGTCCCCCTGACAAGAGAAGAGGTCATTCTATGGCTGCAACTCAGGAACAAAGGTTTGTGGTCTTCCTAGCTGTGCCAGGGCCTGTTTTTGGCTAAACTAAGCAGACCTCGGGATGTTAGTGGCGGGGGTGGGGGGGGGAGGTGGGGAGTGGGGTGGGGGGGTAATGGGGGGCTGGCAGTGCACACAGAAACCTAAGGATAAATATAAAATAATCAGAAGGACACAGGTGCAGTGAAAGAGAGATGGGTGGTTAGAAGATCGCATCAGCTTGCTCATCTTTAAAATGGGTTGCAAGCGGTGCTGTCTTCCAGAGTTGTTGAAAAGACTAAAGGAGATGATGTAAAGTGTTTAGAATGGTGTCTTGTAACAAACAAGCACTTAGTAAATATTAATCACTGTTAATTATCATCATTAATTTCAGCATCTGACACCTGGCAATTTAGAGAACAAGGTAGGTTATCATTGTGTGTAAACTAAGGGTTAAAGGGCTGTGAGAAAAGGGGTTGCATTTCAGAATTTTGCAATACTTCAGTTTGCAAAGGAAACTAATGTTTTCCGGGCTTGGGAAATTGCCAGATGACAGATGGCTGGCGTCAAAGCTATGATTTTTCCGGTAGTCATGTACGGCTGTGAGAGTTGGACCATAAAGGAGACAAAGTGGTGAAGAACTGATGCTTTTGAGTTGTGGTGCCAGAGAAACCTCTTGAGAGTCCCTTGGACTGCAAGGAGATCAAACCAATCAATCCTAAGGGAAATCAACCCTAAATGTTCTTTGGAAGGACTGTTGCTGAAGCTGCAATACTTTGGCCACCTGATGTGAAGAGCCAACTCATTGGAAAAGACCCTGATGCTGGGAAAGATTGAGGGCAGGAGGAGAAAGGGGAGACAAAGAATGAGATGGTTGTAGGGCATCACTGACTCAATGGACATGAGTTTAAGCAGACTCTGGGAGATAGTGAAGGACAGGGAAACCTGATGTGCTGCAGTCCTTGGGGGTCGAAAAGAGCTGGACATGACTTAGTTATTAAACAACGACAGGTGGCTGATCTTGTGTGTGTGTGATAGAGTCACGGAGCCCTCTTAGAACCTGGGTAACTAGGTAAGGATTCACTTGCTGAGTGTCCTGTAACCCCTGGGAAGCAGGGGCTGGCAACTTTCCCTCCAGGCTCTCGCAGCTTTAATCTGCCTTCCCTGGGGAGCTGAAGGCAGCCCCCTCAACCCATCTCCAGGAAGATCCCCACAGAGGCGGGAAGCACCTGGGTCCCATACAGATGCCCATAGCAACCTCAGAAAGTCAACAGGATGAAGAGCCAGATACACACAAGCCACACAACTTGGCACAAGAAATGTTGACTTTGGCCCCAGCCCCACAGAGATAGGGTGGCTTGGAGGGAAGCCTCTCTTCCCCCAGGACACATTTGTCGACTGCCTGCCCTGCAGAGGAGAAAGGCTAATGACTGGCAGCTGACCAGGCTTCTGACTAACTCCAGGGTGCAATCTGCTGCTGTTAAGCTTACAGTTTGGGAACCGATTCCATGGTTTTACTACCTTTCAGTGCTGGACACTAATCTGCCATTGTGTTTTGAGGGTCACATTACCTGTCGGATGTGCTGGATGAAGGACCATGTCAAAACCAAAGGAACACTAGGAGCTGAAACTCTTGATTTTCAAAAGCCTGAAGTATGACTCAAAAAAGAAAGAAAGAAAGGAAATGTATGGATACCAAGGGGGAAGGTGGGGAGTGGGATGAATTGGGAGGTTGAGATTGACATATATACATTATTGATACTATGTATAAAATACATAACTAATGAGAATCTATTGTATGCTGCTGCTGCTGCTGAGTCACTTCAGTCGTGTTGCACTTCTGTGCGACCCCATAGATGGCAGCCTACCAGGATGCCCCATCCCTGGGATTCTCCAGGCAAGAACACTGGAGTGGGTTGCCATTTCCTTCTCCAATGCATGAAAGTGAAAAGTGAAAGTGAAGTCGTTCAGTCATGTCCGACCCTCAGCGACCCCATGGACTGCAGCCTCCCAGGCTCATCCATCCATGGGATTTTCCAGGCAAGAGTACTGGAGTAGGGTGCCATTGCCTTCTCCGAAAGGGAAGGAAATATAAAAAAGAGGGGATATATGTATGTGTACAGTTGATTCACTTTGCTGTACAGTAGAAATTAGCACAACATTGTAAAGCAACTATATTCCAATAAGAATTAATAAAAATAAATAAAAAAGTGCCTCACACACAAACGCACACAAACCCAAATCAAATCCACAGGAAAGACCAAGGGTGTACTGATTAGGTATGGCTGGATCAAGATGCTTAAACAATGTTGTTAAGGCATGGACTTCTCTTTCTAGGATCTGCCCTCTTCTGTTGTGGCTTCCTCCTAGACAAGATCAACTGTGGGGTGGCAAAAGATAACTCCTGGCAGCTCCAGGCTTTCACCCTAAGGAACCATGAGTGACTCTGCTTATATTAATATTTCTGACAGTCTCCAGGCTGACTCTCATTGGTCCAACTTGAGTCACAAGATCATTCCCCAAACCAATCACTGTGGACAGGGGGACCCTGCAGGCAGATAGGTGGGTGGGGGCCAGCCAGCAGCTGTCAGGCTGTGGAGAGAGGACTGCAGAAATCTTGCCTGTCTTTGTCCTGCAAGGAAAAGAAGGCAGGAGGAGGTAGGAAGTCAAGGACCGTTTCTTTTCCTCTCTTTTATGTTGTTCTTGTTTTTAGGAGAATTTCACACAACAAAAAATTCACCAATTTGGTACAGTTTGGTGGTAGAGAAGGTACATCCACAATGTGTATAACTGTCAATTCTATCTAATTGTGGAACATCTTTATTTTTAAAAACTTTCTTGGTCATACCACACAGCATTTGTGATTCCAGTTCCCCAACCAGGAATCAAACTGCTGGCCTTGGCACTGCAAGTGCAGCGTCTTAACCACTGGACCACCAGGGAAGTCTCTAATTGTGGAACATCTTTATCACCCCAAAAGGAAACCCCATACCCATTAGCAGGCACTTCTCATCCCCTCTCCCAGACCTTGGCCCCACCATCTACTTCCTGTCTCTGTGCATTTGACTCCTCCAGGGACTTCCCATGAGTGGAATCAGACAGTGTGTGTCCTTCTGTGTCTGCTTCTCTGAGCCTCATGTCCTCAAGGTTCAGCCACGTTGTAGCAGGTGTCAGAATCTCCATCCTTTTCGTGGCTGAATAATATTCCATTAGACGGACCACATTTCGTTCCTCTATTCATCTGATGATGGACATTTGAGCTGTTTCCATCCTTGGTCTATTGTGGATAATCCTACTACGAACATGACTGGGCAAGTACCCATTCAAGTCCCTGCTTTCCACTCTTTCCTGTCTATACTCAGACATGGAATTGCTATATTTTGGGGTAAGTCCATGTTTAACTTTTTGAAGAGCTGTCACAATGTTTTGCATAGCAGCTGTGCCATTTTACATCCCTATTTGTGTGTTTTTGCATTTTGAGAAATTTAAAACAAGCAGAAAAATAGGTTGAAGACATCCACTTTTTAGATGCAAAACTCTAGGCATTGCTTTTAACGAAATACTAATTAAAGAGCAATTTAAAAAAATCAGCAGGGAATTCCCTAGGTTCACTGGTTAGGACTCCTGCTTTTACTGCCAAAGGTCCAGGTTCAATCCCTGGTTGGGGAACTAAGATCCCACAAGCTGCATGTTGTGGCAAAAAAAAAAAAAAAGCTAGACAGGAACTTTTGGCTATCTTGAGTGGGCCATCCAGGGATGGAACGATGTCTTTGTTTGTTTGTTTGTTTTTAAGTTAAAAGCACACATCAATCTAAGTTTTAACTGAGAAAAGAAAAAGAGAGAGTAACTAGCTTCAAGTAGAATGGCTTCCCCCGATGCGGTTTCACGTAGAAATAGAGCGGGACACCAGGCAATGCTTTGCAAATTAAGAGGAGAAACACAGAGGATGGACTCTCAGGGCCCTGTAGGGTTGAGGAGCTGGGCTGCGGTGGGGACTACAGGAGGAGGGTTCTCTCCTCCAGCCACCAGCTTCCAGACATTGGACGTATCTTGCCAGAGGATTCCTTGTTTGTTTTTTGATTCTTTGGTTTTTGAAGGAGGGGAGCAGGGGAAAAAAATAGAAAGAATTAAAATTCCCCTCTTCAGGATCCTTTTAATCAAATCCAAATTTTTCTCCTTGTTTAGCAGTGCGGTTAAACCAAGGTCTTTAAAGCCTGCATTGTGGACAATTGGGGAGGCTGATTTGGGGGCATCCTGGTGAAGGAAATGGCAACCCACTCCAGTATTCTTGCCTGGAAAATCCCAGGGACGGGGGAGCCTGGTGGGCTGCCATCTATGGGGTTGCACAGCGTCGGACATGACCTGAAGCAATTTAGCAGCAGCAGCATGCATTGTAAGGCCTCACTGATAGCTCAGTTGGTAAAGAATCCGCCTGCAATGCAGGAGACCCCGGTTCGATTCCTGGGTCCGGAAAAACTCCTGGAGAAGGGATAGGCTATCCACTCCAGTGTTCTTGGGCTTCCCTTGTGGCTCACCTGGTAAAGAATCCGCCAGCAATGCAAGAGACCCCAATTTCATTCCTGGGTCAGGAAAATCCCCTGGAGAAGGGAAAAGCTACCCACTGCAGCACTGCAGTATTCTGGCCTGGAGAATTCCACTGACTGTATAGACCATGGGGTCGCAAAGAGTTGGACGACTGAGCCACTTTCACTTGTTCAGCGACATCCTAGGTTTGATGCGAGGACCCCCCACCCTCACCCCCGGCGTAGCCACCACGTAACCACCCCTGGGAGTGGAGGGACAAACTGCCCCTTGTTGAGACGCTCTGGTTTTAATCTCTAATTAGAATGAATAACTGGATTTGCTCATAAAATTAGCAAGTTTTGCATAGGAGTGTCAACAGATCCTCTTCGTCTACTGCAGAGATGAGAAAATAAGGCCGGGGTCGGCTGGGGCCCCAACCAGAACTGGAAGCCGACCTTAACCAGGTCTGTGGGGTCAGGATCTCTGGAGCCACGTGGCAGCAGCAAACTGCACTTTGGGAGTGACTGAAGCACGTGGCCTGAACCCCTGTGCCTCAGTATCTTCACTCAGCTGATTTCCCAAAAGACTCCCAGGGTCCAACTTTTCCTGCCGCCCTGCTGGGTCTCGAACCCTTAACTTAGAGCTCGCCTCACTCTCCTGCGGGTCACAGCAGCCGCGCTCAAGAAAGGGGCGGAATGAGTCGGTGGTGCGCGCGGCCTTGTGGGGATTGTAGTCCCGGCCTCGCCTCCGCCTCGCGCCGACTCCGCCCCTGGAACTACGCTCCCGTCGTGCCCCGAGGCTCCAGGCGGTGGCAGAGGCGGAGCAGGCGGGCTGGTTGCTAAGACTTGGTGAAGCGCAGCGCTTCCGCCTGTCTCCTCAGGTAAGCACACAGTCCCGGGGTCTCGGGCTTTTACGACCCAGGCTCCCGCGGAAGGCGAGGAGGGCGAGGGCAGGGGGCGCGCCTGCGGAGGGGCGCCAGCGGCGCGGGGAGCAAGGCGGGGGCGCCAACTGGACCAGGTTCGTGCGCGCGCATCGGGCGAACGCGGGGAGGGGCGCATGTGCGCGTGCGCGCGGGGCGGCCAGGTTTTGGGGACCCCTCTTTCGGCGCCCGTCGTCCTTCTGCGCGTGCGCTCGCCCCTGCCGTCCGTTTTGGAGACCCCGTGCCCTAACTGCTTCCACTGTGTTCAGGCCTTTGGTCGTCTTGGTCACCCTTGTACCTCCGTGCTGTCCGTTTACAAGCTTTCCGCCCGCTTAGGGCGAAACCCCCAGTCTTTTGTACGTCTTGTTTGTGCGCGCGCTCAGTCTCTCAGTTGTGTCCCACTCTCCGACCCCATGGATTGTGGCCCTCAGGTTCCTCTGTCCCTGGGATTTCCCAGGCTAGGATACTTGAATGGGTTGCCATTTCCTTCTCCAAGAGATTTTCCCGACGCAGGGATCAAACCCGCATCTCCTGCATTGACAGGCGGATTGTTTACCACTGAACCACTTGGGAAGCCCTAAAAATTGATAATCTTTGCTGATACTTAAGGGAAGTGTGAGTTTTCAAGGCTTTTTAAAATTCTGGCCTTGGGTCTGCCACACCCGACATGCGCATGGTTCTCGATTTTTCGTGCACAAAGGCCTGCTGGTAGGGTGGCTAGGTTTTGCAAATAACCAGGCAGGTTGCCCCATTAAATTAGAATTTTGTGTAAACAACAAATACATGCACATATATATATGTATTAGTAGTATAAAAGTATTGCAAAGGTTCCATGAGACACATTTATTAACATAAATCAGAAATCATCTGCTCGTGTGGGTTCACGCTTAGCGGGGTATGCGGCATGTTATCTGGGGACCCTGCTTTGTTGGGGAGCTTGTCAGATGTGGACATTAATGCACCTTCCCCCTTCCACGGGGCCAAGTTCTGGATACCATATTTGAAGCCATTGCCGCCTCAACTGTTCAAGAGTCCAAGACTCCAACACTGGGTGTTCCTTCTGCTCAGGGCTCCCCACCCTGCTTCACCTGCTTTCCAGGTCCAGCTGTGGGTCACTGCCTCTGAGGACCCTCCTGGAATCTGCCCTTCGCAGGGCACTGGCTCCTGAGAAGAGCTGTGCCCTGGGGTGGGCCCAGCCTCATGGATTTTCTCACTTTCTGTCCCAGCCAGGGTGGTGGTGGATCCCATTTTACTGAGGGGGAAGCTTGTCCTGGGCCTAAGGTCTGGTCTCAGCCAGGAGAACGTGGGCAGGGCCCGGACACACCCAGGGGTGAGATAAGGCCCCTACCTCTGGTTGCAGAGGCTGCCTCAGCTCACTGAATAAGCCCCATGTTCTTGATGCCTTCTGGGCTTCAGGCCCCGGCACCCAGTGAGGGGACTGGCTGTTGGGGGGTCCCAGCTCCCTGGTCTCCTGGACCCTCCTGGACCTTCCCCACACCATTGAGCCTTACATGGCCCTGACAGTGGGTGCCAGCCACAGAAGCTCCAACCATAAATATAAACAATTGTGGAGGGGGCTGGCCTCCACCCCATTGGAGCACAGGAACCTTTAGGAGGTGCCCTAGCTGTGGACAGCGGGAGGTAGACACACCCAGGGAAGGGCCTGAGCTGGGTGGAGCAGCCAAGTGCACAGCAGGGAGGGTGTGGGGCAGTGTGTGTGTGTGTGTGTGAGGGGGTGCGCATGCAGGGCACTTGGACAGGGTGGGGCAGTGGGGTGACCAGAGTTGGGGTGGATGAGGGGGTGCCCACAGGCAGGGTGGACATGTGGTTTTGAGGAGGAAAAGAGGAACAGATAAGCCTCCCAGCATGCTGAGGTCCCCGGGGTTCATTTAAGCAAATCACTGGGCGTGGGGGCCATTTCTGGGTGGGCTTCAGCTCCCAGTCTGGGTGTGTCACCCTGGAGGAACCTGTGTCTCATCTGTAAAGCCCCTCCCCCACCACGGGGCTCAGAAGGCAGAGTTGGGAGCTGTTGGCCACCTGGCCGCAGCTCTGCCCTCCCAGGCACGTGGCCCTGGGCAAGTCCCTTGACCTCTGGAAAGGGACGAGCCCTGCAGCCTCCGTCCTGGTCATGAGGGGAGTTGGGGAGCCCATTTGTAGGAGTGAAGACAGGGAGCGGTTTCAGCACTGGCAGCAGTCACGAGGTCTGGGCCGTGTTAGAGGTGTGCTGTGACCCTGGTGGCTCAGTGGGTATACAGTCCACCTGCCAGTGCAGGAGATGCCCATTTGATCCCTGGGTCGGGAAGATCCCCTGGAGAAGGACATGGCAACCCACTCTAGTATTCTTGTCTGGGAAATCCCCTGGACAGAGGAGTCTGGTGGGCTACATTCTGTGGGATCACAAAAAGTCCAACATGACTGATGGATTAAGCAAGCACGCATGCCCTGGTGACTGCCAGATTTCCCCACCACCGCCAGAAAGAACAGCAGCTTTACTAGGATACGGTTCACATAGTGTGGGGATCACCCACATAAAGCATACTTTTTAGTGTTTTTTAGTGTATTTAGTGTATTATATGACCATTACCTCTGTCTAGTTCGAGAACATTCTGTCTTCCAATAGGAAGCCTGTCTCCAGGAGCAGACCCCCCCGTCCCCCCACCTCCCAGCCCCTGACAACCAGGAACCCACTCTCTGTGTCTGTGGATCGGCCTGTTCTGGACGTTTCCCACCAGTGGGATCACACCCTGCGTGTCCTGTGTCTGCTTCTCTCACTGAGCATCATGTTCTCCGGGTCTGTTCACGAGGCAGTGAGTGTCAGGGCTTCTCTCCTCTCCATGGCTGAGGGACGCTCCTGTGTGCGGGGGGACCACCTGGTGTTTATGTGTTTATCTTTCAGTAAACATATGGGCCTGCAGCCACCTTTTGCTGTTGGGAGTCATGCTGCTGTGAACACGTGCGTGTGGATGGCTGTGTGGACATGTGTTTCAGTTCTCCTGGGCCTGCACCTGGGAGTGGGGTCACTGGGCCAGATGGTGGCCTCCTGGTGGTTTTTATTTCCTCCCTGGAGGATGGCAGCCCCACCAGCAGCAGTCCGAGGCCAGCCTCCTGTCTCTGTCACTTGTTTTGTTTCGGTCAGACAGAGGTTGCAGTCTTGGAGGGACAAACAGGACTGTGTCTGTCTTGCCCAGGAGACAGTGGGGCCTTTTGTGGCCTAGAGCAGGCTGTGGGGGCCATTTTGCCTTGGGCACGGTGTGTGCTGGGAGTGGATTTACAGCCAGCACGCCCAGGACCCTCCTCAGGGCCTGACCTGGCCCTGGCGTCCTGGGTACCCCAGGGGCCCCCAGCCACACTGTGTGTTTGCTGGAGTGGTTGGTGAGGACCTCCCGTGCCCTCTGCAGGGCCCATGGGCTGAGGAGTGATGAGTAGGCTGCATTGAAGCAGTAAGGGGCAGGCTGTTACACGGTCTCAGCACACCTCGTCCATGGGAAAGAGGTGGGAGGGGTTGGTCCAATCCCAGATACCGCCAGGGCATCGGGCTCTGCAGCCATGGCACAGAGCTCCCCTGGAGCCACGTGAAGGTCATCTGTGGCCCATTTCTGCTCTCATCCAGGGCAGCCCTAACCAGTAGGAATATAATGCGAGACGTGTACATGACATGAAGTGTGTAGAAGCCACGTTTTGGGAAACTACAAAGAAACGGTTGAACTTAACCTTAATCATACGTTTATTTAACCTGAGACATGTAGAGTATCCCCACTTCAGCCATGTAGTCAACACAGCCATCCCTCAGCATCCATGGGGAACTGGGTCCAGGGCCCCCAAGGATAAGAAGAGCCAAGGATCTCAAGGCCTTTGAATAAAGTGGTGTAGTGAGTTGGTCTGTGTCCGTGGAATACAGAAAGAGACTTAACGATACAGTTAGTTTTCTCTTTTGTATTAAGTCTCTGGGATCCAGTGTGCATTTTTGCTCATGGCATTTCTCGGTAAAAAAAAAGGGGGGACAGAAAAGACACCCAGACAAGGGCGGTTTAAACTCTGTGCAAACACGGCGTTAGTAAGATGTGAGTGAGAGCACGACAGCTGGTGCCTTTTGCTCGGTGGGACGAGCCTGCAGATGTGGCACACTCCTGGGACGACCCCTCCAGCTCGCCAGGCCCCTCCACGGCCCAGGATGATGCCCTGCTCCGGTCTCTGTCTCCCACAGTCAGAGCCCCACTGAGGACGGACCCCGCCCCGAGCGTCATGGAGCTGCGCAGAGATGCAAAGGCCGGGAGTCCCGAGCAAGAACCGCCATGGCAAGCCCTCCCGATTCTGTCAGAGCAGCAGTCTGGGGCTGTGGAGCTGGTGCTGGCCTATGCTGCACCCGTCCTGGACAAGAGCCAGACCTCACGCCTCCTCAAGGAGGTGTCAGCAGTCCATCCGCTGCCTGCGCAGCCTCACCTCAAGAGGGTGCGGCCCAGCCCTGACCCCGGCCGCCCACACTCGCTGGAAATGCTGCTGTGCCTGGCGGGGCCAGCCCGGGACTCGAGATCGCTGGCCGAGCTCCTCCCGAGGCCGGATGTGGACACCCGTGGCCTGGGGCAGCCCTTCCTGGTGCCTGTGCCTGTGCGGCCGCCCCTGACCAGGAGCCAGTTCGAGGAGGCACGCACTCACTGGCCCACGACTTTTCACGAGGATAGGCAGGTGACCCGAGCCCTGGCTGGATGCCTCTTCTCGGCACAGGAGCGGGCTGCAATGCAGGCCCACATGGAGCGGGCCGTGTGGGCCGCGCAGCAGGCAGCCTCGAAGGGCTTGAGGGCTGTGGGTGCGGTGGTGGTGGATCCAGCCTCAGGCCGCGTGCTGGCCACGGGCCACGACTGCAGCAGCGCCGCCAGCCCCCTGCTGCACGCTGCCATGGTGTGCATTGACCTGGTAGCTCGAGGCCAGGGCTGCGGTGCCTACAACCTGGCGCCCCACCCTGCCTGCTCCTTCGCGCCGGCTGTCCGCGCCGGCTCTGTGCGCAAGCTGGACGAAGACGAGGACGGGCTGCCCTACGTGTGCACCGGCTATGACCTGTACATCACCCGCGAGCCCTGCGCCATGTGCGCCATGGCCCTGGTCCACTCTCGGGTGCGGCGTGTCTTTTATGGGGCGCCCTCGCCTGACGGTGCACTCGGTACCCGCTTCCGCCTGCATGCCCGGCCTGACCTCAACCACCGCTTCCAGGCCTTCCGCGGCATCCTGGAGGCCCAGTGCCGCCAACTGGACCCCGACGGGCTGGACGCCAAGGCATAGGTGCTGGCCTGGACCCTCCTTAGCATTCCTCACATCGCCAGGGGCTTTTGCCCGGTCTCAACTCATGGACACTCATGCTATTTCTGCTGGCACATGGGGGGCGTCCCTTTCTGGACACGGTCTTCCTCAAAGTTGGGCGGAGTGGGGGTCCAGCTGACTGAGTAGCTGGGCACCTTCAGACCCAGGTGGGCCCCTGGGGTCACCAGCGTTGTGTCCCCTTTTCTCAGGTGTCAGGGAACAGCTTTGACGTGAAAATAAACAACTTAAACCAGGTTGGTGTCTGTTAACAAAGGCATGAGGCCCTGGTGACCGAGAGTCCCTGGGTCAGGGTGGCCATTTTCTCTGATACCTGGATTTTCGTGGGGAGGTGAGCTGCTGAGTGGAGTATAGTCAGGGAGGGGCCCCAGAGTCTGGATGGCTATGGCTAGAGCCTAAGGAGAGGGCCCATCAGCCTGGATATTGCTGAGTGTATCAGTCTCCCATCCTTCCCAGGTGCCCAGAGGGTCCCTGGAGGGGCCGGTGGGGGTCTGCCTGCCCTGGAGTGGTTAGCCCTGGAACCCATGTGTGCAGGACTCTAAGCAGCAAATGTGTGTGCTGCAGGCCCCTGAGACATCCATGCCTTGAGCCCCCATCCCAGGGCTACTCCTTGCCTATGGGGGCTGGGCAGGTAGAGGGTCTGCTGGAGCCAGAGTGGTGGATGGCCGGTGGGGCCTGCGACAGGAGGGCTGGGCTGGGCCAGGCTCCAGGTCCCAGGGGAGGCCCTCTCTGAGCTGGGGGCCGGGGGTGGACCCGGAGACTCTCAGTCATTGGATCCTTCCCTTGGACCCCCTCCAAGGGGCTCTGCACCTGCTCCAGTGCCCAGTGCTGGGGGCTGTTCAAGCTCAGCTGTGCTGGTTGGGTACCAGGTGTGGCCACGTTGCCTGCCCCGCTTCCTGGAGAAGGTAATGTCTGCCTCCTAGGTCCTTGTGCAACTGGCACCTCTGTGGTGCCTCCTCGGAGGGGCTGCTCCATTGCACGGGCTCCTGGGCAGGGTCGCTGGGTGCCTGGCCTGTCCCCAGGCATTTCAATTGGGTTGCAGTGGGGTCCTTGGCCTTGCAAAGCTCATAGGGGCAAAAGCCATGGACCAGAGAGGTTGTGTAACTTGCCTGAGGTCACACTGCAATGAGTGTGGACTCAGTTTTTGGTGACTCGGAGACTTTGTGGCCATAGGAAGTGTGCAGAGCCATCCGTGGACAAAGGGAAAGTTTGGGGGTTGGGTGACTAACACGTTCACTTTTGTGGGGGAGTTGGGGGAGGACGGGCAGGAGGGCAGTAGTGGTGGGTCACTGGGACCCTCCACCCAGATGCCTCCCCCACATCAGTGGCAAGCTGCCCGGGGTGGGGGTGGAGGGCTCTGACACGAGGTGGTGACTGGGGTCACATGTGGGGCTGGGTTGGCCTTGAGCCAAGAGCCCAGAGACCCCTGTGGATGCTCTGGTAGTTAGGGCAGTAACTGCAGTGGCCCCTGGATCCGCAGGTGGTGTTGGGGTCGCCCTGCAGCTGTAGAGACCCCCTGACTGTGCCTGTCTCCCCTCCAGGTGGCTGCAGGCTTCCACTCCCACCCTGTCTTCGCAGCGGAAATGTCAGGTGAGTCCCACCCGCGCCCCGCAGTGGGGGATCCTGGCTTCTTTGGCCATCTGGAAAGTTCCCCGGGCGGCTGAGCACACTGTGACCCCAGGAGGGGCACAGCCTCGCTCTCCTCCTGGGATGGGAGTCGGGGCTGCTCTGGCCACTGGATTGGACAACAGGGTGACAAGTCCGCACAGTGAGCATCTGGCCCAGCCAGCAGAGCCCAGGGGGCACCTGTGTAGTTGCCCGGACATGGAGCCCAAGGGGCAGCTCTGGGCAGCACTTTGTTACTGTGCTATGAAGTCTGTCCACTGCCCACCAAGGTGGCACAGGTGCTAAAGGGACCATACAGAGATGAGCTCGGCCCCTGGGCCCCACATGTAAGACGGAAGTGTTCCATGTTGGAAAACAGGAAGTCCCAGGACTTCCCTGGTGGTCCAGTGGTTAAGACTCTGAGCTTCCACTGCTGGGGGCCTGGGTTCTTCCCTGGTCAGAGAACTAAGATCTTACAAGCCTCGCAGTGAGGCCAAGAAAACAAAAACAAAAACCCCATGGAGTCCAGACTCCAGGAAGAGGACCTAATGGCAGGTGTGGCTGTGAGATGAAGTCATGTTGGAGCAGGGTGGCCCTGAGATAACAGTGGGACTGACATCCTAAGATGGAGGAGACAGGGGCACAGACACAGGGAAGCAGGGAGGATGGGGCAGAGCTGGAGGGACGGGTTCATAACCCTGGGGCGCCCAGAGCATCGGGGGGGAATGTGGCCCTGTGACACTGGATCTGATTGTCCAGCCTCTAGAACGGAGCCAGGACAGACCTCTGTCCAATCAGGCCACCCAGCCTGTGGTCCTTTGTAATGGCAACCCCAGGGGGTTCCCACGTCCCAAGTGCCACAACCTGCCCTGAAGTCAACAGTGTGGATATGTGTGGACCCTGCTGTTGAATCTTCACGTATCCCTGTGACTGTCGTAAGAAATTGCCACAGACTCAGATACTTGAAAGAAATTTGTCCTGGGACTTCCCTGGAGGGCCAGTGGTTAGGACTACCTGCTTTCAGTGCTGAGGGTGTGAGTTCAATCCCAGGTGGAGGAACTAAGATCCTGCATGCTGTGTGGCGCGGTCAGAAACTAAGTTCATAAATAAGTAAGTAAATAGAATTTGTTCTCTGACAGTCCTGAGGTCTGGAGTCCCACATGGGTACCACAGGGCTAAATCCAGGTGTGGGAAGGGCTGGTCCCTCTGGAGGCTCTCAGGGAGCACCGGCTCCCCCCTTTTCCAGCTTCTAGAGGTGCTGCATCCCTGACTCGCGGCCCCTCCCTCCATCCTCACAGCCAATGGCTCAGCATCTCCCGTCTCTCTGCCTCTGACCCAACCCCTTCCCTTTCATAAGGACCCTGTGATGGCACTGGGTTCCCCAGAGAGTCCAGGATCATCCCGTCTCAGGGGCCTTAGCTTAATCCCTCTGGCAAAGTCCCTTCTGCCCCATGAGGTGATGTATCCACAGGTCCCAGGAGCAGATGGGCACAGCCCTAGGGCCACTACAAGCTGACTGCAATGTGAGTTTTTCCGCACCCCTGTCCCTGCAGGAAAGGAGAACAACTTCCCCCCGTTGCCCAAGTTCATTCCTCTGAAGCCCTGCTTCTACCAGAACTTCTCTGACGAAATCCCTATTGAGCACCAGGTCCTGGTGAAGAGGATCTACCGCCTGTGGCTGTGTGAGTCAGGGGGAGGGGTGCACCACCCAGAGACCCAGGCCCGGGACAGGCCCGGCCCAGGACTTGTCTTGAGCTTGGTGGGTGGGAGCCTGAGGGTTTAGTAATAAAGCTTACCGACAAACTTCTCTCATGGCTCAGTGGTAAAGAACCTGCCTGCCAGTGCGGAAGCCACAGGAGATGTGGGTTCAGTCCTGGGCTGGGAAGAGCCCCTGGAGGAGGGCATGTCAACCCACTCCAGTATTCTTGCCTAGAGAATCCCATGGACAGAGGAGCCTGGTGGACTATAGTCCATAGAGTTGCAAAGAGTCAGACATAACTGAGTACACACACTGATGAGCTCCTGTCCGGAGTGGATGGAGCAGGTGGGCAGCTGCACAGAGCTGGGCCCCCCAGGCCCTTCTCTGGCCCCAAGGTCTCTGTGCTCATGGGAGCCACACCCCAGCAGTAGGGGGTGTCCCATTCAGCGCCCTCTTTCTCCTTCCTTCCCCTAGTCTACTGTGCCACCCTGGGCGTCAACCTCGTTGCCTGCCTGGCCTGGTGGATCGCGGGTGGCTCAGGTGCTAACTTTGGCCTGGCTCTGCTCTGGCTGCTCCTCTTCTCGCCCTGCGGCTATGTGTGCTGGTTCCGGCCTGCCTACAAGGCCTTCCGGTGAGTTGGGGTGGCTCCCACCCTCCAGGGGCCCTTGGGGAGGGTCTGGGGTTGACATTTGGCTCAGAAACAACAGCAGGTGACCTCACTGTGCACGCCCCCCTCCAGGCCAAGTCCTGAGAGGGGTGTACCCTGATCTGCAGCTGCCACCTGGCCCGGGTGTGAGCCTGCCTCTCGTATTTGGATGACACTGTGTACTGGGGTCCACAAGCCACATCCATCTCTCCCTGTTTTGTTAATGACTTTGTTGACATACTGTACATACCACTCAGCTCACCTGCTTAACAGCTCGATGTTTCTAGTGTTTATACAAGACTGGACAGCCAGCATGTCTAGCTCCAGAACAAACCACCAAGAAACCCCATCCCCATTAGCACCATCCTAACCCCTCAGCCTCTGACAACCAGGAACCCACTCTCTGTGTCTGTGAATCTGCCTGTTCTGGACGTTTCCCATCAGTGGGATCACTCTGCGTGTCCTTCTGTGTCTGCTTCTCTCACTGAGCATCATGTTCTCAGGCCCTACCCACATGGTAGCGAGTGTCTGGGCTTCATCCCTTTGGGTATCTGATGCTCCCATGTGTGCAGGAACCAAGTGGTGTTTCTCCGTCATCTGTGGATGGCGTTGGTGTTGCTGCCCCCTTCTGGCTACTGTGAATCTTGCTCTGTGGCTTTCACCGCAAACCTGCCCTCGGCACTCAGGCGTGTGCTATGTCTGTTCCATGTGGCCCCTAATCCCAGACCCTCAGTGGGAGTCAGGTGGGGCCCCTGGGGCCCTTTGGAGACAAGAACCAGAAACCTGTCCACTTGTGCTGAAGCGAAAGGGGCACTGTGGCTTCAGGTCCCAAGCTGATTCCAGCAACTGTGTGTAAGAATGGGGACCCCCCGAAAGCTTCGGGGGCAACCCGGGAGCAGCCCTGTGCCGCGAGGTCCCCGGCCCTCCTCCATCCCAGGTCTCCCCTTGCTTGACCTCCCTATGTGAGCCCCTTGCAGCCTCTTTTGTCCAGGGCAGCAGGGCATCGCAAACCCACCAGGAACCTATCAGATTGACCTTAGGGTACCGGCAGGTCCTTCGGTGTAGTGGGGCCTCCTAAATCCCCTTCCGGTGAGGAGCGTGTCAGGGTTGTCCTCCTCCTGGGGGTGGGAACTGGAGGTGTGGTGGGGCAGGGCTATCCTGCCCAGTTGGCCTGGGCCCTTCCTCGGCCCCGCCCTCTCCTCCAGCATTGGTAACAAAGCCATTGGCTTCCCTCCAGATCCGACAGCTCCTTCAACTTCATGGCGTTTTTCTTCATCTTCGGAGCCCAGTTCATCTTGACCATCATCCAGGCCGTCGGGTTCTCGGGATGGGGCGCGTGGTAAGCTTGTGGGGTCAGCCATGGGGACATGTGTCATGTGCAGGACAGATGTGAGCTCAGGCTGAACACTGTGGCCAGGACACCAAAATGCCAATGGCTGGACGAGGGTGAAGTCTGCTCATCGCTCTTGTAAACCCCCTATCCTGGGAGGTGCCGGGTTGGCAGCCCGTTCACAGTGGTTCTCGTGCCAGTCACCCAGCCCCCAGGAGAACCTGGCAGGCATGTCCAGCTGTGTGTCCCCGGGGTCAGAGAGCAGCTGGAAGGGCCATGCCCCACGATCTGGGAGAGGCATTTTCCATTGCTTCCCAGATGGTGCTAGTGGTAAAGAACCCGTCTGCCCCATGCCGGAGACATTAAAGAGGTGGGTTCCAACCCCGGGTTGGGAAGATCCCCTGGAGGAAGGCATGGAAACCCACTCCAGTATCCTTGCCTGGAGAATCCCATGGACGGAGGAGCCTGGCGGCTACAGTCCATAGGGTCACAAAGAGTCAGACACGACTGAAGTGACTTAGCACTCGTTAACACATGAGGTGTCTGCTGCTGCTATAGTGAATTATTAAATGTTCAGTGATTTGAAACAAACTTTTCATCTTAAGTCCCAGGGGTCCGAATTCATGTAACCCACAGGTTGGCAGGGCTGGCCTTCTAGAGAGCCACCTGCTCCAGTCCAGGTGGCCACAGTCCCGAAAGTCCCCTTCAGGGGGTAGTGGACAGCATGGGGGTCCACGGTTGCTGTGGAGCTACAGGGACACCTGGCCAGTCCTGGGCCCTGGGTATTCATCCCTCCCTGCTGGCCCCAGACTTCCACCATCCGCTGGGTGAACGCTTCCCTGTCAGTCCATTCAGAAGGCCTTTTAAAACCTGTGAGACGTCTTATGTGTAAAAGACCACAGTGCTGCTTCACACTAGGAAGCAACAGTGACCACACAGGCTCAGACCTGTCTGTCCCGCCTGCTTGTGACCTGTTCACATGGGGCTTCTTCGCAGTTTGTGGATCTGGGGTAGAGTGTCCACCCCGAGCTGCCTCCCCACCCGTCTGACGCCCTTGCCTCCACCGGATGTGGTGGGCACAGTGCCCTCACCCACAGCGCTACCATGTCAGGCCTTCCCCTTGGGGTCCCTGCGGCTTGTTAACAGTTGGCCTTTGTGGTTGGTCCACATTGGACTCCAGGTGGGGTGGAGTGTGCACCCTCTGTGACTGGGGCCCCCACCGCCAGTCCTTTCCACGGTTGGGGCTTCCTTGAGGTGCCTTCCCAGCCCAGAAAGGCAGCTGCTTAGGTGCATGACTCAGTGGTTCTGTGTGTTTACAAGGGTGTAGGTTCATCACTCTCTCCAGTTTCAGAACATTCCACCACCCCAAAGTGAAGCCCCATCCCCGTGAGCAGTCCCTTGCTCATACCCTAACAACCAGGAACCCACTCCCTGTGTCTGTGGATCGGCCTGTTCTGGACGTTTCCCATCAGTGGACTCACACCCTCTGTGTCCTTCTGTGTCTGCTCCTCTCACTGAGCAAGTGTATTGGCAGGGTCCGTCCACACGGTAGCGAGTGTCAGGGTTTTGCCCCTTTTGGTGGCTGAGTTGGTGGGACGCAGTGTGTGTGTCATTTGTTGTGGGTGGACTCTTGGGTTCTCTGCCCTTCTGCTGTTGCTGGTGGTTCTTCTGTGCATTGTGTACACCTGTCCGTGTGGACACGTGTTCTCAGTTCTCTCTGGTGGATGCCTGGCTGTGGAATTTCTGGGCCACATGGTAACTCTTGAACCTTCATCAGAGCTCCCAGACCTGCCCCTGGCCTTTGCAGGCTGCATCCGCATCTCCCTGGCTCTGGCCCCTTGAGCTCCTGGCTGGGTGGCCCTGGGGGAACACCTTATACCCTCGTCCCATCCCCCTTATCTCCAGGTCTGTCATCTTCCCAGACCCCCAGCTGTGTTTACACTCCCTCAAAGTGCAGAGCAGTGTGCATTTGTACGCGAGGACGTCCCTCCTGGCTTCACAAAGGGGCGAGGCCTGTCCACGTGTGTGTGTGTGTGTGCATGTCCAGCAGGTTGTATACCTGTGCACATGCACATGCACACACACACACACACACACACTTTATCTTTTTTTTGCTGTGTGACTTGTGTAATCTTAGTTCCTCAACAGGGGATTGAACCTGGGTCCTGGCAGTGAGAGCACAGAGTCCTAAGCCCTGGATCCCAGGGAATCCCCTACACATGTTTCTATAAACTCTCTGGAAGTGAACTAGCAGATGAGGGATGCCAGTTCCCTCTGGGCTGGGGAGTGGCGTTGACAGGAGAGAGGTGTCTATTGTGTGTTTTTCTAAGCTTCCTGAACTGTGTGGTTTTGTTACTCACTAAGAAAAAACATTCTCAAAAGAACTCTATTTCCTGCCTCCCCCCCACCCCACCCCTGGCCTGCCTGGACACCAGATTCATGTTCTTCCACGTGCGGGCTCAGGATCTACCCCAGACCTTCAACTTTCTCTTGTTTTCACACCTTCTTAGTGTAACTGATGTTCATGCTTTGCCCAACTAGTGGATGTTTAGATCATCCTCAGATTGTCCTCGTTACAGACACTGGATGAGTGAAACAGTTGAGGGAGAAGGAAATGAATGTTTAAGCCTTGTTATGGGTCAGACCCCATTGTGCTCCAGAAAGGGCGCAGCCCAAACTGACAGAGTAGGGTTCGTTTCTCTGTCCTCTGCACGACATGTTTCAGGACAGTGGTGTGAGAACGACACCTCTGTCTGACTTGCACGTCTTTGTGGGTGGGTTAAGCATCACTCCCTAAGTATACTGGCTCCATGGTAGTCCTCGTGAGAATCCCATGTCTCTGCTGGCGGGTTACCTTTTTCTTGTTGATTTGCTGGAGCTCTTTATATATGAGAGGTAGTGGGCCCATCTGACGGTCCTGTTGGCTCCCGCACATGTTCTCTTCTCTTGCAGTGGTTGGCTGGCAGCCATTGGCTTCTTCCAGACCAGCGTCGGGGCCGCTGTGGTCATGCTGCTCCCAGCTATCATGTTCTCCATGTCGGCTGCCATGATGGCTGTCATGATCATGAAGGTGAGTCCTCCAGCTCCCGGGATGTTTCACTTCCTCCCTCACATCCTGTTCTCTGACCTCCCAGCCCTGGGACTCGTCCTGGCTTGTTTTAGGAGCAAGAGGCCAAGCGCTGGCGAGTGAAGTGAGTGCTGACAGCAGGGCAGACTCTCTGCGATCTGGGCCTTCGACTGCCTGCCTTCCTGCCCACGTAGACTTCCAGGGAGGAGGGCAGACAGCGCCGTGTGGCCAAGGGTAACCACTTGCACACTGGGGTGGTTGGGTGTCTGCTGGAGCCCCCAGCATGTGTGTCCTGGAGGGTTGTCCACACTGCTGATTCAGCCACCACTGGCCACGTGCTACTGGTTACAGTTAAACCCAAATTAAGTGAAAGTAACTAAAACTGAAAATTCACATCCATCACACTGCCCTCATACTGAGCGCTCAGGCTTTGAAAGGCTGGCCCTGACTGTACCATCATGGCCACTCCCTGGACGGCCCTGCTCCAGATGCCTTGAGGGACCAGTGGGAACATGTGCACTGTAGTCTGGGGCATTGGCCACACGAGGGTTGTCCTGGGACCACACAGAGACTGATGCCTGACAGTGCACCTGTCCAGCCTTCCTGGGGTGACCTTCTTGGCCATGTGCCTGGTAGCCTGCTTGGGGAGGCTGGACCTGCCTTGTGCTGCAGCCTGGCCAGCAACTCCTGAAGCCTGGGTTTTGGGTCCCTCCAGCCTCCTTGTTGCAGGGTCCCAGCTGTTTCTCAGGTTTCCAGGCCTGGGCTGTTCAGCTGGTCCTAGGACTGTCTGGGAGGACAGAGGGGTACTTGCTCCCCCAATGTTTGCCTCCAAAGCCTCCTGACTGTGTGGACGATTGAAGGGGGTTGGGGGATAACCAGTGCAGAACAGACCCTGGAAGACTTGGCCAGAGGCCAGGATGAAGGCCACACAAGGTGGCTGTGGTTCCGGCAGGGATGTGTCAGGGCAGAAGGGAGGGGCTTCCAAGCCAAGCAGGCTTCCCAGAGTAGGGCCACCCCGTTGGGGTCCCCTGCACCATCCCAGGTTTGGGAGTTCACTGGGAAGAAAGAAAGACGAATTCTGGTGGGAAAGGACAGTACCGTCAGCTTTGCTGGTCAGGAGCCTCAAGTTAAATGAATTCAGTTACGGGATTTGCCAGACTTCCAGAAACAGCCCAGCCCCACATCTGAGGAGCCCGGCTTCCTGGATGGTGCGAGGGCAGTGGCCTATCCGCCTAGGCCTCTGCTGAGGACATCATTGAAGAGAATGATGTCACCCCCTTGGTGATCTGGGGGTCCCGGGTCTGATGTGGCTGAGGGAGGAGTCACCAGGCAGTCGCCAGGCCTCAGACCTGCCCCAGAAGAGCCCCTTCCCTGGAAGAAGCACTTGTGCCGAGTGTTGGGCTTGGCTGGGACAGTGGAGACCCTTGGGGACAAGCCGGCAGCAGTCACCGTGTAGGCATGGCCCTCAGAGCCCCCCGCCTCAGCTTCTGCATGTTTTCTAAAGTTCTTGCAAGTGTTGTCATGTTAGTCATGCTCGGTTAAGAAAAGCCCCTCCTTGCACGCAAGCTGAGTGGCCTCCCCACCATCATCCTCACCCCCGCAGGTGCACAGCATCTACCGAGGGACTGGTGGGAGCTTCCAGAAGGCGCAGACGGAGTGGAGCACGGGCACCTGGAGGAACCCGCCATCCAGGGAGGCCCAGTTCAACAACTTCTCGGGGAACAGCCTGCCCGAGTACCCCACCGTGCCCAGTTACCCGGCCAGTGGTGGCCAGTGGCCTTAGGGGGAGCCAGCAGCCCTGCTGCCCACCTGCCGCCAGCCCACCTACCCCTCACTGTCCACTCCCACCACCTTGGGTTTGGTGAGGCCCCCCCGCAGCTCAGAGGGCAGCTCAGGGGCTCTGGGCGACCCGAACCCACATTCATCTCATTCTTGAGGCAGGTCTCCTCGGCAGCTCTGCCCGGAAGCTGTCTCTGGTCACTGCCATCTGGCAGGATACCCCCCCATAGTCTGGAGCACCGTTTGCCATGGCGACGTCCACTGTGCTGCAGCCACACCCTCTCCCTCCGGGTCGCAGGGGGCTGACCAGGCCACCCCTCTCAGAACTGATGACATGGAGAAGGGCCCAGCCCAGGTCCACCCCTCACAGCCTCTGTCCAGGCAGTCGCTCCTGGCCCAGTGACTTGAAGAGGGAGGCTGTCCAGGCACCAGGGTTCTGTGTCTGGTGGGAGGCTGAGGGCCTGGGTGGTGAGTGGCTGGTCCTCTAGTGGGCGAGCCCACAGGGAGGCCCAGAGGCTGATTCACCTCCTCAGTCTCATGATAGGAACTACTGCTCCCCTTCTGTCTGTCGTCGTTTGGCAGCTTGCCTCCAGCCTCCCTGTCTGGGGCCACGCTTGTCCCATGGAGGGGTCTCAGAACTGGGACCTTCAGGCAGAGCCTCATTAGAGCCTGTGGTAGAGGGGGAGGGAGCCGCCAGCTTGCCTCGCTGGAAACAGATGGCACACAGCTGCATCTCTTGAGAGTGGAGCCCTTCCCTTGCTGCGGGGCAGGAGCTGGAGTCACCAACCTGAAGGACAAGAACGAGGGAGACTCAATAAGTCCGTGCCTTACTAGGAATCTGAATCCCTGCCCTCTCCTTCCCACATAAGCAGCCAGCACCTCTGTGAGGGGAAGGGCCAGAGACGCCTCCCAGTGTCCTCAGCCCTCGTGGGCCAGGCCCCGGCTGCCCTGACACTGCCCCTTGGCTCCCAGCCGCCCGGCTCTCGGGACAAGCTGTACTTCCTGTCCCACTGGCCGCTGGGTCTCTCCCCAAGGCTGCTCCCTATGCCTGCTTGCTTGGCTACTCCTGCTGAATGCCCTGTGGTGCATGAAAGTGGCCACGGCTGCGAGAGCACCGGGGTCTGGGGCCCAGAAGGGAAACCAGGTTCCTTCACATCCCCAAGGCCACCTCCTGTGATGAGGTTAGCGTCACGCTCCTGGTGGGGCCAAGCATCCCCTGTCTGGGGTGCTCCTTTTGATGGGCGTTGAGCCGGTAGTAGGGTGCGCCCACAGCACCCACCCCGCCCCCGCACCTCACTGTGCATTGTGGTTTTTGTTACGTGAAAATATCCAGGAAATAAAGACATCCTTTGTGCATCAGGTGAGCCTCCAAGAGAGCTTTCTGAGGGCCTTCCTCCCATGGATCCTGGTTCCTGTGGCCTCGGGAGGGATAAACCAGGACCATACTGTGCACCTGGGCCGAGTCCTGTCCACGCTGCCAGCCGCCCTGCCTGGGGCCCCTGCCCTGACCCACCACAGAGGAGCCGGCGGCCATATCCTTGCACCCTGGGGTCATTCCCTTGTTTGCTTTCAGTCATGTTCTCTTCACGCTCAACAGCTTTCACTTGAAAAAGGAAATTTGCAGAAAATGAAATACCAGCACCACTTGGTGTGAAGAAGACACAAGGACAGAAGCGGCTGGAGTAGGAGCAGCTTGGTCTGCAGGGGCCTTCACCTGACTCTCGGGGGGCCCTGGTGGCAGAGTGGACACCCCATGTAGACACGGAATGGGGGCAGTGCATCTGTCACTCCACAGACACCGGGGGAGGGCAGCGGATGACCAGAGAGAAAGGACCCAAAGTAGGGGTCCTTTGCATGCTGATAGGGGCTGTTGCATGCTGAAACCCGAAGTTCATATTCGGTTCTGACCCGACATCTCAGAGCAGGACTTACTGGGAACAGGATCCTTCCAGGGGTGGTTAAGGGAGTGTCGTGCAGGAGCAGGTGATCCTGACGCAGCAGGACTGGGCCTCACAAGGGGGCGTGTTTAGACACAGACACGTGGGGAGGGGCCACATGAAAGTGGAGGAAGAGTTGGGGTGAGGCCTCTATAAGCCCAGGTTGGCTGTGATCTCCAAAAGCTGAGGGTCAGCAGGCGGTCCCTTGATCTTGGCCTCTGCCCTCCCAAACTAGAGGAGATACATGGGTGGGTGCAGTCCGCCATGCTCCGTCACAGCTGCCCCCAGAGTATCCACAAGTGAGACGAGGAGGCTGTGGGGGCTGTGCTGCCCGTTGGTGTGGGGGACACAGGTTGGTGGGCAGGAGCACCTGGAGGATGAACAGTGTCTGCTGCAGATAGGATGGGTGGCCCAGGTGGGCCTGGGGGAGGGGATCTGCAACCTGGACTCAGAGGTGATACAGGGGACACAGGACCGGGTGGAGGTGAGGGGATGGAGGCCAGGTCAAGAAGGTAGCTTGTCTGCTGGGGTGGCTGGGATGGGACCACTGACCTGGGGCCTAAATGAAGGATTGATCCCGCCTGGTTCTGGATCCAGGTGTGGCCAGACTGCATTTCAGGCCCCAGGGCAGCAGCCTTCCAGCCTCTCTCAGCCCCCAGTGGCTCCAGGCTTTGCCTTTTCTCACAAACTTTTCTGTCTCTTACAAGGACACTATCCCTGAGGACTTCCCTGGTGGTCCAGTGGTTTTAAGACTTCATGCGTCCATTGCAGGGGTGCAGGGAACGCAGGTTTGATCTGTAGTTAGGGAACTAAGATTAGCATGGCCAAAAAAAATAAAAGTAGAACAAGGTAACCATCCTTGGGTTTGGGGTGCACCCCACAGCAGCATGACCTCAGCTGCATCCTAAGCTTTAATACATCTGAAAAGATCCTGATTCCAGGGAAGTTTCCAGGTTTTAGGATGTGGGGCCACTGCTCAGCCTGTCCAGGAAAACTACGACTTTCAGAGCAGGAAGAGCTGAGGCTGCAGCGAGGGGTTTGGCCATGGGGGACAGGGCCCTGGGATGGATGAGAGCCATGTTCATGATGGTGGTGGACACTGTTGGGGAGGAAGGGCTTCCCACAGGGGAGGCTGTGCTGAGAGCATCCTCAGCAGGACCCCTGAGGGGAGGGGCTGCGCTTGAGCAGGACGTGGACAGGTCACCTTGAGTGCACATGGGTGTTCAGATGGGACTGGGGTGGGATGGCCCCAACACAGGACGGATGGCTGGTGTTCTTATCCAAGGGGAAGTGTGGACCCAGACACCGAGGCTGGGAGAACGCCGCTGGAGAGGGGGTGATGCAGCCAGGGTTCAGAGAACTGCCAGATGCTCAAAGGGCCTTCACTTCCCCCTTCAGAGGGAACACCACTGAGACACCTCAACCTTGAACTTCTAGCTTCCAGAACCAGGGGAGAGTAAATCACCCATTCAGGGTGCTTTGTTCTGGCCACCCCTAGACACGCCTGCTTGCCTGGTCAGTCTTCATCTCTGTTCCTGTGACCTAAGCTATCACCAACTAGACCCAAAATGTCTTCTCCACTGCCTCATGGTTTCTGCTCACCCAACAGGTCAGCTGGGCGCCTTTCTTGAGGCAGCCTGGAGGTCACTGGAGTTGATTCTTCAGAGTAAATTAATTTACGGGAACTTGGCCGATGCCCGTGGCATTGGTGGGCGAATACCCTGGATCAGCCGGGGCTGGACCTTGGCAGGTGGGTGACTGGGGACCATGAGTCAGACCCTGTTCAGGTGTGAGCAAAGGTTGCTGTAAGGACCAAGAGATGCTAAAAGGACACCATCCTCTGAAGCATCCTGCGTGGTGAGAGGGCAGGACCACAGCCTGGACCCTGGAGTGATCTGGCCTCAGGTGTCTGTGACCCCATGGACTGCAGCACCCCAGGCTTCTCTGTCCTTCATGATCTCTCAGAGTTTGCTCAAACTCCTCTCCATTGAGTCAATGATGCTATCCTCTGCCGCTCCCTTCTGCCCTCAATCTTTCCCAACATCAGTCTTTTCCGGTGAGTCAGTTCTTCACATCAGGTGGCCAAAGTATTGAAGCTTCAGCATGAGTTCTTCCAGTGAATATTCAGGGTTGATTTCCTTTAGGACTGACTATTTCATCTTGCTGTCCAAGGGACTCTCAACAGCCTTCTCCAGCACCACAATTTGAAAGCATCAGTTCTTTGGGGCTCAGCCTTCTTTATGGTCCAACTCTCACATCCATACAGGACTACTGGAAGAACCATAGTTTTGATTAGACCGACCTTTGTCAGCAAAGTAACGTCTCTGCTTTTTAATATGCTATCTAGGTTTGTCATAGCTTTTCTTCCAGGGAGCAAGCGTCTTTTAATTTCATGGCTGCAGTCACCATCTGCAGTGATTTTGGAGCCTAAGAAAATAAAATCTGTGACTGTTTCCACTTTTTCTTCATCTATTTGCCAGTAAGTGATGGGATTGGATGCCATGATCTTAGTTTTTTGAATGTTGAGTTTTAAGTCAGCTTTTTCACTCTACTCTTTGACCCTCATCAAGAGGCATGATCCAGCATGACCTCATCTTAATTGATGACATCAGCAAACACTATTTCCAAGCAAAGTCACCTTCTGAGGTTTCAGGTGGAATATGAATTTTGGGGGTGCTAAAATGGGTCAGGCATGACTTAGCGACTAAACAATAAATCCAAGCCTTTATCTGCCCAGACCTCTGCCTCTAAGAGTGGGGCAAAAGAGTTCCTCATGGGGACCCCCCTTGGGGACAAGTAGGACACTGTATGTCCTGTGCTCAGGGGACTAAGCCTGTCTAGTTTGGTGGGATTTCAGGTCTTAGCAATGAGAAGTCAGGGTCCCAGGAGACCCGGGGAAGTTGAGATGCTTGGTCAGCCTACACTGTATCACAACAATGGCGACCCTGCAGTGGCAGAAGGCCATTGTCTGGGACATATTTCACACAAATCAGATCCTTTGGCCTCAATTTCCTGACCAGTCCCTAGAGGAGACGCTGATTGGCTCATGAGCCAATCAGAGATGGTGGGGTAGTCACATGGTACAGACCTGGTTGCTTGGGGCTGTTCTCAGAGGATGATGGGTAGACTCCTGGAATGAAGTGCCCCAGGAGCTTCTACATCCTTGAGGCCTTGGTTTCTCTTTTTATTTTGGCTGCACCATGCAGCATTCCCTGACCAGGGGCAGAACAGTGCCCCCTGCAGTGGAAGTGCAGAGTTTTCATGGCTGCTCCGCACAGCCTCTTGTCTTCTGACCTTGCTTTACGCTCCGTAGCTCACAATACCAATCACTGGTTAGCTTATGTTGCCAGATCTCCCCTGCAGCCACTGGGATTGGGGTGGGGGTGCTGGGCCCACCCTCTACCCTCTGCTGGAGGGCAGCTGAATTGGAGGTCAGTTCTGGGAGACACTGGGCACTTTACTTGGGCTCCGTAAGCCTCACTTTCCACATTTCAAAAATGAGAATATCTGTGTCCAAGTCCCTGCCCCACTGGGGGAAAGACCTGGCCATAGGGAGGGCTATTTCCATTCAGTTCAACAAAAGCACATGGCCCCCCAACTTGTGTTTGTGTGCTGGAGCTGGACAACCAGGATGCAGCCCTGAACCTGTCCTGGGATGTTTCCATAGACCTGCCTCTTTCATGGGTAAAAGGAACAGAAGAGAGCATTTCCTGTTTGTCTCTTGCTGAAATCCACAGATGTCTGGGATTTATTAGAAAGCTGGGATGTTGTTTGACTTACCCTTGAGGGATGGGGGCAATGGGGAGACAAGCTCATCTTCTTTACAGTGTTATTATTTTGTCAGAGCCCCAAAAGGTTTTTTTTCCTATCCCAACTTTCCCAAATGGTGTCACCATGATCAAAGCCGAAACGAAGCAGGAACATGTGGGCTGCACTTGAAGTGGGTTAAAAAAAGAGGAAGCTTTGAAACCTGTTTGCTTTTTTACAGATCCTAGGTGATTAGATATATGTCCATGTGAGGCAGAAGGTCCTATGCTGGCAGTTCTTTATTCACTAACCTATGGATTCCCATGATGTACCGGAGTGGGGTATCATTAGTTACAGTTTACAAATGAAGATGCAGAGGACCAGAAGGGGTCAGTTACCTACCCACAGTGAGACAGCCTCTGGCTGGCCCAACCCCAGTTGTGGCTTTTTCTACAGTCTTTCATCTGCACAAGCCACCCTGCATTTTACAGAGGCAAGGCTGGTGCTCAAGTTTAAGGCTCAAACACCTCTGGAGGAGAGGCTACCATGCCCCCTGCTCTTCTGGGAGTTGAGCACTGGAGAGCAGATTTTTTTTTTTTTTTTTTTTTTGAACGTCAAAGAGTGAAGAGAAGAGGACAGATGGGGCCAGGAAGTCTGAGGAAATACAATTCCCGGCTCTCCAGAATCTGGAAGGACCCTAGAGTCGTCGGTTGTTTCGTTCATAACAAATGAACCACACATGGTGACCACACAGACTGAGTTTATACTGTGTGTGGGCACAGCAGTGAGCAAGAAATGTGGTCCCTGGTCTAGCATGGCTGGTGGAGGAGGTGGATTTGAAACGAAGGTAGGTTCAGGTTGGAGAGGGTGAGGAGCAATTGAGAAAGGACAACACGAGGACGTGACTTGGGCTTCCTGGAGGTGTCGACATTACAAGGGGGCTGAAGGAGGAGAAGTGGGGCAGAACCAGCTCTACAGCTCTGCCATTCCTCCTTTCCCCTCAGGTTTAATTCTCCTTCCCCGCTTGTGGCTGCGGGACAGCAGGACGATAATCAGAGACCACGGAAATCTTCCTTCCATGTGCCACATCTAGCTTTTGGCCTTTAAGGTCTGCCCTTCGGTCATTCTGCTCCAAGCCACCTTATAACACCACCTGAAACTGTCATGTCTATTTAGTCTCTGTCCTGTCTATCCCCCGGGCTCAGGACTGAGGACCCACTGGGAAGCCATGCCAACAGTCTAGTTCACCATTCTGGTCTCAGAGCCGCTGCTGCTGCTGCTGCTGCTAAGTCGCTTCAGTCGTGTCCAACTCTGTGCGACCCCATAGACAGCAGCCCACCAGGATGCCCCGTCCCTGGGATTCTCCAGGCAAGAACACTGGAGTGGGTTGCCATTTCCTTCTCCAATGCATGAAAGTGAAAAGTGAAAGGGAAGTCGCTCAGTCATGTCCGACCCTCAGCGACCCCATGGACTGCAGCCTTCCAGGTTCCTCCATCCATGGGATTTTCCAGGCAAGAGTACTCGAGAGGGGTGCCATTGCCTTCTCCGAGAGCCGCTAGCAGGCACTTAAATACTAAGACGAGAGTGGATGAGTCTCCCTCCACCGTAAAAAATTCCCCGCAGGAAGAGGCTCCAGGTGGAGCAGGGTCTCACTGCGGGCCCCTTGCCAGTCGCCCCTGACTGACACGGTGCGTGAGCCAGCACTCTGCAGACCACACTTGTTGAATGCCAGCTTGCGTGCCAGGGCCCTTGCTCGGCCGGAAGGCCCAGCCGGACCAGGACCTTGGGTGACCCCCTCCTTGGCTCATTGACGTCACCGCTTATTACGACGCAGAGAAGCACCGACCCACCGCCGTCCCATCACCTACAACCCTCGCCGCTCCCAGCCCCACCCAACCCGACTCCAGCCGCCCGCCCCGGAAGTCGGCGGGTCCCCGCGCTACCACGCCCCGCGGAGCCGCCCGGCCGTGATGTCAAGTGGCGAGACCCTGACGTCACAGAAGCGCGGTGGGGCGGTGTCGGAGCGACCGGCCACGCGTCACCATAGCAACGGTGGGGGGGGCCAAGGTCGGCGGCGGCGGGAGCCCCGCCCCCCCGGGAGGGTGGACTGGGCCCGGTTCTTTCTCGGCCCCAGTTCTTTCTCAGCCCCTGCGTGTCCTCACGGCCGCGGGCCTCCTGTAGTCCGGCGGGCTGTGGCCCGGCCACCCCGGAGCGGCCGCAAAGCGCGGCGGTTGTCGCGCGGCGTCACCCGCTGCCGCAAAGCGGCGGGCGCGCCGCCCCGGCCCCGCCCTCGGTGACGTCTCGTGCGCGCCCCAAGGCCTCCAGCGGCTGCGCAGTGGGCGCCGGGCCCTCCCCCGCGACGCTGGCGGCGTAAGCGCGGGCCGCGGTCGACGCTGCGAGACCGGGGCGAGCCGGGCGCCCGCGCGGCGGGGACGGCCCGCGCCCAACATGCGGAGGCCGGCGGCGGCGGCGGCGCGGGAGCGGGAGCGGGAGCGGGGACCCAGGCGGGCGCCGGAGCCAGAGCCGGAGCGCGAACAGGGTCCGGAGCGGGGGTCCGCGCAGCGCTGCTGAGGGAGCCCGAGCCGCCCAGTCCGGCCCCGGGGCCACGGCCGCGGCGGAGGCTGTCAGGTAACGACGCGCGCGCCCTCGCTGGCGGCGGCGGACACGCGCCCTGGCCCTGCGGCCCCACCCCCGCGGACCCCCAGACCCTCTGCTCATATGTCTCGAAGACTCCTCAGACCCCGCACCCCCTACACCCCGCAGTTCGGACTCCCGGACCTCGCAGACGCCCACAGTGTGGACCTGCTCTTGTGAAGCCCTGCACTCCCGACTGCACCCCCCACGGCGACCCCAACTGCCCCTACAGCCCAGTGACCCCCACACTGTCGACCCAACTCCTCATTCCCACCCCCTTGCACTCCAGACCTTGTCGTTGCCAGTGACTCCCAAACTCAGGTCCTGCCACTTGTCACTCCCTACAGATCCTCACACTACTGACCTCACTATTCCCCTCCTCCTCCATTTCTCTCTCCACACTCTACTGTTCCCTCACTCCAGACCTCAGTGTTCTCCACGGATTCGTCACTCCTGACTGCTGGCCTGTCCTTCCCTCAGCCCCACCCCACCTCCCTCCTTCACTGCCCCCCCAGTGCTCAAGCCCACTGCCCATTCCTCCTGGCTTCCCACCCCTCCAGCCTTCTCCGCTGGGCCCGTCGCTCCTCCCCACGCTGGCGCGCACACTCGCCCCTTTGTGGCCCTGCAGATATGTTGGGGGAGCTGCGGGCAGGAAAGGGGAACAGCAGGAGGGGTCTGGGCTGGGGGACCTGTTGTGGGACGCTCAGGAACTCCCGGCACTCGCCGGGCTGCGCCTCCTCCTTCCGCCCTCGCCACCGGCTTTGTTTTCCGGAAACACTTCAGATGAAGGGGGGGGGGCCCGACGTCTGCGTGCCCGGCAGCCACACCACCCCCTCCCTGTCCTGCGCTTCCCCTGCTCCCTCTGCCCCAGTTTTCTCAGGGGAGGCGTTCAGGACCGGGCTGGGGGCCTGAGAGAAAGCCCTGCTCTGACGTCCGGGGCGTCGTCCTGGGCCGGCTTTGGGCAGCTGGGTTATTCCCTTGGCCTCCGGATGGCATTGTTTGCAGGAAACGGCCTGGAGGGTTCCGTGCACGTAGGTGGAGTCCAGCATTCTCTCCCCGGCCCCCTCAATAGGGGGCTCCAGGCCGGGCCAGTGTCTGGAGCTCCTGGGAGTGCCCACACATCCATCCTGAGGGGCTTCTGGGCACCTTCGTCCCTGCCCTGAGGGACATAGACAGGCTCAGTTGGCGTTTCCTGACCCCCCCCCCCAGGGGCTCCTTTGGCTCAAGGTGTGAGGGATGAGTGGGGAAACACGAATCTGAGGGGGAGGATGGCTCTGATAGGGAAGGGGGGGTAGCCGCTGGGGGGCTAGATGTGGCCCCCGAGGGGAGCAGACTGAGCTGCTGGGGGAAGTTTGTGGTCGTTGCCAGGAGTTTGTTTTTATCTGCTGTGTTTCCACTGAATTGTGGCCTCCTCTGGGCTCTGCAGGCAGAGGTTGGGGTGGGGGTGGGAGGGCAGGCTGACTATAGCTCCCTCAGCAGCACACACAGGGCTAGACAAGACTTTACTGGCCCATCTTATTGTTTCTTGAGCCCCAGATGTTTAGTTCAACCCCTGCGGTGGTATCTGTGGCCCAGCCTCTGAGGAATGGAATGGGGGTGGTGAGTGTGGGGTGGGAATCTAGCTGGTGGGGGGCAGCTCCCAGATTCGGGGGGCCAGTTGTGTCTGCTGCATCTGGCAGTGGAGAGAGGGAAGGAGATCTGGAAGGAGCTGGCTGGACCTCCACCCCAGCTATAGGCAACACCCCAAGGTCTGCAGCAGGCGTTGGGCAGGGCTCTGGTTTTTGACCCACCTGCTGTCAGGCCTTCCCATCTGATTCTGGATCTCTGTCATTTCTCTGAGGCGGGTTGGGGACAGGCATCTAGTCACCTGGCTCTGAACTGTGACAGCAGGTCCTGTGAGCACAGACTCCTCTGAACTGTGGCTTCTGATTCCATCTGAACCACCTCCTCCTTCTAACTACCTAGTAATTACCTCTGGGTTGCAAGAGGAAGTAGGTGAGGTTTTTTTTTTTTTTTTAATAAACTGAACGCGTCCTATCTGTTCATCCCAGCTCCAGGGAAGCCAGCCAGCTGAGAGGTGTTCCGGACAGCTGCAGGGCCACCTGAGCCTTGGGGATCTACTGGTGGGTAGCGCTCAGGGAGGGCCCAGCCCCCACAAGGCAGTACCTGGGGACAGGGCATGTCTCCTGGACAGCCTGGGACACCAGGAAAGCCTCGTCGGGTGGACTTGCCATGGCTGCCTCAGAGGTGCAGCGTTTCTCTTCAGGGCTCTTGTGGGGCTTGGTCTCTGTCTTAAAAAGTTTCTAGACCTACCCCCCTCCCCCCGGGACCACAGAGGCCTTACAGAGAGGCTTTACAAGGCCTTAGTCTGGGGGGGGAGCTGGCAGCAGGGCTGGGGGCGCGTCGGGCAGGTCAGCGTGGTGGGGGGAACCGTTGGTTTCCCTGGAAAGGGCTTTTGTAAAGGAGCTGCGTGTGTGGGTTGGGTTGTGGTCACCATCAGTGTTGGGTGTTTCTCTGGGGTTGTCGTACCTGAATGGGGGCCTTGCTGTTGTGATCCAGGCAGCAGGTGCGCGCTAAGCCACGAGTCAGGATTCTTTCTGTTGCCTGGTCAGGAAACGAGGCCCGGTGGTGCAGAAGGTCCCACTTTGAGCAGTTCTGCACCTGCCCCACCCTATTCGGGCACTTGGGGGCCTTGCTGGGCGAGTCCCCAAGCTCCCTTTCTACATATGAGTAAGCGAGGCCCAAGTGACCTCCAGGAGGAGGACCTTCACTCTGCCAAGGCCTGTGCTCCTCAGGATCCTCTCTGCCCACTGGATGCAGCCTGAGCAAGAGGCTCAGGGTGGGAAGACCGGCTCCTCTGGCCTCAGCCCCTCAGTCCTGCCCATTTTCCACTGAGCTCCTGGCAGAACCTACATACCCTTGTGATGTGGGGGTCCATACAGATGGCCGGTGGGATTCTCAGGCAGGGGGTAATGGCGGCGTTTCCTTCTCAGAACCCCACGTGTCCCCTCGGCACCCAGGATGGTCCACTGATCTGGCTTGCCCAGGTGTCTGCAGCTTTCCTGTAAGTCCCTTTCAGTGAGTGGCAGAAGCCAGGTAGCTTAAATTAAGGAGGGCGAGCCCTTCCCCTCGCTGCATAGATCTAGCCTGCAGAACACATGCGCACGTGTGTGCGTGAGTGCGTGCGTCGGCGCCAGCCAGGTGTCCCTCCGCCTGAGCCACTGGCAGGGCTGCTCTCGCCAGTGCCCCCGCTGGCAGTGCCTCTGCGTGAGTGGAAAGGCAACGGAAGTCTCTCCAGCAGGTGGAGGGCGGGGGCACCCAGGTGCAGATAGTGTCCTGTGTCGTCCTGGGTCACGGCATCACTGTTCAAAGGTAGAAACAGATACACCTCATGCGTCACGACTTTGTGTTGGTTCATGACACACCTCAGAGTGTTAAAAAGCTGTGCTTAAACATCACCCCTGGCGTGATCCAGCATGATCCCCATTTTGGAGGTCCGGCTGTTCCCACCCCAGGTTGCAGGGCAGGGTTGCAGGGCAGTGTCACTCCCTGTGGGACCCACAGCCTCCATGGAACCTCAGTGAGAGTTTTCAGTGACCCTCGTGCTCACTGCAGTCCCAGGGCCCAGCTGATGGGCACGTGGCAGGGCTCTCTGGGAGCCTGGTGGGTGACCCAGCGGGGCTGCGTGTGGGGCACCTGGATGGGGAGTAGGCTGAGATGAAGAATCCAAGGAAGATAATTCTGGGAAGACCAAGGGCTTTGAGAGAGAAGAGGGGTGCAACAGAGGGATGGGGTTGGTGCCTAGAGTGCAGAGCCCTGAGGGCTCCCTTCCTTGTGGGTTCTAGAATTGGCTTGGGGGTTATTCCAGGGCCCACACTGGGAGCCTGGCATCTTATAGGAACCATATCACACCGTGTGCTAGGAGTCGCCCACGGAGACCCACTGGCCTGGCAGCCCTTTGCTTGTGTGGCTTCACCTGAGGCACTGGCAGCTTCCAGGACCCCTTGTGTCCTCCGCCAGTGCCCTGCCTCGGCCTCTACTCTCACACCAGCAGGGAGCAGCTGTGGGGCTCTTTGCCCAGGCCTAGTCCTCCCTCCCCGTGCCGGCCCCGGGACATGGGCTTGTTTCCTCTGAAGCTGTAGGCAGGGACGTGCTCTCTAGGCCGGGTCTGTCCCCTCCGCCCTGTGGGCGCTGGAGCAGGTCATTCTCGAGGGCAGCCACATAGGGACAATGTCTAGGCATTGCCCGGTGTCAAGTCAAGGCAGTCGGGTCCAGTGAGCACCCACCTCGCCGTTTCCCACCAGCCTGCAGTGCGCAGTGAGCTGCAGCTGAGGGGCTTGCGGGTGCCCATCTCAGGGCCTCCCTGAGCCTGTCTCTGGGCTTCCACAAGCCCCATGCCTCTGCCCTCGGGAGCAGGAAGTCTGTGGAAGCAGGTCAGGAGGGATACTGCTCCTGTGGACTGGACGTGGTGGCTGGCTGAGGTCCCCCCACAGGGCAGTGTCCCCTGCTCTTGCCTCGGGCCGCTCTCCTGCTGGCCCAAGGGTGACCCGCACGGTCCCTCCTGGTTTATTTCTGGTCTCCAGGCTGTGGCTGGGCTTTTGGGGCTTCCTGTGTGGCCGGCCCGGGGAGTCTATGATGAGACCCTTGGCCCAGAAGCTCCAGCCTGGCTAGTCCCCACGTGCCCCTGGCTTGTGCCCCCAACTTGTGCCCCCAACCCAGGCAGGCTGTAGGGCATGCCTGGCGCCTCTCACACCCTGGCCTCGACTTCCCAGTCAGAAATGGTCATGCTGGTGCCCTGGGGGGAAGTGGTCCCGAGTCTTTTGGAGGCAGACATATCTGTCAAGACCCACAGCCCCTGCCCCCAATACGGACAGGATGAGAGCTACGTGGATGGTGGGCAGTATGCTGGTTAGAAAGTAGAAAGAAACAGGTGACCTGTTTATCTCATTTAGTTTGGGGTATCTGAGAAACGGTCAAACACGTCGTCGGTGTGAGAGGTTACTGTTGAGATAGTTTACATCCTTCATATTTGGGTGTGTGTGGCTTATCACCATTTGGAAGCTTAAATTTTCATTGGAAACACTCTATTTTAACAAATACAGAGCTTGAGTAGAAAAACATCAGGGCCCTGGGGATTGAGTCCTGCCGGGAGGCTGTCGGCACGGCTGTCAGGCGTGGCCAGATATTGCTGATAAAGCGTGGGGCGCCAGGCGCAATTGTAGTTCCTACAAACGGTTGAAAGTCGCCTGGCATAAACTACCCCGGGTGGCATGTGGGACACACTTGCAGTAAAGGTTAACTCATTGCTTATCTGACCTTCTGTTGTCTGCTGGGCGTCTGGTGTTTAATCTGCGTCTGGCCACCGCAGGCTGGCGTCCTCCTCCCGTCCGTCTGGGGCTCAGGGCCACATTGGCGCTGGTGGGTTGGAGTGGAACCTCTGCGATCCGGTGGTGGTCCTTCCAGCCAGCATCTGGGGGCAGGTGGGGCATCTGGTGATTGTGATGCAGCCTCTCAGCCAGGGGTTTTTCCCCAGCTCATGGCCAATCTGGGGGACCAAGGTTGGAGTGCTGCCAGCTCATGGATAGAGACGGGCCAGAGGCCAGCAGGGTGGCTCGGGTGGGGAGGGCAGCCCGGGGTGGGTGCGGGTAAGCATGAGCCGGGTGGCCGCCCTGGCTAGTTTGAAGAGCGCTGGGCGAGCAGTGGGTGAGTTCTGTGTCCCCTCGGCCTGGGCCAGCGCTGCTGGGGAGGACCAAGCTCTCCTTCCTCCCCTCCCCGCCTTCTCCCTGGCTTCTCTTCCTGTGGGTGCACACCTCTTGATTCCTGTCTGAAATGGTTACCGCATCTGTCACAGGAGTGGGAGGTGTGGCTCTGGCAGCTGCCTGAGGGTCGGACTTTGACCCACACTGGACAGAGGAGCCCTGCTCTGGGCCTCGCGCCCAGCCCCACGCCCTTCCTGACAGCTTTATTGTGATGCCACATGCTACACTGGCTTTAATTAAGATACACCTCACCGACCGTAAAGTTCACTGGAGAGGAGACCTCGGTGGTTTTAGTGTATTCACAAGTTGTGCAACTATCACCAAAATCAATTCCAGAACATCTGTCACCCCAAAAGAACCATAGCCCCTGAGAACCACTACCCCACAATGTTGTCTGTGGATCGTCCTGTTCTGGATGTTTCCCATCAGCGGACTCACACCCTGTGGGTCCTTCTGTGTCTGCTGCCCTCACTGAGCATCGTGTTCTCAGGGTCCCTCCACGTGGTAATGAATGTCAGGGCGTCACCCCTTTTCTTGGTTGAAGGACACTCCCGTGTGGAGGGACACGTGTGTTCACTGGGTTGTGTGGGCCGCGTAGCAGTCGTGAGTCCAGCGGCTGTGGATGCCTGCGTGCTGTGCACACGGGTCTGTGTGGATGTGTTCTCGGTTCCCGCGGGTGGATACTGAGGAGATCGAGTGGTGACTCTTGTGAGGAATTGCTGTCTTTTCCACAGTGGCTGCTTCGTCTTCTGTGCCACCTGCTGTGGAGGAGGGTCCTGATTGTCTCCGTCCTTGCAGGCTCCCTCTCCAGGTTCTGCGTCCTGTCCTGCGTTATAGGGTCCGACCCTTGGTCATAGTGTCTCTGCCTCCTCCAGGCCTGGGAACCCTGGCCATTTTCTGGAAGACCGTCTTCCCGCTGCCCTGCAGTTTCTGGAGCGCCAGCCCTTCAGAGGACCTGGGCCAGGGCGGCTCTGCCGCTTGGCGTCTCAGACCCCCAGGCCAGCCCGGGGTCTTCCATCCTGGTGCCCCTCTGAGCAGGCCTGTTGGGTGCCGGGAGGGACTGCAGCCCCACGGGGCCAGGTGCCTTGGCCGCGTGTTACTGTAGATCCCATCCCGTCGTCGGTGTTTTTCAGGGGCAAAAGACATGCACACATTGAGGAAAATGGGTGTTTCGGCCAAGCGTGGGAAAGTTTTGAGAACTCACTCAGAATCAGGCGGTGGGCACTGTTCACGCGTCAGTGACGTCCTTCCAAACCCCCATACACCATGGGTGTGTAACAGGCAGGTCTGGCTGCTCGCTGTGCTCCGCAACCCCCTTTGGGAGTGGCCGTGGGTCTCCTCCTTCTTGGGGAGAGAGACCATTCCAGCTTCCCCCACAGGAGTGAAGCCATCCTCCCGGGGGCTTGTGCTCCTGTGCCTTGGCCTGGCCCTCTCCCTGCTGCACCAGGTCTGGGGAGGCTCCAGTTGGGACACGGGATCCCATGTGGTAGGCAGGTGCTGGTCCTCCCCCCACCATCAGTCCTGAGCAGAGGGGCTGGGTCCTTGTCTAGGATGTGCCAATCTCTGAGGACCTGTCCAGACTAAAGGAGCCATCTCCCCCAGCAGGGGAGCTGGGTGGATGAGTGATGCTCGGCCAGCTCCGGTAAGACGGGGAGACAGGGCATGTGGTTTTCTGGTGGGTCTGCAGGTGCTCTGGCCCTTTAATGTCTTTAATGTGTCTGCCCACACAGCCCCTTGCCCTGGGCTGAGGCTACACACTCTGGAGGGTGGTCCAGCCCAGCTCTCCCATTCCCCTCTCCACCTTTCTGAGCTCAGGAGAGTTTGCACCTGCTAGCAGAGGCCAGCCAGGATTCCAGAGGTCATCAGGCGTCTCCCCCTCATCTGGCCCCAGAGTCCACGTTTCCATCATTTTCAGGGCTTGTGTCCCCTCCCCGTGCTCAGCTGGGGCTCCATCTTTCTCTCTGGCCAGGGTGTCACCTGGCCTCCCTGCTCTGCTTTGGGGATTGTGGACCCCGACGCCAAGGAGCAGCTGTGCTCCTGCCTGGCGCCCACTGTGTCCCTGGGACGGGTGCCTGCTGGACTGGTGGCATGGCGAGTGCTCTGGTGGAGGCCGAGGGGCTGGGCGGGTGCTAGGCTGCGGGTGAAAAGGTCCTGGGCAGGAGTGTGCCCACCTCGCACCGTGTAGAGGGAGAGGTGGTCTGGGGGGTGCTGCCAGAGGTGGTGGAGGTTGTTTTTTAAATAGACTCTTGTTTCAGAGCAATGTTAGGTTTATAGCGAGTCTGTGGGTCAGTTTGGGGTCCCCGTGGGTCACACCTCCATTGAGTGTCACTCACATCGCAGCTGATGGGCTGGTCCTGGTGCATCGTCCTCAGCCAGGGTCCGCGTTTCCCCCGTCCTCTCTGCCCCAGGCCCCCGGGCTCTGCCAGTCGCCAGCCCTCCTGTGGGAGTACAGCCATTCCTGTATGTGTACCTGTCTTCTCATTTGTGGCCCGTGTGGCCGCCTAGCCCCAGCTCCGTGCCTTCAGTTGTCCCTTCTCACCAGGCGTTATGCGTCGTTTGAGCGCCTTTTGTGTCCCTCCCCGATCCCTCTTTTCCACATCCCTCTCTTAGCTCTCAGTTGTGGGGGCTTTCAAGTGTGCCCAGGGAGCGAGCTGTTGGTCACTCCAGCAAGCCCATGGCCTGGCCCCACCCATTCCTGATGTCCAGCAACCCCGCCCCCACCATGGAAGCGCCTGCTGCGTGCTGGAATGGGGCCGAGGGGTTTGACATGCACGTGTTTAAGTCCGTGGAAAGCTGCAGGAAAGTGCAGAGTCCCACATCCTTCTGGGCTCGTCTGTAACTTGGCTGAACCTGCGCATCTGCCCACACCTGCTCTTCATGACCCCAAGCGTGAACTCTGACCGTCTTCCTTGCCTTTCTCAGTGAACCCTGCATGTCCTCGCACAGGGCCTTTCCCTCAGGTTTGCTGCAGCCCCTGCCTGGCGGGTGCTCCCTCCTTTCCCATTTATCTAGGGTTGTGTTCCGTTGTCGTAAATCCTATGTCGTGAACCGTTTCTGCTTGATACTGTTTGGACGCTGGCCTTGTCCTGGGGTCTGGTCCCCGTTCTCGGCCCAGTCCCTTTCTTTCTGCTGTAACACTGTCAGTGACCTCAGGCTTCCAGGCTGCGGCCCCCCTGGCTGGCGCATCTCCAGAGCCTGAGTCCCTTTCAGGGAGTGGTGCGTAGGTGCCACAACCTGGCACTTGGGGTTCTCATGGCTTCTCGGGCCCAGGGCCTGGGTGACTCCTGGAGGGAGGCCCTGCCTATACAAGTCAGTAGGCTCAGCCTGAGGAGGGGGACGTGTGTGTCTGGAAGTGCCTGAGGGAGGCTGTGGCCAGGGTCGTCCCAGAGCCCTGTGCTTCCCGGGTGGCTACCACGGCAGAGCCCGCAGTGTGTGGTGGGGCCACCCCCAGGAGGGAAGCTGCTGCCACTGCTCCAGATGCATCCTGACTCTGGCCCAGGGCTGTGCCCATGATGTCAGTGGGGACTGTGACATCACTGGGTGGAGACGGTCAGAGAAGGGGGTTCCTGGGGCCCCTGCCAGGGGGCCTGGCCCTGGCCCTGACAAGATGGAGGACCCCTAGGAGAACGCAGCAGGTAAGCCCCCTGAGCTGGAAGGCAGGCCGGGGGTCGCTGGGGGGGTTGGGGGTGGGCTGGGAGCCCTGCCTGCCTGGGGCTTAAGTTGACCACGAGGGCCTGAGCAGAGTCCACACCCCTGGGGGCCTTCCCTGAGCGAGGAGTGAGTCCGGGTGCCCTTGGGAGGGAGGAACTGGGGTCCATGCTGGTGGGGTGAGACTGGCTTGCTTTCGGGTCAGGTGTAGGGCTGGGCTCCCTTCCTCCCCCCATGAGTTTTAGCGCCTGTGCTGACATCATACACACCCGCTTCCTGGTTCACCAGGTGGGCCGGGGCACCTACCGACTTCCGGCTCCTGGCAGCGTTTAGCTCACTTTTAGTCCTGTGTCCACTCTGTCGTTCCTGCACCCGTCAGGCCAATGGGTGACTCGCTCTGGCCGTCCCCCTTGAGGTCCCGAGAGAGGACCCAGGAAGACCCCTATGGTGTGGTGGGTGGTAGCTGCTGTTCACGGGGTGAGTAGGCACTGGCGTCCTGTCTCTGGGAGGGTCAGGGTCTGGACTCCTCACCCGTCTCCTGGTGGCCACTGTCCCTTGCAGGTGGTGACCTTGTGGCCACACGCCTGCCTTGTTGTCCAGAGCCTGACGGATGGGTCGGGCCTCTGGTGTCTTGCCAGGGCCATATGGGCTGGGGGGCCGGGCTGGGGCAGCACACCCACCACAGATTCTAGTTTCAGGCCTGGTCGCTGTCCCTGTGCTGCTCGCCGGACCCCAGGGACACGGCATGGGAGCCAGCATGGCGCTCCTGGTGCAAAGGCTCACTTACAGTAGGCACTGGGCCTTACCGGGGTCCCCAGAGGCAGTGCTGAAGAAGGGGCTGCGGGGGCAGAGTCCCTGCCCTGGGCCTCACGTCCTGCACCCAGAGACCTCCCAGCCAGCCCGAGGGCACAGGCCTCCTGGCTTTGCGGCTTTCAGAAGGCAGCTCTGTGGGCTCAGAAAGGTTTGCAGCTGGAGGCCAGACAGAGGTGCCGAGGCCGCTCTGGATCTCGGGGTGGGGCTGAGAGCATGACCCGCCTGGACCAGGGGTCACAGCTCAGAATGGAGTCTCAGGGCAGGACACCAGGGGTCTGGGTGCCCTGTGCTGCTGACCGGGGAGGGCCTCTGGGAGAGTTGGGGTTGGGACACAGGGAAGTGAGGTCTCCTGGAGGGTTCCTTGTGTGTATTGTCGGGGCAGAGTGATGTTTGGTGATGCTGCCCCATAAAAACTGCACAAAGTGGGACCCAGACCTCAGTCCCTGCCTGTGTGGGATGAGTAGGTCACAGCAGCAGCATGGGGACTGCAAGAATGGGTGCCCCTGCCCACCATTCCTCCATCGACGCGGATGCACCCACATCTTGTTGGCCAGGAAGTCGAGCCCCAGTCTCCAGCCCTCCCCTCCCCTACTTTGTTCCCATGTTTGGTCTTCCTGGTTGGGCTGCTGTCCCTCCAGACCTCCATGCATGGCTCCTCCATCCCCTGGGTGAGGGCCTGCAGTGTCCTGCCCCAGCCATACACTCCCTGGCTCTCCCTCTGCCGCTCGTGGGCAGGGGCACCTGGTGGCAGTGCCCTCAGTGTCCTCGGGCAAGGAGACAGGAGAATGCTGGTGTCTCCTTGCTGTCTTTGAGCTTCCCGTGGGCTCTCCGGCCCCCTCTGGTGCACCTTTGTGGGTGGGGGTGCATGCACGGACCTGTGTTTTAGTTAATTTCCAACAGGAAAGAAAATCTGGCAGGAAACCACCTCTGAGTGTCCATCCGGGGGTAGGGGGCTTTTGGTATCCACTTGTGGAATCTGGCAGGATTTCAGAGAAAGGAGGGTCACCCATGCAGGTGTGATATCTGGGAGCAGGAGGTACCCTGATGTTTGCAGGGCATGGGCTCGCTCTGCTGGAATCCCACACTGGCGTGTTACCGAGTCATGGGCACAAGCTCCCATGAAGTCAGGTGTCCAGCTGCTCTGAGCCAGGCTCCACTCTGGCCTCCGGGCTCACCTCCTCCCAAGGTGGGAAGGCCCTTGTCCCGCCTCCCTGTGAAGACCCTCAGCCCTTTAGCCCATCCCCTGCGGGTGCTGTTCCCACAGGCAGTGAGTGATTCACAGGAGTGTGTCTAGTGCTGGATGGGGGCAGGGAGTGCTAGGGAAGGCGTGTATCTGGAGGTGGAGCGGGACCATTGGGGAAATGCAGATCAGAACCACCCCGAGGCAGTGGAGAGCTAGGTGGGAGCAGGACAGTTGACGGGAGGCAGCCTCCAGTTCCTTCAGCAATTAAGCTAGAGCCTCCACCTGACCCTGCCATTCTAGCCGTAGGTAGTGCCTGGGAGGGGGACAGCACGTGGCCTCCTGGAAACTTGTGCAGAAGCACTGTAGCCACTCTGTTCACTGTTGCCCAAGAGTGGACACAGCTGGGTGTCCTTCCATGGGTGAGTGTGTCCTTCCACACCCAGGAGCATCCCTCAGCCACGGAAAGAAGAGAAGCCCTGACAATGGCTACCACGTGGACAGACCCTGAGAACACGATGCTCAGTGAGAGAAGCAGACACAGAAGGACACGCAAGGTGTGATCCCACTGGTGGGAAACATCCAGAACAGGCTGATAGACGGACACAGAGAGTGGGTTCCTGGTTGTCAGGGGCTGAGGCAGGTAACTGCTGATGGGACCAGGCTTCCTTTTGGGGGATGGAACATTCTGGAACCAGAGGTGATTGTAGCACAACTCTGCAAGCATAAACCAAGGTCTGCTGCTGCTAAGTCGCGTCAGTCGTGTCCTACTCTGTGCGACCCCAGAGATGGCAGCCCACCAGGCTCCCCCGTCCCTGGGATTCTCCAGGCAAGAACACTGGAGTGGGTTGCCATTTCCTTCTCCAGTGCATGAAAGTGAAAAGTGAAAGTGAAGTCGCTCAGTTGTGTCTGACTGCTAGTGACCCCATGGACTGCAGCCCACCAGGCTCCTCTGTCCATGGGATTTTCCAGGCAAGAGTACTGGAGTGGGGTGCCATTGCCTTCTCCGAAACCAAGGTCTAGTAAGAGCCTTTGATCTGTCCTCTCTGGAAGGGGTTGTAAGCCCCCTGTGGTCATCGTCTCCAGATGTGAATAAAGATGTCCCAGGGGCTCAGAACTAAGCATTCAGTCTCCACCCCAGTGGGCTTGCTGGCCGTTTTGTCTGCTTTTAAATTTTATTGGAGTAGAGTTGATTGACAATGTTGTGTTAGTTTTAGGTATACAGTAAAGTGAACCACTTATAGGTTTACACATACCCACTTTTCTTTAGATTCTTTTCCCATATAGGTCATTGAGAGTATCGAGTAGAGTTCTCTGTGCTCTACTGTAGGTCCCTATTAGTCGTTTGCTCTCTACTGCATATTAATGTTTTTAATATAGTTATTTCCTTATAAGTTTGTAGCAGCTGTTCACAGTTAACTCCCAGATCCTTGAGGTTGAACATCCTCCCCCCACAGGGAACTGTGGGCAAGTGGGGCTCAGCATGGCCCCTCGAGGTGGAGGCCAGCCCGTGGAGCAGGGGGGTGGGCAGCCTGCTCTGTCCTGAGCCCCCAGCTCCTCGGTCAGGCCCCTCCCTTCCTCTGGTCACTCCTGCCAGGCTGTCTGATCCCCCTTGGCGTTGCAGTGGTTCTGGCCAGTCTTCCACAGTGCAACCAATGGAGATAGGAGGTCAAGGCAGAGCAGCAGCTGCTTGGCCAGGCCAGCGCCCCTGAGCCCAGTGATGGGTGTGTTGTCCACAGGTGCCAGGCCACTGGTCTCAGGCGGCGGCACATGCTGCTGGTGGTAAGAGCCGCATTCACAAGGCCCCAGGCTGGGCCCTAGCACGGGCGGATGTGGCCGCCAGGAACCCGAGCAGTGGTGGAGCTGGGTGCGCGGGTCTTGGCTGGGGTCGGATTGTCTGTACACGCTGTTCATGTGTTTGGGAAGCGTGGGCGCTGCCGGCTGTAAGCAGTGAGGTTTGGCCTGAAGCCTGGGCTCCTGCCTGTCTGGGACTCTCCTGGGCTGTGCCCGAGCGGGGACGGCTTGTAACACGTGTGTGTGAGCACCCTGGCCTCAGCCCTACCAGCTTGTAGGTCCTGCCTTTGGGCACGTGGCCAGGGGGTCCCCCCTTTGGAGCCTGTTCTTGGCACCTGTGCCGTCAGTGATACAAGGGGGCTGCCTGGCCCTTCCATGTATCAGCGCTGGAGGCTGTGTGAGCACCCATTTAGGGGCTGGGGCACCAGGCTCTACAGAGCTGATCCTGCTGAAGCCTCAGGGCCCTGGTGTTGGTCCGCCCTACCCTCTGGGCAGGAGCTGGCTCTGGCCTTGCCTCCCCTCACCTTGGCTGTTAAGTGGGCATGGCCTTCACCAGGTGCCCGCCCTTGAGTGCCTGGTAGGGAGGGGCACAGGTGTGAGCCTCACAGTGGCCAGTCTGGGCCCTAGGGGGGCTAGGGAGGTGTTAGAGGAGGATGCTAGTGTTTTCTTTCTAGAGAGATTTTTGTGACTTTGGTGTGAGAGAACAGGAGGTGGTGGAAGGCCTGTTGGAGGGTGCAGTGATTGTGGCTGAGAGAAGGGATGGCTGGCAGAGGAAACCCTCCTCTCTCGAGACACAGGGTGACTGGTATGCAGGGCGCTGTAGGAAGGGGTGCGGGGGGAGGAGCCCACACCACAGACACAGCCTGGGTTGCTTCAGGGCACCTGCCCCATGTGTCTGCACCCCCTGGTTTGGGCTGCTTCTACTGCAACCTGGGGGACTGTGGGGGTGCCTGCCATCCCATCCACAACCCCAGCTTTGTACTGGCGAGGCCAGGTCGGACTCACCCCAGCAACACGTGCCCAGCCAGCCCTGTCAAGGCAGGGGGCTGCTGGGCCAAGTGAAGCCAGGCTGGTGTTGCCTTCCACAGCCCCTCCTTGCCTGCTTTCTGTCCCGCAGCAGCGGGTCACCCACCTAACCACAGGGTCACGAGCTCCTGGAACGAGGCCTGGACGTTGGGTGGGGGAGGGAGGGGCCTCTCTGGAGTCCCATGTCAATGGTGGGGCCCGTCTCCGAGGCCCCTGCATGTACTGCTCTGCGTCTGTCCTCTTTTGAGGGCTCAGTGCCGCGTGCGGGTGGTGGCACCTCAGTCACTCGATTGGGCATCTCCCCTGCCCACACAGCCATCCTGCAGTCCTTGGGGGGGCAGGGGCAGGCAGCACGTGGGATTCTCAAGAGGCCTGAACCTCCCACCGCTCAGCCCCCAAAAGGCTCCAGGTTGCACCAGTGCCTCAGATCTTTCCAGAAGGAGGTTCCACCAGCAGTGAACGCCCAGTCCCAGGTCTGGCCAAGCTGTGCTCTGGACCTCGGGGCGCATGACGGGGAGGCGCGTGTCCTCCTAACCCGGGCCTCTGTTTCTCCTCCAGCCGAGAGCCACGAGATTTGAGCCCCCGGGACCCGTCAGCAGCATGAGTCCTCCCCCCATGTGCGACCCGGAGGCCACCGAGATGAGTGCTGCGGCCAGGCCCTCGTGTGCGCCCGCGTCCCACTAGCCGGAGCGCGCCGGGCGCCATGGGGTGTTAGCCCCGAAGAGCCGCCGCGACCGCAGGTCTCCGTGGAGCCAGATTTGCACGGCAGCTGAGTCACCGTGGAGAGGCCAGGGTACCACAAACTTATGGATTTTGACAAGAAAGGAGGGAAAGGGGAGTCGGAGGAGGGCCGGAGAATGTCCAAGGCCGCCGGTCGGGCCAGCCACAGCGTCCGCAGCTCGGGGACCAGCTCGGGGGTCCTGATGGTGGGCCCCAACTTCCGGGTCGGGAAGAAGATAGGCTGTGGCAACTTCGGGGAGCTCCGGCTAGGTGAGCCCCGTGCGATCACGTCTGGGGCCCCAGGGGTGGTGGGAGTCGTGGGGACGGGACACAGGTAAGTGCGTGGGGCTTCTGCCCCCCTGGGAAGGAGCAGTTGTGCTGGGGGCTCCTGGCCCATGGTACCCGATGGGGCAGAGCAGAGGACCAGGGGCATATCCTGCACAGCCCTTGGTTGAGCTCTGGGCGATCCCGAGTCCCTGTCTAGTGGTCATTGCCCAGCTCGTGGCTGTTGTTGCCAGTGTCAAATGTGTCCGGCAGCCCCATGGGGCTGGGTGGAGGCCCGGCTAGAGTCTGCACCTTGGCAGATTGCGAGGTCGCTGGAGTGGGGCCAGCAGAGCCTTGCCGCCTAGGCTCTAGGGCTCCAGGTTCAAGGGCGGGGCCAGGCTGCTGATGGCAGGGGTGTGGGCGGGGGAGACACAGGAATCCCCCCCTGCAACTTCCCAAGGGTTCCCCCCAGCCTGGCCTGCACCGCTCACTGCCCGTCAGGGGCTGAGACCCAGCCCTGCTGCCCATGGAGCATCTGCACCTGCTCTCACGGACACGCGCATGCACTCGCACCCCTGGGTCCTGCCCTTGGCATTTGGGGCGGCAGCCTGAACCGCACGGGTCTGGGTAATTTCAGCAGAAAAATGCTTTTTAAGAATCCAGGTTAGGTTGTTGCTCCGAAACCCAGGTACAGAACACCGATGTGTTGCGTGCTGCGCCCTTCGTGTGTAAAGGTTGGTCGGGGCTGGAGCGCCAGCGGTGTCAGCGCGGCTCCCGGGCCCACCCCCGCCCGCCCCTGCTGCTCAGTCACTTGGTTGCCTGCGCCTGCCTAAGTGACTCTGGGTTCCTCTCTCCTCTCGTCCTGCTTAGGGACCGGTGCCCAGATCTGGGGTGTTGTGAATAAAACCGCCCCAGGGCGCTCTTCTAGAGTGTAAGTGCTTATGAGGGACCACCAGACTGGTTTCCGGAGCCGGGAACCTCTTTAAACCCTGCAGGCTGCACAGGAGAGCGCTGGATGTCCCACAGCCGCCTCTGCACTTCAGGTTGCTGGCTTTCCATTCTGAGCTTGTCGGTGGGTGTGAAATGGTGCCTAATATGGAATTCATTTGCTTTTCCCCAGTGACTAATGCCGAGCCTCGTTCTGTGTATCGTTTGTCTTGTTTTCATTTTTTTTTTTTTTGGCCTGCACTGGGTCTTCAGGAAGCTGGGCACAGGCTTTCTCTTCTTGCAACAGGCGCTGCTCTAGTTGCAGTGCATGGGCATCTCGTAGCAGTGACTTCTTGTTGCAGAGCACAAGCTCTAGGGTGTGCAGGGCTCAGTATTTGCAACTCTCAGGCTTGAGATCGTGGGTTCAGTAGTTGTGGCACATAGGTTTAGTCGCCCCGTGGCATGTGGGATCTTGCCTGATCAGGGATCAACTGGTATCCCCGGCATTGCAGAGTGGAGTCCCAACCAGTGGACCACCAGGGAAGCCCCCAACGATTTCTTTTTGTCTTTGGTTTCAGATTTTGATTCTGCCTTGTTTAGGTATGGTTTTCTGTTTATCCTGCTTGGGATTGAGTTTGTAGGATCTGCACTGCTGCTGCTGCTGCTAAGTTGCCTCAGTTGTGTCCGACTCTGTGCGACCCCATAGATGGCAGCCCACCAGGCTCCCCGTCCCTGGGATTCTCCAGGCAAGAACGCTGGAGTGGGTTGCCATTTCCTTCTTCATTAAATTTGGGAAAGGAGTGCCGTTATTTCTGCAAATATTTTTTCTACTTTAGTTTCTTCTCCTTCTCATACTCCAGTCACATACGGTTAGGAGTGTTGTTTTAATTGTTTCTTTTTGGTTGTGTTGGGTCTTCTTGCAGTGTGGGGTTTTCTGTATTTGTAGTGAGTTGGGACTACACTCTAGTTGCGGGGTGTGAGCTTCTCGTTGCAGCGGCTTCTATTGCAGAGCACGGGCTCCAGGGTGCATGCTCTGCAGCAGTCGTGGCACATGGGCTCAGTTGCTGTGGCATGTGGGATCCTCCTGGACCAGGGATCTGCATTGGCAGGCAGATTGTTTACCACTGAGCCACCTGAGAAGCCTGTCAGGAGTGTTTGATGCTAGCCCACAGGTCCCTCAAGTTCCTTTGAGTTTTTTCCTAGTCTGTTTTCTTTCTTCAATCTGGAGAGCTTGCATTTCTTTATTGTATGTTCACCCTTTTTTTGCTTCTGCAGCATCTGTAATATATTAGGTACATCCACTGAAATTTTCATTTCATACATGATATTTTTCACTTCCATTTGATTCCTCTTATTTTTCCTGTTATTTCCATCTGTTAATTTTGCCCATCTTTTCCTTTAATTCTTGAATTTACTTAAAGTAGTCATTTTTTAATTGGCATATAGTTGATTTATAACGTTGTATTAACTTCTACCGTACAGCAGAGTGATTTAGTTACACATACAGACATTTTTTTTTCATCTTTTTAAAAAATTTATTTTTGGCCCTGTGGGGTCTTCCTTGCTGCCTCAGGCTTTCTCTAGTTGAGGCTGGCGGGGGCTCTTCTTCTTTGCGGTGCACTAGCTCCTCATTGTGGTGGCGTCTCTTGTTGCGGATGGTTTCAGTCACTGTGGCTCAGGGGTGGAACTTGTGTTCCCTGCATTGGCAGGTGGATTTTTATCTACTGTACCACCAGGAAATGGCATTGTTTCATTCTTTTCTATGGCTGAATAGTATTCCATTGTATATATGTACCACATCTTCTGTATCCACTCATCTGTCCGTGGCATTTAGGTCGCTTCCGCATCCTATCATGGCTACTGTGAACAGTGCCACTGTGAACATTGGGGTGCATGTGTCTTTTTGAATTTATAGAGTTTTCATTAGATATATGCCCAATTGGAGGATCATATGGCAGCTCTGTTTTTAGATTTCTGAAGAACCTGCATACTGCTCTCCACAGTGGCTGCACGACCTTACATTTCTACCAGCAGTGTAGGAGGGTTCCCGTCTGCAGTGTCTATTTTAAACGCCAGTGTCTATGGTCCCTTTGATTCTGTTTTTCCTTCTTACGGTCCTGTTCCCGTTTTTCACATGTGTACTGATGTTTGATCATATGTTGGACAACGTGGATAGCACCCGTGAGGTCTGGATTATGCTTCATCCTGGGGACTCATCTTGAACCCATGAGGGGCTGGCTTGCAGCTTTGATAGGCTGGCCCAAGAGCAGACTTTATTTAAGGGCGGGAGTCACCCCCTCCCAATATATGGGCTCTCTGGGTTTTCAGCCGAATGCAGGGGAGCTCGGGGAGTCTCCATGCCCTGGATGCAGTGCCTGCACCCTGTTCCTGCCCTGGGCAGCCCCTGGCATCTCCCTTCTGCTCACAGTGTCCCGCCTGAGTTGTTCTTCACCATGCCTCTCAGACTGTTACTCTTCACACCCTCTGCCGAGCCCAGAATACCTGAGGTCCATGGGGAGACTGTAACCACAGACTTCAGATGCCCGCATGCATGTGTGCGTGTGCACAGATCACACATTCACCTTCAACTCAGCTGAACCCCGGAGCTCACAAATGGCAAAACATGAGGTTTCTACCACAAGACAGAATAAGACTACCATTTACTGGAAGGGACCAGTTAGACATCATCGAAGTTTAAACATCCAGAAGTGTTGTTAAGAGCAGGAGCAGGTGAGCTGCGTACTGGGAGGTGCTGTTTGCAGAGCACCCCTGGACAAAATGCCAGTGTCCATGGCACAGGAAAAGGGTATGGCTCAGTCAGAAGACAGGTGGTACAATTAAAACTGGGCGTGAGATCCAAACAGACACCTCCCAGGAGCCAGCAGCCAGGCGACTGGGGGTGTGGAGGGCAGGGCAAGCCAGCAGACCTGGCCAGGAAGTGATGCTCTGCTGAAGGAAGGCCTCTTCTGGGAGGTGAGTGGGATGCGCTCTGTCCTGACGGGGTGGGGTGGCACAGAGCTCATCAGATGCAGGGCTCTTCAATGATAAATGTCGCTTCCCAAGGGAAAGACAGGGACTAAGTACAGACTAAAGGTGGCCTGCAGGTTGGAGTACTTAGGAAACGGGGGACTGAGGTCTACAACTTTTGAGACGCATCTGAGAATGAACAGGTGACAACCGTGCAGCTGTGCAGCAGAGTGGAACAGACCGCGAGCTGATGCGCCTGGTGGCAAGGGTGCAGGCTTTGCGCACCCGGCTCTCCAGTTTGCTGTATTTGAAGCTTTCATAATAAAATGTTGGGGGACATGAGGCATGCCTGTTTTTTACTCAAAACCTGACAAACAGGACTAGATGGAGGCTTTCTCTCCTTGCCCACGGGTGTCTTTTACTCATCGGAATGGAAGAATAGAGGCTGCAGGAGGGGTCCCAGAGGGTACCCTTTCCCGACAGCAGCAGTGAATGGACCAAATGTGGAAAGATGGGACAGGAAGAAACACCGTGACCCATCCAGACAGCCTGACTGTCCATGTGCGGAGGCCAGAGTAGCTGCTCAGTAAACAGGAGGGAGTGAGTTTAGTAAGGCTGCTGGGTGTACCAGCATGAATCAGCTGTATTTCTCCTTTGGAGCAACAGTTGGAAAAGAAACATTTAAAAATCTACCCTCCAGGTGCCTCCAGGATAAACCTAATGAAGGTGGTATGCGCACTATGCTGAGCACTAAACGCATTGTGACGTTAATTCCCAAGGCATGATTCCTCTGCAGAATTGGGGGCCATGTTGTCGGGTCTCTGGGGAAATTGACCAGCTGACTGTGCACCATAGCGGAAACCGAGGCCCTGGAGGAGCAGGGGCTGAGCTGAAGACCCCAGGCGGGGGCCACAGTGATGAGAGACCCAGAATGGGGGAAGGAGGAAGCTGACTGACAGGCATGTGGGCCCTGGCCTCTGCCTGTGTGGTCCTACACACCGGTGTCTCACGCACCCCAAGGGTGGGGCAGGTGGGCCCAGCACCTTGGTCATTCACACTGTCCCACTGCAGGGGGATGGAGGGTTAGCTGAGGCCTCTTCCCATGCTGGACCGTCTCAGAAGCAAGGTGCAGCAGCGGGGGGATTCAGCGTGAGGTCTCCTGGGGGCGCAGCACACCATGGGGCCTGCTAGCACTCAGGCCCCAGAGGGTGGCCGGCTGGTGCTGGGAGGGGCAGAGAGGGTGCGGCAGGTTGCTGGGTGTGCACACAGGCCGCCACCCCTGGGCGCTGTCTGGGGCTCAGCCAAGGATGGGAACTAGCAGGTGAAAAGCTGGCCAGGGCAGGGGTTCTGGAGCTTTTGTGTTTGCAGTTTTATGAGGTTGAGCACAGTAGCTGGTTCTCCATGCACACCTGGAGGTCCAGGTGGCTGGTGAGGGGCTACGAGAGACCTCCTGCCCCAGGCATGTCAGTTTCTAAGCCAAGGATGCAGGTTACTTTCCTCCCGATCGGCTTTGTGCGGCAAGCCTCAGGCTGGGGAAGGGGCTCGGCCTGGGACCCTTGCTCCACGGCGAGGGGGTGGGGCTTGTCCAACAGACGTCTGGACTTACAGGCAGGGCGCGGGCTGGGGGGCGCCCTCGAGGGTCCCTAAAACTGAGAGGGGAGAGTGCTGGTCAAATGGCTTGGTGGATGGGGGCTCAGAGAGCATCTGGGGACAGAGACGGGGTGTGGGGTGGTATGGATGTCTCCTCCAGGTCTCCGGAGCTAAAGAAGGCCTTGGGGTCACCAGGACTCTGTTCTGTGTTCACTCTTCCAGATGGGAGAAATTGGAGTGCGTGGGCGTGCTGGCGGGAAGGATCCCGCTGAGGACAGGGGAGCAGCCCCCAGTGGGCGGAGGCAGGGTTGGCCTGGGGACGGGGATGGGTGGGGGTGCTCACAGCCGGGGGGAGCCCCTGCGGGCATCCTTTTCCCTCCCAGACCGGGAAAGGAGGGGACAAGCATAAGGAGGGCTGTGAGGGGAACAGGAGATGCCCCTTGGAGGGGTGGGTGGTGCGCTGTCTCGTGGGCTGGAAGTCCCGCGGGCCTGACGTGTTGCTTCTCCCACAGGAAAGAATCTCTATACAAATGAATACGTAGCTATCAAATTGGTGAGTCCAAGCCCTGCCCCTAGCCCCAAGCGGCAGCTGTCCCGATGGACCTGGCCAGGGTCGGGGCGGGAGGAGGGCAGGCCTGCGCCCTGCGTGCCGCCCATGCGTCCTCTCGTCCCTCCCAGGAGCCCATCAAGTCCCGGGCGCCGCAGCTGCACCTGGAGTACCGCTTCTACAAGCAGCTCAGCGCCGCAGGTACCCCAGGGCCGGGCGTGGGGAAACCGGGGGAGCCCGCCTGGGCACCGCGCTAGTCTGTGTCCTCCATCCGCAGAGGGCGTCCCTCAGGTCTACTACTTCGGCCCGTGCGGGAAGTACAACGCCATGGTGCTGGAGCTGCTCGGGCCTAGCCTAGAGGACCTGTTCGACTTGTGCGACCGCACGTTCACGCTCAAGACGGTGCTCATGATAGCCATCCAGCTGGTGCGGGCCGGGCTGGGGCGGAAGGGGCGGGGTGGGGCGGAAGTGGGGGGCGCAGAGGGCGGGCTGAGGCCCACCTACCACCCGCGCACCGGCAGATCACGCGCATGGAGTACGTGCACACCAAGAGCCTAATCTACCGCGATGTGAAGCCAGAGAACTTCCTAGTGGGGCGGCCGGGCACGAAGCGGCAGCATGCCATCCACATCATCGACTTCGGCTTGGCCAAGGAGTACATCGACCCCGAGACCAAGAAGCACATCCCGTACCGTGAGCACAAGAGCCTGACAGGCACGGCACGCTACATGAGCATCAACACGCACCTGGGCAAGGGTGAGTGAATGCAGTGTGGGCCGGGCAGGGGATGGTGGTTGGGAGGGCCAAGCTGACCTGCTGTCCCCCGCAGAGCAGAGTCGCCGTGATGACCTGGAGGCGTTGGGCCACATGTTCATGTACTTCCTGCGCGGCAGCCTACCCTGGCAGGGGCTCAAGGTGGGTGGGTCAGGCCGGGTGGGCAGGTGGGAGGTCTCCCGCGGGTGGGCGGGGGGGCCAAGGTGCTGACTGCACTCCCCCGCAGGCCGACACGCTCAAGGAACGCTACCAGAAGATCGGGGACACCAAGCGGGCCACTCCCATCGAGGTGCTTTGTGAGAGCTTCCCAGGTGAGAATCGTCTCCCCACGTATCCCCGCCCCCTTGCTCTGCAGACCCCTGCCCAGTGCCCCCGCCCCGGGCCTCCACTATCCCTGTTGGTGTCTGCAGAGGAGATGGCCACCTATCTGCGCTACGTGCGGCGCCTAGACTTCTTCGAGAAGCCGGACTACGACTACCTGCGCAAGCTCTTCACCGATCTCTTTGACCGCAGCGGCTTCGTGTTTGACTACGAGTACGACTGGGCCGGGAAGCCCCTGGTACGTGGAGGGAGGGGGGCTGGCACGGGAGGGGCCCCTGGCAGGTGAGAGTGGCTGGTAGGGGCCCCCAGCTGAGCCTCAGCTGCCTTTGGCTCCCTTGCAGCCCACGCCCATCGGCACGGCTCACTCTGACCTGCCCGCGCAGCCTCAGGTTCGAGAGAAAGCCTTGCTCTACAGCAAAAACCAGGTGAGTGCCGGGCCAAGGACCGCACCAAAGTGTGTGTGTGTAGGGGGGTGGGGGTGTCAGGCGGGGCCTACATGACTCCCCACCCCCGCCCCCCGCAGGCACTTAACTCCACCAACGGGGAGCTGAATGCCGACGACCCCACCGCCGGGCACTCCAACGCCCCCATCACAGCCCCTGCAGAGGTGGAGGTGGCTGACGACACAAAGTAAGGCCCGAGGCAGGGACGGGAAGCAGGGATGTCCTGGGTCCTCACCCTTCTCCTCCTCCTCCACCCTCACCCCTTCCGCAGCTTGTGCCCCCTTCCAGCCTTGCGTCCCCCTTCCAGGTGCTGCTGTTTCTTCAAAAGGAGAAAGAGAAAATCGCTACAGCGACACAAGTGACCCCAGGGCAGTGACCCCCGAATCCTCCCGCTGCAGCCCCCCGGGGCCAGCTTGTCCATGGCCGCGTTGGCCACAGCCGGACGCAGACTGCAGGCCGGCAGCACTGCTGCCCCCTGCGCCGGGTCACGACCTTCACATAAGACTTTGGCCGAGATTTCTACACCTGTGTCTAGTCCTCCCCTCCGAGAGCATTAACTATTTAAAACAAGGAAAAGAGAAACCACAGCGGCTGCCCTGCCCTGCGCCCCCGCCCGCGTCTGCTGAGTGAGTAGAGCGGCCGCCGGCACCGCTGCCTGCCCGTTAGTGTCATAAAGTCCAGCTTGTCTCCCTCGATCCAAAGGCCGTTTTCTCGAGGGGGCGCTGCGGGGCGTTGCTGCCGGGGGTGAGCCCGCCCTGGGCCTCCCCAGACTGGAAGGGAAGGCGGGGTGGGGGCGGCCCCCAACCAAAATGCTGCACCAAAGCCTGGGCCGGCAGGCGCGGCCCTCAGGGGTCCTGTGCACCTGTCGGTGGAGCCGCCGGCCTGAACTTGGGCTGGGGGCAGCCACCTCGAGGCCCGTGGGCGGCGCGTGTGTGGGCTTTTTGTGTCGCTCCGCGCTGCCGGCCGAGCCTGGAGACAAGCGCCTTAAAGCCCGTCTGAGCCCCGCAGGTGTGTGTGGAGCGGGCAGCCCCGTCAGTGCGGTCCCAGTGGTCCCCTGGGGCTGCGAGCTGCGGGCAGAGCAGCTGGGGCGTCTTCGCGGTGCGTGCGTCTAGGTCTGGCTTTACAAAGTGTACAGAAATGGCACTTCCGTTTCTCTGATGCTTCCTGGAAGCCATAGAACTTAGGGGCTTTTTTAAAAAAAATAAAGGAAAATGAAAACACTTGTCAGCGTGGTGTCCAGTCTGTCAGAGGGGTGTGTCTGGGAAGGGACAGGCACCACTGGGTGTCCGGAAAGGAGGTGCACGACTTGGGGAGGGAGCCAGGGAGTAGCAACGCCCTGCTCAGAAGAAACGGAGGTGGGAAACAAGGTAAGAGAACTGAAGTGGAGATAAGAACCGGGTTGGTTTATATGGGGCAAGTGGAAAATCAGTTAACTACATCACAGTGAGAATAGAGGAGCCACAAATACAAACGTAAAGAGTGGGGAACTTTGCCCCAGTTTACACAAGTCCACTTGAAACCCCCACTCAGACGGATTCCCTTCCAGGAGCAGAAGGGCCTCAGCCAGTGTCTGGATGGCTGGGTCTCCAGTGAAACCTGCAGTAAAGCAAGGAGCCCTGGGATGGCTGAGGAAACGCCCTCTTGGGGGCCTAGAGTTTGCGCCAAACCCTCAGTGGGGTTGGTCTTAGGAGATTGGGCCCCCAGGATGGGGCCAGGGTCCCTATACAGAGAGGAAGAATGACCACTGATCTGGAGGACGCAGCAGGAAGGCAGCCGTCTGCAGGCCAGGAGGTGGGCCCTCACTAAGATCCGGCCATGCTGCCCTCTGACTCTGGCCTGACCCAGATTGTAGCGGCTCCTGGAGCAGCTTCACAGGGACCCCAAGTCACTGACGACAACATGAGGAAGCCCCGAGGCATGCAATGTCCTGCCCATGAAATAAGTAATGTGCCCAGCCTCTCCAGAGCCTGGCCTCCCGCCCACCCCTGCCGGGCCTTGGGAGCAGCCAGCTAAGATGGGTAGAGGTCCTGCATCCCCACAGCCGGGAGCCCTAGGCTCCCCAGAATGTAACATGGGACCTGAGACGGACAAGACTCTCCCAGCAGTGGAAGATGTGAAACCACCTAGGATCAGAAATTCAAACATGAAGGACAGACACAAAAACCGGACCCAGAACCAGCCAATCAGATTTGGGAAGCAAAGGTAAAAATAAGTGAAATTTTCATTTAGAAACAAAGAGTAAACTGTTAAGGTGCGTGAGGCTCCAAGGAAGATCAGAGAAAAGGCTTGGGGAGGAGAAGAAGGGCGTGAAGAGAACGCTGGCAGTGAGCAGCCAGAGAACTGCCTGCCAATGCAGGGGACTCGGGTTCCATCCCTGCTCCAGGAAGATCCCACATGCCCTGAAGCAACTAAGCCTGTGTGCTGCAAACTAAGCACACTTGCTGAGCCTGTGCTTTAGAGCCCAGGAGCCGCAACTGCTGAAGCCTATGTGCCCTAGAGCTCACGCTCTGCAACAAGAGAAGCCACTGCAATGCAAAGCACCCACGCACTGCAGCTATAGAAAGCCCTCGCAAGGCATTGAAGACACAGGACAGCTGAAAATAAAAATGAATTATTAAAAAAAAAACTGCTGCTGAAGGGAACTTTTCCAGGTAGAGCCTGGAGTCTCCACCGTGAGTTAGAGGACAGTCACCCACAAGACATGTCCTCACAAGACAGCTGGGTTTTAAAGGTGACGACTAATCATGCCTGAGGGCGAAGTGGTAGCATCGTACTCCCAGGCCAGAAGATCTGGCATTGCAGCCTTTTTGGAAGCTGGTGAAACAACCCTGAGCCGAGGCTTCCACGTGTGTCCTAGGCGTCTCTTCAGCCCTGAGGCCTCAAGGTCAGCTCTGCCTGACCGGGCATGGGGGAGTGGGGTGATGGAGGCCATCTCTGTGTCATGGGGAAGTGGAAATGGTGCTGTCAGGAGGGCAGGCAGAGGCGGCCAGCCCAGCCCTGTGGTGATGGAGCCCTAGAGGCGTTGGTTCACAGGGCAGTTTTTGTTATAAACAGGGAACAAGTGCAGAACAGAAGACCACCTGTATGCTGTTGGCCCATTCCCACTTAGACCTGCTTTGTGCTGTTTACCATTTATTGTACTTCTGACATTATATAAGCCCATGATTCCCCTGTAGTCATATTTGCTTTATATGGTCAAGTCTTTCAGTCACATTTTTAAAAGAGTTTTGTGTGTTTACCCACATGGTCAGGCTTCCTGCAGATCTACCAGAGGTTCTCTCTGAGTTCCTGAAGAGCTTCCTATAAAATGCCCATGGTGTGAGTTCATTGGCAGCAAATTCTCCCACCTTTTGGTGGCCTGAAAATACCTTTATTTCACCTGCATCAGCAGGAGGTATTTTTGCTGGGAATGGAACTTTGGTTCGGCAGGTGGCTTGGGTGTGACTTTGTTGGCCTCAGCGTTTTGAAGATGCTGCTCCATCGTTCCCAGTGAGAGTTGAGTGGGCACTGTCTCCTTCAAAGGAATGTGTCCTTTCTTGTCCTGTGTGCGTTTTATCTTAGTTTTAAATTTATTTGATTCAGATGTGAGGTTTGTTGTTTTCTTAAAGAATAGTTGATTTAGTGTTAGTTTCAGATGTACCAGCAAAGTGATTCAATTATATGTGTGTGTGTATATATATAAACATAAGTATTCTTTTTCAGATTCTTTTCCATTATAGTTTATTACAAGATACTGAATATAGTTGCCTGTGTTATACTGTAGGTCCTTGTTATCTGTTTCATATATCCCACTGTGTATCTGTTAATACTAAATTCCTAACTTATTTCTCCATCAGTCTCCATCCCCTTTGATGAACATAGTTTGTTTTCTTTGAGTCTATTTCTGTTTTGTAAATAAGTTCATCAGTGTCATATTTTAGATGCCACATATATGTGGCATCTTATGGTATTTGTCTTTGACTTATTTCGATTATTATGATAATCTCTAGGTCTACCCATATTGCTGCAAATGGCATTATTTCATTCCTTTTTATGGCTGAGTAGTATTCCACTGTATGTATGTACCATATCTTTATTTTTATGGCATTTTTTTTTTTTTTTAAACACCAAAAACTTTTTTGTATTCGGGTATAGCCAGTTGTACCACATCTTATTTATCCGTTGCTCTCTCAGTGGGTATTTAGGTTGCTTCCATGGCTTGGCTATTATATAGTGCTGCTATGATCATTGGGGTACATGTATCATTTCAAATTGGAGTTTTGTCTGGAGGTACGCCCAGCAGTGGAATTGCTGGATCTAATGGCAGCTCTTCTTTAGTTTTTTTTTAATTAATTATGTATTGGGCTGTGCATGCTTCCTCTAGTTGTGGGAGTGGGAGCTGCTCTCTGGTTGTGGTGTGGTGGCTTCTCTGGTTGTGGAGCATGGGCTCTAGAGCTTGAACTCGGTACTTGTGGTGCTTAGGCTTAGCTGCCCCTTGGCATGTGGGATCCTCCCAGACCAGGGATCGAACCAGTGTTCCCTGCACTGGTGTGTAGATTCCCAACCACTAGACAGCCAGGGAAGTTCTTTTTTTAAGGAACTTCCATACTGCTCTCCACAGTGGCTGCACCAATGTGCATTCCCAGAAACAGTGTAGGAGGGTTCCCAGATCCTTTTCATCATCTGTTATTTGTAGACATTTTCATGTTATTCTGACTAGTATGAGATGGTACCTCATTGTAGTTTTGATTTGTGTTTCTCTAGAGATCAAATTGCCAACATCTGCTGGATCATCGGAAAAGCAAGAGAGATCCAGAAAAATATCTATTCTGCTTTATTGACTATGCCAAAGCCTTTGACTGTGTGGATCACAATAAACTGTGGAAAATTCTGAAAGAGATGGGAATACCAGACCACCTGACCTGCCTCTTGAGAAACCTGTATGCAGGTCAGGAAGCAACAGTTAGAACTGGACATGGAACAACAGACTGGTTCCAGATAGGAAAAGGAGTCCGTCAAGGTGGTATATTGTCACCCTGCTTATTTAACTTATATGCAGAGTACATCATGAGAAACACTGGGCTGGAGGAAGCACAAGCTGGAATCAGGATTGCCGGGAGAAATATCACTAACCTCAGATAATGCAGATGACACCACCCTTATGCAGAAAGTGAAGAGGAACTAAAAAGCCTCTTGATGAAAGTGAAAGTGGAGAGTGAAAAAGTTGGCTTAAAGCTCAACATTCAGAAAACGAAGATCATGGCATCTGGTCCCATCACTTCATGGCAAATAGATGGGGAAACAGTGGAAACAGTGTCAGACTTTATTTTTGGGGGCTCCAAAATCACTGCAGATGGTGATTGCAGCCATGAAATTAAAAGATGCTTACTCCTTGGAAGAAAAGTTATGACCAACCTAGATAGCATATTAAAAAGCAGAGACATTACTTTGCCAACAAAGGTCCAGACGTCTAGTCAAGGCTATGTTTTTTCCAGTAGTCACATATGGATGTGAGTTGGACTGTGAAGAAAGCTGAGCGCCGAAGAATTGATGCTTTTGAACTGTGGTGTTGGAGAACACTCTTGAGAGTCCCTTGGACTGCAAGGAGATCCAACCAGTCCATTCTAAAGGAGATCAGTACTGGGTGTTCTTTGGAAGGAATGATGCTAAAGCTGAAACTCCAGTACTTTGACCACCTGATGCGAAGAGTTGACTCATTGGAAAAGACCCTGATGCTGGGAGGGATTGGGGGCAGGAGGAGAAGGGGACAACAGAGGATGAGATGGCTGGATGGTATCACCAACTCAATGGATGTGAGTCTGAGTGAACTCCGGAAGTTGCTGATGGACAGGGAGGCCTGGCATGCTGCAATTCATGGAGTCACAAAGAGTTGGACACGACTGAGCAACTGAACTGAACTGAATACTTAGGAATGTTGAGCATCTTTTCATGTGCTTGTTGGCCATCTGTATGTTGTCTTTGGAGAAATGTCGTAGGTCTTTTTTTCCTGCCCATTTTTTGATTGGTTTGTGTGTTTTTTATTGATCTGTATGACAAGTTTTCTACTTATCCTTCTGACCATTTGGTGAGCTTCTTAGATCTGTGGGTTGACATTTTTCATCAGTTTGAGGAAATTTCTTATGATTATTTCTCCAGATATTTGTTTTGCTCATGTTTTCTATTTTTCCCCCCAGGAATCCAGTTGCCTGTATGTAGGACTTCCATGTGATCCTACAGGTCTCTCGCACTCCGCCTGTTTCCCCTGATTTTTCCCTCTGGGCTTCCATTTGGGTAATTTCGACCTGTCTTCAAAGACATCCATCCCCCTTCTGTTGTGTCTGCCTGTAAGCTGCCCACATTCTCTAAATCTTGCTTAAGTATTTTCTAGTCCCAGAACTTCCTTTTCTTTCTTTGTAAAGTTTCCATTTCTCTGTTGAAATCCTCCATCTTTTCAACCTCCTGCTGTTTTCCTCTATATTCTTTAACAGATTCATTACAGAAATTTTTAAAATCCCTGACAACTGACTTCAACATCTGAGTCCCCTGTAGGTCTGCTCCTACCAGCTGTTGTTCCTTCTTCATTTCAGATAACATTTTCCTCCTTCATTGTATCAAAATTTTTACCACATCCCAAGCACTGTATGAGGATGATCTGCCAGATAGATCTGCACCAGAGAGCAGTGGGGGGTGGGGCCCTTACAGGAGCTGAGCTGGCTGACTGGCTGCACTTCCCCAAGTTAGCTTCCTTTCTAGTCCAGGTGTCCTGACGTTCACTGTCTTGACCTGCGACTCCTGCGTGATAGCAGAAAAAGAACATTTTTTTCACTCTGCCTCTTCACCCCCACGCACTCCCCACCCAGCGCAAGGCAAGGTCCCATAGGAGACAACCTGGGCAGTGCTTCTAGCCCCTCCAGGGTCCGGGCTGTCCCACCAGCCCATACGGCCCCAGCAGTGCCCAGTTCCTCCGAGGCTGCTGGGCCACTCACCTGGAAGGGGCTCTTTCCTCACTGGAATCTAGTTCTTCTCGATTTCTTAGCATCCATGTTTCATCGATATATTTTAAATTATATATAATTATTATAATGTAGGGTATACAATGCGATGATCTAATATACAGACGCATACAGTCAAGCTAATTACCACATCCATCACCTCACGTGGTTACTTTTTTGTGTGTGTGATGAGAGATCTACTTTCTGGGCCAGTTTCAAGTGTAAAATACAGTATCATCAACGGCGGTCATCATGCTGTAGTTGAGATCCCTGAACTTACTCATTTTATGACTGAAAGTTTGTGTCCTTTGACCAGCATCTCCCTTTTCCATAGCCCCAGCCCTTGGCAATCACTGTTTTACACTCTGCCTCTGTGAAAGTTAAAGAGGAATGAAAAAGAGGAATGTTGGCTTAAAGCTCAACATTCAGAAAACGAAGATCATGGCATCTGGTCCCATCATTTCATGGCAAATAGATGGGGAAACAGTGGCTGACTTTATTTTTCTGGGCTCCAAAATCACTGCAGATGGTGACTGCAGTCATGAAATTAAAAGATGCTTACTCCTTGGAAGAAAAGTTATGACCAACCTAGATAGCATATTCAAAAGCAGAGACATTACTTTGCCAACAAAGGTCCGTCTAGTCAAGGCTATGGTTTTTCCAGTGGTCATGTATGGATGTGAGAGATGGACTGTGAAGAAGGCTGAGCACCGAAGAACTGATGCTTTTGAACTGTGGTGTTGGAGAAGACTCTTGAGAGTCCCTTGGACTGCAAGGAGATCCAACCAGTCCATCCTAAAGGAGATCAGTCCTGGGTGTTCATTGGAAGGACTGATGCTAAAGCTGAAACTCCAATACTTTGGCCACCTCATGCAAAGAGCTGACTCATTTGAAAAGACCCTGAAAGATTGAGGGCAGGAGGAGAAGGGGACGACAGAGGATGAGATGGCTAGATGGCATCACTGACTCGATGGACGTTGAGTCTGAGTGAACCCCGGGAGTTGGTGATGTACAGGGAGACCTGGCGTGCTGCGGTTCATGGAGTCGCAGAGTTGGACACGACTGAGCAACTGAACTGAACTCTGTGATTTCACCTTTAATATGTCCCACACATAAGCAAGATCAGATGGTAGTTAATCTTTCTGTGTCTTCACTCAATGTCATCCAAGTTCATCCAAGTTGTTGCAAATTGCAAGAAGACTTCCTTCTTTTTAAGGCTGAATAATGCGTATGTGTGTATTTCTGCTGTATGCAAATTAGGAATGATTTCTAACTAATGTGATTATAATGTATCTGCAACATATATATCATATTTTCTTTGTTTCTGAGGTTGTTTCCATGTCTTGGCTGTTGTAAATAGTGCTGCAGCGAACATGGGTGCGAGTGTCTCTTTAATACAACTGATTTTATTTCCTTTGGATAAATACCCAGAATTGGGATTGCTGGTTGGTGTTGATTAGTCACTTGTGTCCAACTCTTTGCAACCCCATGGACTGCAGCACACCAGGCTCCCCTATCCTTCACTATCTCCCAGAGTTTGTTCAAATTCATGTCCGTTGAGTTGGTGATGCCATCCAACCATCTCATCCTCTGTCACCCCCTTCTCCTCTTGCCTTCAGTCTTCCCCAGCATCAGGGTCTTTTCCAATGAGTCAGCTCTTCGCATCAGGTGGCCAGAGTATGTAATTCTGTTTCAAATTTTTTGAGGAACCTCTATGCTGTTTTCCACTGTGGCTGTACATATATATGATTCCTGTAGTGAGTCTGTTCTTTTTCTAGTTTTTTTATAACCAGCTAAAGCTGTGGTCTGCCACATCAGTCTATATCCTGTCCAGAAATTGAACCCCTTCTACTATCTACTGAATGTCTGTAGGATCTGTCATGGTGGCCCTTTCTCACTTTTGATATTAGTCATGTGTTATCTCTCTTTAAAAACAAATGAACAACAACAACAAAAAATGAACAAAAAGAAACATTTTGCTGTGTTTTTGTCAAAGAGCCATCTGACGGTTTGTATTTCATTCATTTTCTGCTTCATTTTCAGCCTCATTATTTTGTTATTTCTCCTGTTTTGAGTGGAACTTGCTGTTAACTCTCTAGTGTCTTAAGATGAAAGCTTAGACCGTGGATTTTAAACTTTTATTATTGGGAGGTCCCAGTTGGTTCAGTGGTCAGGACTCAGCACTCTCACTATCAGGGCCTGGTTTCCGTCCCTGGTTAGGGAACTGAGATGTTACAAGTAACACAGTGCAACCAAACAACAATAATAAAAATAAACCTTCTTTTCCAGTCTATGCATAAAGTATAAACATCCCTCTCAATTCTGCTTCAGTGGGATCATCAAATTGTGGTATGTTATAATCACAGTATCATTCAGTTCAAAATAGCTCCTTATTTCCATATAGTTTCTGTTTCAGCCTATGTTTATGTCAAAGAGTTGGTTAACAAACATCTGGGGATTTCTTGTTTTTATCCTGTGATTGATTCCAGTGTGATTCCACTTTAGCCAGAGACCATGCTTTGCAGGAGATAAATTATTCTTGAAGTACAGTTGACTTACAGTTTTGTATTAGTTTCAGATGTACAGCAAAGTGATTCAGTTACACTTATGTTCTTTTTCAGATTATTCTATTATAGATTACAGATACTAGATAGTTTCCTGTGCTTTAAGTAGGTAATCCCATACTCCCAATTTATCCCTACCCCTCATCCTTACCCTTGGTAACTGTAAGTTTGTTCTCTACATCTGTGAGTCTGTTTCTGTTTTGTAAATATGTTCATTTGTATTATTTTTTAGATTTCACATATAAGTGAAATGATGTTTGTCTTTCTTTCTTACTTCACTTAGTATGATAATCTCTAGGTCCATCCTTGTTGCTGCAAATGACATTATTTCATTCTTTTTATGGCTGAGTGATATTCCATTGCATACATGTACCACATTTTCTTTAACCACTCACCTGTTGATGGACATTTAGGTTGCTTCCACATCTTGGCTATTGTGAATAGTGCTGCTATGAACATAGGGGTGCATGGTTTTATCTGGATAGATGACCAGGGGTGGGATTGTCTATTTTTAGTTTTCTGAAGACTCTCCATATTGTTCTCCATAGTGGCTGCAACAGTTTACATTCCCACCAACAGTGTAGGAGGGTTCCCTTCTCTCCACCCCCTCTCCAGCATTTACTGTTTGTAGACTTTTTGATGATGGCCATTCTGATCAGAGACGTGATACCTCATAGTTTTGATCTTCATTTGCCTAGTATTAATAACTAGTGATGTTGAGCATCTTTTCATGTGCCTTTTGCCATATGTATGTCTTCTTTGGAGAAATGTATATTTAAATCTTCTGCCCATTTTTTGATTGGGCCCTTTTTTTCTTTTATACTGAGTTGTATGAGCTGTTTGCATATTTTGGAAATTAATCCCTTATATGTCACTTGTTTGCAAATGTTTTCTCTCAATCCATAGGCTAGACAGCCTATTCATTTTGTTCAAGGTTTCTTTTGCTGTACTAAAGCTTTTAACCTGGAGAATGAAATGGCAACCCACTCCAGCATTCTTGCCTGGAGAATTCCATGGATAGAAGAGCCTGGTGGGCTATAGACTTCAGTTCAGTCGCTCAAGTCGTGTCTGACTCTTTGCGACTCAATGGACTGCAGCATTCCAGGTCTCCCTGTCCATCACCAACTCCTGGAGTTTACTCAAACTCATGCCCATTGAGTCTGTGATGCCCTCCAACCATCTCATCCTCTGTCAGCCCCTTCTCCTCCTGCCTTCAATCTTTCCCAGCATCAGGGTCTTTTCAAATGAGTCAGTACTTTGCATCAGGTGGCCAAAGTATTGGAGTTTCAGCTTCAGCATCAGTCCTTCCAATGAATATTCAGGACTGATCTCCTTTAGGATGGACTGGTTGGATCTCCTTGCAATCCAAGGGACTCTCAAGAGTCTTCTCCAACACCACAGTTCAAAAGCATCAATTCTTTGGCGCTCAGCTTTCTTTATAGTCCAACTCTCACATCCATACGTGACTACTGGAAAAACCACAGCCTTGACTAGATGGACAGACTATGGGGTCACAAAGAGGTGGACATGACAGAGTGACTTTCTTAACCTTTTAAGTTTAGTTTCCATCTGTTTATTTTTACTTTTGTTTCCATTACTCTAAGAGGGGGAGCCAAAAGAGCTATTGGTGCAATTTATGTCAGTGTTATGCCTATGTTTTCCTCTAGGGATTTTATACTATCCAGTCTTACATTTAGGTCTTTAATCCATTTTGAGTTTATTTTATATGTGATGTTAGAGAAAGTTCTAATTTCATTCTTTTAAATTTAGCTGTCAGGTCTTAGCATCACTAGTGGAGACTGTCTTTTCTCCATTGTATATCCTTGCCTCACATACATACATACATACATACATATACATACATATATATATATATATATATATATATATATATATATATGCATCCATGCTAAGTTGCTTCAGTCACATCTGATTCTTTGCAACCCTATGGACTGTAACCCACCAGGCTCCTCTGTCCATGGGATTCTCCAGGCAGGAATAGTAGAGTGAGTTGCCATGCCTTCCTCCAGTGGATCTTCCTGACCTGGGAACTGAACCCGTGTCTCTTTAAGTCTCTTGCATTGGCAGGCAGGTTCTTTACCACTAGAGCCACCTGGGGAGCATATTTTATTTTTCAGTCTCACTGCATGGCATCCAGGGTCTTAGTTCCCCAACCAGGGATTGAATCCATACCCTCTGCAGTGGAATTGTAGAGTCTTAACCACTGGACTGCCAAGGAAGTCCATTTGCCTCATAGATTCATTGACAGTAAGTGCATGGGTCTCTCTGGTCTTTCTAGCCTGTTCTGTTGCTCCATGTCTTTTTGTTAGTGCTACACTGTTTTGATGACTGTATTCTGTAGTAGTGTGTGAAGTTATGAGTGTGTTCTGATTTCTACTGTTCTTTTTTCTCAAGATTGTTTTGGCTATTCAGGATTGTGTTTCCATATGAATTTTAAAATTTTTTCTTCTGGTTCTATGAAAAATGCAATTGGTTATTTGGAAGAGATTGCACTGAATCTGTAGGTTGCCTTGGGTAGTACGGACATTTTAACTATTGATTTTTCCAGTGCAAGAACATGCTATGTTTTTGCATGTTTCTGTGTTCATTTTCTTTCATCAGGCTCTCATTGTTTTTGGCCTACAGGTCTTTGCTTCCTTAGGTAGGTTTATTCCTAGGTATTTTGTCTTTGGTGCAGTGGTAAATGGGATTGTTTCCTTAATTTCTGATATTTCATTGTTAGAGAAAAGCAACAGCTTTCTGTAAATTTTTGTATCCTGCAACTTTACCAAATTCATTGATGAGCTTTAGTAGTTTTCTGGTAATGTATGTATAGCGTCATGTTATCTGCAAATAGTGACAGTTTTACTTCATCTTTTCCAACATGAATCCCTTTCATTTCTTCTTCTCTGATTGCTCTGGCTAGGACTTCCAAAACCTTCTTGGATAAGAGTGGGCAAGAGTGGGAATCCTTGTCTTGTTCCTGATCTTAGAGGAAATGCTCTCAGCTTCTCACCACTGAGTATGGTGTAAGCTCTGGACTTGTTATATATGGCCTTTATCATGTCGAGGAACGCTGATAACTCCAGCTTCTGAAGTACATGTAGATCTGTTCTGTTTTGTCTCTCGCTTCATATCTGTGCACTGCTGTAGGGAGCTTGCACTGCGGTCCTCCTCCAGAGTGCAGGCCACATGTTCCATTGGCAGGAGACAGTCATAGCAGCTCACTGTGACCCTGAATAGCCACACGCCTTGGGAGTGGGGCACAGCCATCTTGGGACCCCTTCTAATGAGCCCACCGGCTTGTTGCCCAGCCTTTACTCCTGGCATGCCCACAACCTGTGGGTGCCCCAGGCTGACACCATTTGTCCTTCTGTCCTGAACTGTAGTGGCCCCAGGACAGGCTGCTCTGGGGGCTACAGTGGGAGGCCTGGTCCCCTGCCCCATGGACCCCTCACTTGGGGTCTGCCTACAGTGTGGCAGGTCTTAGGAAGTGACGAGGAGCCCAAGGGCTGGAGCTCAGGGGCTCAGAGTCTCTGCAGCCAGCCTGGTCCTGGGTCCGGTTCATCCCTAAGAGTCCTCACTGGACAGGAGGGGCCAGGATGGGTTGTGGAAGCAGGAGGACACCCCCTGGGCAGAGCCAGCACGGCCACTCTGGGTTGCATCCCTGCGAACAAGATTCCTGGTTCAGGGGGTGGGGGTGGGGGGGCTCCTGACACTCTTGGCTGCTCCAGAAGGAGCCCAGGGCAAGCCCCCATGTGATCTGGATGCGCTGAAGGTGAGAAGTCTGGCTCCACTGCCAGGAACCCATCACACTGGAAGCAGCACATGTCTCAGGGATTATACGTTTCTTTCCTTTATTTAAAAAAAAAAAACAAAAACATTTGGGGTGTGGTGTGCAGACACACCTTCCATGGCTTCGGGGAGGACACAGGCTCCAGATGGAAGCATGGGGGTGGGGTAGGGGCTGCACCCTCCAGCACCTTGGGCAGAGTACTTGCTGGGGGCTGGGAGTGGGGCTACAGGTTGGGCAGGCGGGCCAGTGGGGACGTGGCCACCATGGCTGGCCCGCAACATGGCCCCTCCCAGGCAGACCCGGTCTGCCGCCCGCGTCCACAGCTGCAGGGGCGGGGAGGGGCGTCCAGGGAGGCTGGACACAGATGGTCCTTTACTGGGCCCAGGGGCAGGGCCTGGGCCTGGCAGGAAGCCGGCCTGCAGGACCTTGGGAGGGCTTGAGCCCTCATTCTCGGGCAGGTTGGGGGGCCTGAGCCTCCCCAGTGAACAGAGCAGAGGCACACAAGCCCCCCATGCCAGCTACGGCCCCGCACGTGCTCTCCTACCAGAGAAACAGGAATTCAGGATGCATTGCCATGTGCAGCTGAAACAAACAGGAGGCAACACCCTACACCAACCCTGAGTGGGGCTGCAGGGGTGGTGGGCGGGCGGACCCTCTGCTCAGGGCGGGGTTAGGCTGACCCTGCCCCCCAAGTCCTGAGGGGGATTGTCTCTGCCGCCCTGCCCACCCCTCCATCACCTTGGAATAGGCAGCCAGCTCACCGCACGCAGAGAGGAGCCCTCCTGGCCCTGTGGGGGGCAGCAGCGTGGGCGGCAGGCACAGCAGTGGGGCCAGGCGGCCTGCCTGGGCTGGGGGGCGCCGGGCCAGTGGCCTAGGTGTAGAAGATGACTTCTGGAATCTGGCCGTCCTCCACCGATGTGCCATTGTTGTTCCCGGCCGCATAGCAGAAGGTGAAGCAGGTCTTGGCCCCCGTCGTGGGCGACTCGTGGGTCACCTTGCGCAGGCCCTTGGTGCCATAGTGGGAGTCTGGGCCCTGTGGGGAGGACCCAGCAGGTCCGCAAGGATGTGCTGCATAAGAACACAGCTCAGGGCCCACCCAGTGTGCACAGCAGGCCTCCAAAGGAGGACACAAGGTTGTGCCCTCTCAGCCTCTCACATCCTTAGAGGTGGGCAGTAAACTGGGAGGCGAGGTCCTGGGTGGGGCTCAGAGACCCTGAGTCTGGGCTGGGGGTCAGGTTCAGGGTTGGGGTCCTGGGGTAGGTTTCTGGGGTCAGGGGCCTGGGTGGGGTGGGGTCAGGCACACCTTGAGCGTGGCACAGGCCGTGTAGTTGACGTTGGGCAGCACCTCCACCGGCTCCTTGAACATGACTCTGAAGGTGCTGGCAGAGCCGTCACAGCTGAAGCCCGTGTCGTTCTGGCCCAGAACCGTGTTACTGTCCGTGTGGATGATCTAAGGGCCAGAGCCGGGCACAGCTCACCCCGGTGCCCCCAACCCGGTGCCCACCCACAGGACCCCACGGAGCCTGGATGTGAGGACTAAGCTAACCTGAAAGGAGGAGGCCAATGGTGGGGGTAGAGAGGCATGGTCCTGGGTCCCCCCTTGACTAGCGGAAGAGGGGTGGGATGTGAAGAAGGGGCGAGAAGAGGAAGGGGTGATCTGGAGGGACAGGGCCCAGAGGTAGGGGCAGGACCTGGATGTTCACTTGGTAATCTGTGGGCCCATGGATAGAGCCGTAGAGCCCGAAGCCGACCACAAAGATGCGTTTGTTGACCGAGAACCTGAGGGCATCGGAGGAAGGAGATGCTGAGTGACCTCCACCAACCAGGCCCTGCCCCTCCCCATGGGGAGGCCCCAACTAGGCCCCGCCCCACAACTTGCCCTGCCCATGAGACTTGCCCCGCCCACCTGATGCGGTCGCTCGTGCCGCTGTAGCCCCAGCGGCTCTCCACCTGCTGGAAGCGGTTGATGCTGCATTCCTTCCCGCGGAGGCAGCAGCGTGGCCGATCAATGAAGTCCACACGTGGCTTGGGATTGACGGTGAAGTGCAGGAAGAGGCTGACCACCTCACGGTCCACCAGGATCCCCGACTGCGCGGGCCCTGTGGGCACAGGAGGGAGTTGGGAAGGATGGGGCAAACCGTGAGCGCACAAAGACACCAGAAGGCAAGACATAAGACCCAGCCTCTTTTCTCTGCAAACTGTCATGGGTCCAGGCAGCCCCTGGGCGGGGGGGCAGGGGGGGAGTGTTAGTGAGGGGGAAATGGCCCTTCCAAGAGCGTTTGGGGAGCGGTCCCAGGTTGACATGGGGCCAATGCTCCAATGTGCTAGCTAACTGGGCAAAACCCCTTTCAGCTACTCGGGTCTCCTGACCTCCTCAGGGACTACCTAGGGGAACACCATGGGTCCACAGAGCTCATGCCCCTGCCTGTCTACCCCAGGCACCTACAGATGCGGGGGTGCTGGCCCCAAGACAGGCCTGGAGCTGGGGAAGACTCTGGAGGTGGGAGCCTAGATGCAGCAACCCAAGAACTCAGAGGAGCTTCTGGTGGGGAAGACCAGTGTGCTGGGGTCTCCTGGGCCACAGGGCGGGAGGATTACACCCGCCCTGCCCACCACCTGTGGCAGGACAAGGTGCCTGCAACAGGCCTAGATGGCACTGCCCTCCTTTACAGGAATCGCTCATTCACCAGCTTTGAGCTCGTTTCTGGGGCAGGTCAGCCATGGCCTGGCTCACAGACCCGGTAGCCCCATGTACGCATATTGCAGCAACAGGGGAGAGATGTCTGTGGAGCACATAAGATACAAAACTGAACACAGACAGGAACCGCTCTTTAAATCTCTACACAGAAAACAGAAAGCAAACCACCTGTGACCTCAGTCCTGACGCACACAGCCAGGGTAGTCTTTGGGGGACATTTTCCCAACCTTCTCTCTACTTTCCTATATTTTCAAGGGGAATAGAAGAGGCAGGAAAATTCTCCAAAACACAATTGAGTGACAAACAGCCAAAGCCCCAGAGGTCCCGCCCATAGCAGAAGGACAAGGCCCAGGTCTGGCACACACCCCCAAGAGCTTGCGTGTGGGGGGCGGGTGCTCCAGCCCGGGGACCCTCATGGGAGGAGGGGCGAGGGGGCCAAGAAAGGCTGGAGGGTGGTACTTCCAGGAGACCTGAGACCCTGGGGGGCTTTGGAAACCAGGTGGGCTGAGGGACCAGGAGGAGAGCTATTTCAGGGTGACAAGCAGGGCTGGAGAAAGAGGAATCCTGCAAGGCTCACACAGGCATCTTAGGTTGGGACAGCTCAACACTATAGCTGAGGGCTCTCACCTGGAGGTCCCAGCTCCCCAGGGAACACTGGGCAATGTTTGTGATATCCGTGATCATCAAGATAAGGGTGGGACTTCCCTAGCAGCCCAGTGGTTAAGAACCCGCCGTGCAATGCAGGGGACTCTGGTTGAATCCCTGGTTGGGGAACTAAGTTCCCACATGCCACAGGGCAACCAAGCCTCAGTGCCACAACCAGAAAACCTATGTCCTGCAACTACTGAAGCCTGCACCCTAGAGCCTGTGCACCACAACCAGAGTCCATGCACCGAAATGCAAGATCCTGCGTCCCACAACTAAGACACAACGCGGCCAAATAATTAAAATCTTAAAGAAGACAAGCGGGGCTCTTGGCATGGAGGGAGTGGGGCTAGGGAGGCTGCTCCACACCCCACAGCACCCAGGACGGCCCCGTCACTGTGGTGCTGCCAGGGTCTGGTACGAGGAAGTGCTAAGTATTTGATGGATAAGTGAGCCCCAGAGTACCGGAGACGGCCTCTGAGGCTGTACCCAAGTTCTGCTGTGCCACCAGGGACTGCCAGATAAAACAGGTCACCTGGTCAAGTCAGATTCTGATCATAGAGAGCTGACCCATAGAAGAAGTGCCTCCCCACCACTGCATGGCAGACACACTGGAAAATGATCTGTTTGCTGTCGCTGTTCAATCTGGAGACCCTGAACCAGAGCGGGAATAGGAGCAGCATGACCTGGGAGACAGGACGTGGTGCACCTGCTGTGGGCTAGAGCTCCACCCAGAACCTCCCAGGCCAGTGTGGCTCCAGGACCAGGGTTGGCATCAGCCACGAAAATGACCCAAAGGGGAGGCCCAGCCTCCCTGGGGGAGGGTGCCAAGTTGGCAGCTACTGCCACACGGCCCAAAGGATTGGAGGGTCCCCATGGGGCAGGAGGTAGGGCCAGGGCCAACCCTGCCTAGGCCTGAGTCCCAACCTGAGCCCTGCAGCATGGCTCCAGACACCTCTCAGCCCTTCATAGGCTCATGGAAGACCCGGACACCACAGCCCATCCCCCGGACATGAGCCCCTGTTGGGGATCTGCAACACTCAAGACACACGTGTGTGGACACTTGAGATGTGGGGACTCAGGATGGTTGGCCTCTGGGGGTCATTCCAACATCAGGGTCTCAAGCCCAGTCCTGTTCTCACACGGACACAGCTGGCGCCTGACCCACTGTGGCCAGGCTGAGGGTCACATGACTCACACTCGGGGTCACACTCCTTGTCAGTGCCCCTGTTACCTGCAGCGAACTCCTCAATGGTCATCAGTGGGAAGCGGATGAGGGCCAGCGCCTTGCCCAGAACCTTCCGTTTGTTCTCGGGTGTCACCTGCAGCTGCTGCCGCTGACATTCAGCCTCGGACCAACGGACAACGGCTGTGAACAGGCGCACCTCTCGGATGCCCAGCGTGTCCCGCTCCAGCACCGCCACCAGTGTGTCTGCAGGGAGGGGCTGTCAGCGGGCGCGGCCCCACCTCGGGGATGAGGTCTGATGGCCCCTGGGCAGCGACCAGTGTGCCTCACCTAGGTCGATGTCCGTGAAGCCCTCAGCTGTGATGGCATCAGCCGTGTTCTTGTCAATGTTCTCCAGACATAGGCTGGCAAGCTGTGGTTCATCAAAAAGTCTTGCCTGGAGAGTGGGAGGGCAGTAAGAGAAGAGCCATGTCAACACCCAGTCACATGAACCCTGGCTCCACACTGGGCATGGATTTCAAGTCCTGGGAGCCGAGCAGCAGCCCAGAGATTATCATCTTCCAGGGTCCCAGACTCACAGTAACCACTGTCTGGGGATGGGGGCGGGGGAAGGGCAGGCTTGCACCTCAAAAGTCAGGATACTGAGAGGTTCAGGATGGAGGTGGGCCCAGTCCTCCCCAGGTCAGGCAGGAGCCTTGGGGAGAGGGCAGAGAAGGACCCACAGGACACTGCAGAGATGTGCCCCTAATATGAGAACTCATGCACAGGGTGGGGCCCAGGGATGCCCGGGAAGCTGTGGGGCAGCCCAAACCCACACCCCTATGCACTGTGCTCTGCCTGGGGCTGGGCTAGGAGGCCAGGACACCCCACGTGGCTGCAGCTCTCAGGAAATGGTTGGGAACAGTCCCCATATGACAGCCCAGGCTCTAGCACTCGAGAGCAACTCAGCAGATGCGCCGGGGCCCAGACACCATGGCAGCGAGGGGTCATAGAGCCACAACTACACTTGGGTGCTGCCCTATCCCAGCCGGCCTCTCAGTGGTCCAGCCCCGCCACAGTCAGTGGGACCAGACAGCCTCAGACGTGCCCCTCTAACTTAGTAATGGAATACCTTTCTCCCCACACCTGAGCCCTGCACAAGGGCACCAAAACGTCCACAGGAGCGCAAGAGTAACCAGGGAAACTCACCCGCAGGGTGCAGGGTACAGTGAGGGAGGAACTTACCCTTCCACAAGATTTAGCAGACACCTAAAAGTCAAATGCACCAACCCGACCTCTCCTGCCCCAGCGGCGGCATCCTCACCCACCTATATCGCTGTCCAGACTCCGCACCTATGCCCCAGCAGGTCCCACGCCTTCCCCTCCCCCACATCCTTGCCCTGCCCCCTGCATCCCAGCCCTGCACCTGCGTCAGCAGCATGAACGCATTGTCAGCCCGCAGGTTCTTTTTCAGGAACTCCACACAGTGGGCCTCAAGAGCAGGCACTGCGTACTTCTTGGCAGTATACAGCGTGGTCATGACCGTCTCAGGCCCGATCTGAACTTCATCTGAGTAGAGAAACCTAGGGGCAGAGGCGGGTGTGAGGACAGCCTCCCTGCCCTCACCCTCCAGACCGGCCCAAGGAACCATCCAAACCAGCACCAGTTGCCCTCTGACCTGTGGACTTGACCCCTCAAAAGCAGTTACCAGGAAAAAGGAGCGGAGCTAAACTACGCACATGATACCCACGGAACGTATCTACACAGCAGGCAGCCTCTAACTCCTCTGTGGGCAGCATGGGATTTGCCCTGGGGCCATAACCCTCTGAACAACCCTCTGGCCCAGCCACAGCCAGCTCAAGCTCAACCACTGATGGGACCAGAAGTGCCAGCTGGAATTGCAGATATGGTGGCCGAGGTGACCACCTGTCCTCAGGCCAACTCTTTGTGTGGGTCAGAAGTGGGGTCGATTACAAAACCACAGGGAGAGAGTTGAGAAAGCAGCCCTTGGCCCGTCTGGTGGAAGCACCTCAGGGCGGCCCTGGGTATGCAGGAGAAATGATGTGTGTTCACAGCAGCACAATGCACAGGAAACCACCTGAGTGTCATCCACAGGCACAGAGCGGGAGTACAAGGGAGCAAGGGTGGAAGCCCAACCCACTGGAACAGCCCAAAGAGCAAGTTCCTGGAAGGTGCCCCCTCTCCTGGCACTCAGCACCCCCAGAACGCACTGGAAGCCTACACAGAAGCAGCAGGGATCTGGCGGGGTCAGGGACAGAATGGCCATCAATGTCAGCAGTGCTGAGGGGGACCTTGGAACAGACCAGGACATGTGGGAGCAGATAGGTGAGCCCCTCACATACAACGGAGGTAGTGTCCACCCTCTCAGGGGAACAGCCGTGGTCATCAAAACCCAGGGACAGAAAGAGAAACAGCAAACATATACAGAGAAAGACAGACACAGAGATGGAGACGAGACAGAACAGCCTTTCACCCCATGTCTCACCAAGCTTAGACTAAAGGGAGGGTTTGGCCAACTGCAATCTATCACTTTTTTTTGTCTTTTTAAAAAATAGACATTCTAATTTTTAAAAATTATGGTAATATGTACATAAAATTTACCATTTTGACCATCAGTAGCATTAGTTACATTCGTTTCATTGTGCATTCATTCCCACTATCCATCTCCAGAACTTTCTCAGCTTCCCAAACTGGAATTCTGTCCCCACGAAACACTGACTCCCCACCCCTCCGCCAGCTCCTGGCCCCACCATCCACTTTCTGTCTCTGGATCTGACTCCTCTAGGACCTCCTGTTAGTGGAATCAGACGGTACCTGTCCTTTTGCATCTGGCTTATTTCATCATGTCCTCAAGGTCCATCTATGTTGGAGCAAGTGTCAGAATCCTTTTGAAGGCCAAGTAATACTCCAGCATGTGGATGGATCACACCTTCTTCATCCCTCATCTGTTCATGACAGCTGGGGTGTTTCCACCTTCTGGCTGTTGTGAATCACGCTGCTGTGAACGTGGGTGTGCAAATCTTTCTTCAAGCCCCTGCATCCCCTTCTTTTGGATCTGTACCCAGAGTAGGATTGCCTGAGCATATGGTGACTCTATGTTTAGATTGTGAGGATCTTCCGACTGTTTCCACAGTGGCTGCCCCATTTCACATTCCCCCAGAAGTGCATCATGGCCCCCATTTCTCCATGTCCTCGAGACAACTTGTTTGTTTAATATTGATAATAGCCATCCTGGTGGGTGTGAAGTGACAGCTCACTGTAATTTTACCACCTGGTTTGTAAATAAGTTTTTCTTGGCACTCAGCCCTGCCTACAGTTTACAGATTCTTCCAGGCCGCTTCTGCAGGATCAGCAGGCAGCAGTGGAAGCAGCACCCCCTGCCCTCTCTCGCAGGCAGCCTGTGGACCCTGGTCTGAAAAGCTGCCTAGAGACAGAAGTGAGATTACTCCACCAAGTGTTGTTTGTGGTCAGCCTGCAGAATTCAGTGTGGTTAGATGGAGCTAACAGGAACTGGTTTACATCCGAGGGTAACTGTGGATACCAGAGGGGAGAAGATGACACGGTTGGGGCAGGCGGCTGGGAGCGCACAACACAGATGGGACTGGATATGAATGGGACCGGCCAGGCAAGGCCTTGTCCATGGTGCTCAGAGCGGGGCAGGTCCACTCCATTTTCTTCCACTTTTTCTTTTCTCTTTCTCTCCCTCCCTCTCTCTTTGTGTGAATCAATGCCATTTTTATAATCAGAAGGGAAAAGAACTTCTCTGGCCAGCCAGAGGTTAGGATTCTGCATTTCTACTGCTGAGGGCCCAGGTTTGATCCCCGGTCAGGGAACTCCTAAGGTCCCCCATGTCCTGAGGCCAACAACAAAAAAGGCAAAAAAGGAAACTCCACGTTTAAAAAGCTGTTTGACCATGTAGGATAGCCTGCAGGCTACACGTGTGGTCCACAGAGCTCGCCGGCCTCCACGGGGGTGCTGCCTCCTTGGGGGTGCTGCCTCCTCGGCTTCCTGCAGTCTGTGTGTAGCACCTCTACCCCAAATCACTAGATTTGTTTTGAAGTCCTTGAGAAAAAAAATTGAAACTCGGAAAGAAAAAATATATGTTGAATTAAAAATCCTTACGTTAGGCTATTTCTTTAAAAACTCTTTGAGTACAAGGAATGAAAACTGGGAGATTCACCAACACGCGGGTGAACCTGAAACCACGATGCTCAGTGAGAGAAGCGGACACAGGACACGCAGGGTGTGAGTCCACTGGTGGGAAACGTCCAGAACAGGCCGATCCACAGACACAGAGGGTGGGTTCCTGGTTGTCAGGGGCTGGGGAGGGTGCGGTTCTGGGGATGGACTGTTCTGGAATTAAGAGGTGGTGGCTGCGTGCTCTGTGGAAAAACTAAATGCCACTAATAGTACACTGTACACTTTCAAGGGTGAGTTGAACAGTATGTGAAATATATTTTGACACAAAAAATGCAAAATATGAAAATGGTGGGGGATGTCCAGAGTCCACCCCTCACTGAGAAGTTGAGTTCTAAAAATCTCAAGGGAGTCGCTTCTGGGACTCTGGAGGCAATGTCCCCAGGGCTCTATTAATTAACCATCAGGTATGTCTGTCCTACCCCTGGGTGGGAAGGACCTGGAAGGTCTTACTTGAGTAGCGCCAGGAAGGCAGCCGGCTCCACATCGGGCAGCTCGATCTCGGTGGACGTGGTGGCCATTCCCCCGTTGAACATGGCATCGAAGACAGCGCTGCCCACAGCCAGCACGAACCTAGGGAGTCAGAGAAGACCTGGTTACCCTCTGTGAGACCCACCAGTCCCCAACTGCCCAAGCCTGGGGTCTCTTGAGGCCCTGGGATGTGGATGGCGAGCATCCCTGCAGTAGTAACACCCTGCCCAGAGCATCCTGCCCTAGATGCTTCTGGAAGGCAGGCCCTGAGGACTGAGAAGTTAGCTCCTGTGGATCAACAGTGAGAGGGCACAGATGCAAAACCATCTCCCTGGGGCTGCATGGACGACAGCTTTCTGCCAGTTCCACACGCCACAGGCAGCTCAGGCACCCCCCAACTCGTTCACTCCCTCCATCATTCATTCACTCACTCATCGTTTATTCACTCACTCGTTCACTCACTGATTCATTCAACCACTTGCTCCCTCATTCTCTCAACCACGTCACTCCCTCATTCTCTCACTCATTCATTTATTCACTTGTTCAACCATTGCTCAACCACTCATTCACTCCCTCACTCATTTATTCACTCACTCACTCCACTGCTCTACACACATCCCCCAGGGTCAGGCTGCCAGGGAAGGCCTGGAGAGAACATTAGGACCGTGCTGAGTCTGTGGGGAAGGGTGTCGAGGCCAAGGGAGCGTTAGGATGTGAGTGGCCTCGGGGGCCTCAGGGTTCCACCAGTTGTGTACTCACGGTCCCCAGGCCTGCCCCATGACAGCCTCCCCCAAAGAGGACAGCCCCCTGCAAAGCCCTATTCTCTGGATTGCAAGCCACCATGCCTGCATCACACCTGCTCCCTGGGTCCTACTGTGACCCATGCAGGGCTCCGAGCACCCACCCCCTTGCAAAATCTCTGGATTCAGCAGTGACAGCCCACTCCCCGGCTTCTCTCTGCCCAGTGACACTCCCCACAGCGCCCAGAAAACCCCACCCAGGCATCCCTCACTCCCTGAAAGAAGCCCGTCCACCCCTGCTCCTACCCACTCCTCCATCGTGGATGTGTGCTCCCAGCTCTGCCAGGCACTGGTCTGGCCCCCAGTCCTGCCCAGGGCTTAACAGCACTCCAAAGGCCAGGACAGAGATGGGAGCCAGGTGAGAAGCTAAATGCAGTGGATGAAAGGAGTGTCCCCAAAGTCACATCCCCCTGGAATGTCAGGATGGGACCTCGTCTGGAAACAGGGTCTTTGTGGATGTTACTCGCTAAGCCCAGGCTACCCTCATCCAGGCTGGGCCCTGACGCAATGGCTTATAATAAGACACCAAGGAGAGGCCACATGATGAGGGAGGCAGAGACTGAAGAGCCAAGGATGCCTGGGACCCCAGAAGCTGGAGGAGCCTCTGGAGGGAGCACAGCCCTGCCATACCCCATAGTAGACTTCTGGGTTCCAAGAGAGGATAACTGATGTGGTTTGCCCCACCATCTGGCCACCCCAGGATGCCTATGCCCTGTTCAGCTGCCAGCCCTGTTGTGTCCTTGGAGCCCCACTCATTCATCATGGCATCTGGGTCCTCAGCCCCACACACAATCCATATATGCAATGCTTTCCTGTTCCTCCTTTCTCCTCGATACAACAGAGCATCTTGATCTCCTATGGGGAAAACCATCCCTGACGATTCATTGGCAGGACATAAAAGGCAGACCAGCCGGGCCTGGTGTGTCTGTGCAGGGCCCAGGATGGTGGGGTATACATGTCCTCAGTGTTCCCGGTGGACAAAGTGACAAACTTCAGGCCTGGAAGAGCAACTGGGTCCAGGGGAGTCTGATCATCTCCACCTGCAGCCCTGCCCACCAGGCCCCTCACTGGCCTCCTGCCAGGAGTCTCCTATCCCCACCTCTCCGTCCATCCTCAAAACCATGATGATGAATATGGCAAATCAAAACCACTATGAGTGGACTTCCCTGGCAGTCCATTGGTTAAGGATCCACCCACCAATGCAGGGGACGCAGGTTTGATTCATCCCACATGGAGAAGCTCTAAACAGTAACAAAAACAAGGCTAGGAGCTGACTGTGGCTCAGATCCTGAACTCCTTATTGGAAGATTCAGACTTAAATTGAAGAAAGTAGGGAAAACCATAGACCATTCAGGTATAACCTAAATCAAATCCCTTACGATTATACAGTGGAAGTGACAAATAGATTCAAGGGATTAGATCTGATAGAGTGTCTAAAGAACTATGGATGGAGGTTCATGACATTGTACAGGAGGTGGTGATCAAAACCATCCCCAAGAAGAAGAAATGCAAAAAGGCAAAATGGTTACCTGAGGAGGCCTTACAAATAGCTGAGAAAAGAAGAGAAGTAAAAGACAAAGGAGAAAAGGAAAGATATATCCATCCAAATGCAGAGTTCCAAAGAATAGCAAGGAGGTAAGGAAGCCTTCCTCAGTGATCAATGCAAAGAAATAGAGGAAAACAACAGAATGGGGAAGACCCGAGATCTCCTCAAGAAAATTAGAGATACCAAGGGAACATTTCATGCAAAGACGGGCACAAAAAAGGACAGAAACAGTATGGACCTAACAGAAGCAGAAGATATTAAGAAGAGGTGGCAAGAATACACAGAAGAACTATACAAAAAAGATCTTAATGATCCAGATAACCACGATGTGTGATCACTCACCTAGAGCCAGACATCCTGGAGTATGAAGTCAAGTGGGCCTTAGGAAGCATCACTACGAACAAAGCTAGTGGAGGTGATAGAATTCCAGCTGAGCTATTTCAAATCCTAAAAGATGATGCTGTGAAAGTGCTGCACTCAATAGGCCAGCAACTTTGGAAACCTCAGCAGTGGCCACAGGACTCCCAAAGAAAGGCAATGCCAAAGAGTGTTTACCACACAATTGCACTCATCTCACACGCTAGTAAAGTAATGCTCAAAATTCTCCAAGCGAGGCTTCAACACTATGTGAGCCAAGAACTTCCAGACGTTGAAGCTGGATTTAGAAAAGGCAGAGGAACCAGGAATCAAATTGCCAACATCCTTTGGATCATAGAAAAAGCAAGAGAATTACAGAAAAACATCTGCTTCATTGACTACACTAAAGCCTTTGACTGTGTGGATCACAACAAACTGTGGAAAATTCTTAAAGAGATGGGAATAGCGACCACCATACCTGCCTCCTGAGAAATCTGTATGCAGGCCAAGAAGCAACACTTCAAACCGGACATGAACAACAGACTGGTTCCAAATTGAAAGGAGTATGTCAAGGTTGTATATTGTCACCTTGCTTATTTAACTTATATGCAGAGTACATCATGTGAAATGCCACGCTAGACGAAGCACAAGCTGGAATCAAGATTGCCAGAAGAAATAGCAATAACCTCAGATATGCAGATGACACCACCTTTATGGCAGAAAGTGAAGAGAAACTAAAAAGAGCCTCTTGATGAAGGTGAAAGAACACAGTGAAAAAGCTGGCTTTAAAACTCAACAGTCAAAAAACAAAGATCATGGCATCTAGTCCCATCACTTTATGGCAAATAGATGGGGAAACAATAGAAGAGTGACATGTTTTATTTTGAGGGGCTCCAAAATCACTGCAGATGACGGTGACTGCAGCCATGAAATTAAAAGATGCTTGTTCCTTGTAAGAAAACCTATGACAAACCTAGATAGCATACTGAAAAGCAGAGACATTAGTTTGCCGACAAAAGCCCATCTAGTCAAAACTATGGTTTTTTCCAGCAGTCATGTATAGATGTGAGAGTTACACCATTAAGAAAGCTTAGTGCTTAGGAATTTATGCTTCTGAACTGTGGTAGTGGAGAAGACTCTTGAGAGTCCCTTGGACAACAAGGAGATCAAACCGGTCAATCCTAAAGGAAATCAGTCCTGAATATTCATTGGAAGGACTGATGCTGAAGCTGAAGCTCCAATACTTTGGCCACCTGATGCGAAGAAAGGACTCATCTGAAAAGATCCTGATGCTGGGAAAGGTTGAAGGCAGGAGAAGGGATGAGATGGTTGGATGGCATCAGTGACTCGACAGACCTGAGTTTGAGCAAGCTCCGGGAGCTGGTGATGGTCAGGGAAGCCTGGTGTGTACAGTTCATGGGGTGGCAAAGAGTCGGACCCGACTGAGCAACTGAACTGAACTGAACTGAACGCCCCAGGCAACTAAGCCCACGTGCCACAACTAGTGAGCCCATGCACCATAACTAGAATTCCATGCGACACAAGCAAAGATCTCACATGAGGCAATGAAGATCCTGAGTGCTGCAACTAAGATACGATGCAGCCAAATAAATTAAAAAAAAAAAAAAAAACCACCATGAGCCACTCCAGTATTCTTGCCTGGAAAATTCCATGGACAGAGGAGCCTGGTGCATTACAGTCCAGAGTCGCAAAGAGTCGGACACAACTGAGCACGCACGCATGCACTTACAGTGATAAGAGTCAAAAGCCTCTGCAAGATAAAAATTAATGAGAAAGTATGATGGAAATGCAGTATCAAAGCAAAAGCATCAGTTACAAAAAAACCCACCATGAGACATGACCTTACCCCTTGGACCACCAGCTAGAATAAAAAACCTAGACAATGACGAGAACTGCTGAGGATGTGGAGAAATCAGAGTCCTCAAGCAGGGTGACAGGGGCGGGGGTCATGAGGTGTGTAGCTGTGGTAGACAGGCCAGTGGTTCACCAGGGGGCGAAACATGAAGTTCCTGTCAACCCGGCAGTGCCACTCCCAGGGTATGTGCCTGAGAGAAGTGAACGCACACATCCGCACAAAACCTGTGCATGAGTATTCAGCATGTCATGATCCACAGACTCCTGAAGATGGAAGCGACCCAGTGTCCATCAAGAGATGACAGACGAGCAGTGAGCACGTCATCCATACAAAGTGGTCTGTCCATACAAGGGGTGTTAGTTACCTTAAGAAGGAGATTTGGACTCATGTTACAACACGAACAGACGTTGAGAACATGATGCTCAGTGAGAGAAGCCAGACACAGAAGAACACAGAGTTTGGTTCAACTCACAGGTCCCTAAAGGAGTCAGATCCACAAGAGACAGGGAGAAGATGGTGGGGCCAGGGGCTGGGGAAGGCGATGGGGAGTCAGTGTTCCATGGGGACAGAGTTTTGGTGGGATGGTTGCAAACAACATGAATATGCTTAGTGCCACCAAGCTGTGCACTTAAAAATGGTTAAAAGGGTGAATTTTATGGTATGTGTATTTTACAACTTAAAAATTAAAAAGAAAGAAAGAATGACACACTACCCTGAAGGGACAGGGAAGAAAGACCAGCTAAGCAGCTTTGGGAAACAGGTTAAAGGCCAAAAGAACTGCATACAAATACTGTGCTTTATGCAGAAAAAGTATTTTTCACAGGAGAGGAAAAGCAGCTCTGAAACTACACATGTTGTGCCACTAAGCAGACATGTGCAGAATGAAAGCCAGGTTCTGAGAACTGGAGAAGAGAGTTACAGGTGAGGGGAAGGGAGGCTGGGATGAACTCTCCAAGGCTGAGCCAGAGTCAGAGGGACTCAAGTTGATCTCCTGGCTTTTAGGTGGGTGAATGGATGGATGGATGGACAGACTAGATGGACAGATGGAGACAGAGACACAGAAATAGAGGTTGTGTGTTGGTATATTTCCTCGCTCTATCTGCTAAGAAGGTCTCTTAACAACAATACCCCAGCAGCAGTGAGCACACCCAGCACCTGTATCTTGGTTTCTAAATACCATTTTCCACTAAATGGAGAAATGGTTGATTCCTGGGCTGAGGGAGGGGAAGGATGAGATGAGCTTGGTATCCTGTGGGGCCAAAAAGTAAAGACATTCTCCCGACATGACACACCAATGTTAAAAGGAATTGAGCTAACTGTAAGGACTTCCAGTGGCCAAATCTGGGACAGTAACGCTCATACCGGACAGTGACCCAAAAGATAAACAACTGTGAGTCCATGATGAAATAAATATATAATGGAGGAGGTATGTGAGCAAGGGGGAAGGGACAGTTTTTCCTTTCAGAATCCCAGTTAACAAATGGAGAAGGAGTTATGGAAATAGGAAATCACCATATGGCAGATGCCAGAGTAAACAACTCTTTCCAGCTAGAACCACCATCCACATATACTCCAACAGCGGGCAAAGGAGGAGGGGAAAGGGGATGTCTACACAAAGCACCCCTCAGGAGGGAAGGGTGATGACGAGGGGATGGCAGGGACATCCCAGTGGAGAAACCTGCCCTGCGGCCAAGGCTCACGTCACCAGAGATGGGACAGATGGATAGCACAGGCTCCGAAGTTTTACATTAAACACACGAAGGGGGTGAAAGGAGAAAGATGAGGGAAGACATACCCTGCAGACAGAAAGCACCAGTGAGCTGGAGTGGTTGCCCTGACAGCAGACAAGACAGATGTGAAGACAGGGAATGTTACTGGAAAATGGACATTTCCTACGAACAGAGGGTCAGTACACAGGAATAGGTAACAGCGCAAACAAACACACAACTGAGTCCCAAACCACACAAAGAGAAACTAAGCATAAAGAGGCGGAAGAGACAATCCAACAGTTTCCACCGGAGGTTTCAACACCTCACTCTTCACAACTGACAAACAGCCAGACTGAACAACGCCACCAACATACCTTTACGAAACCCTCAGCCCAGGGGTTTCCCCAGTGGTCCAGGGGTTAAGAATCCACCTTCCAGTGTAGGGAACTCAGTTTGGATCCCTGGTCAGGGAACTAGGATCCCACAGGCCATGGGGAAACTGAGCCCCCATGTTACAACTACAGAGCTTGCACGCCACAACTAGAGATTCCGCATGCTGCAAACAAGACCTGACACAGCCAAATAAATTTCTTTTGGGGATTTCTTAAACTCCCCAAACAAAACCCTCAGCCCAGTGATGGCAGAAGGCACGCTCTAGGAATATTCTCCAGGACAGACCAAGTACAAGGTCAAACAAATATACTTACAGGCACTGAAAGAAGTCAAAGCTTATTCTCCAAACAGAGGAATTAAATTATACACCAATAACAGAAAGACCTCTGAGAAATTCCCAAACATTTGGAAATGAAACAACACTTCTAAGTAACCCATGGGTCAAGGAAGGAACACAAGGCGAATGAGAAAAGATCTTGACCGGAACAAAAATGCACAGGGCACATCAGACTATAAGGAATGCAGCTAAAACACTGCTTGGGGTAAACATTATGTATCCATTAAATAAAGATCTAAAATCAGCAACCTAAGCTTCTGGGAATTAACTGGGAATCCAGTGGTTAGGACTTGGCACTTTCACTGCCGGGGTCCAGGTTCTATCCCTGGTCAGGGAATGAAGATCCCACAAGACACACACAGAGTGATCAAAAATTTATAAAAAATAAAATCAGCAAGGCAATCTTCCATCCCAGGAATCTAGAAAACAGCAAATCAAGCCCAAAGAACAAAGAAGACAGTAAAGTGGGAGCAGGAGTTAATGAAACTGGGAATGGGAAAATAGAGATAAATCAATGAAACCAAAAGGTCATTCTTTGAGGGGAAAAAAAAAATTTAAACCACTGCTAGAATTTTAGCTAGACTGATCAAGCAAAAAGACACAAGTTACCAAAATCAGAAATGAAAACGGAATATCACTAAGACCAATGGTAAAAGAACTTTGAAACAACTTTATGTCAACAAAGACAACTTAGAGGAAATGGATGACTTCCTGTAAAGACAAACTGCCAACACTCACTGAAGACAGAGAAATCTAAACAAATAAATAACAAGTGAACTAGTCACTAAAAATCTGGGACTTCCTTGGTAGTACAGTGGATAAGAATCTGCCTGTCAGTGCAGGGGACATGGGTTCAATCTCTGATCTAGAAAGATTCCACATGCCGTGGGGCAACTAAAGACCATGCACTGCAACTACTGAGCCCACGTGCCTAGAGCCTGTGCTCTGCAATGAGAAGCCACTGTAGCGAGAGGCCCACACACCGCAATGAAGAACAGCCCCTGCTCACCACAACTGGAGAAAGCCCTCATGCAGCAATGAAGACCCAACACAACCAATTAAAACACACTATCTTTCCACAGGGAATTCCTGGTGGTCCAGCGGTTAAGACTCTGAGCTTCCACTGTAGGGGACACAGGTTCGATCACTGGCTAGGGAACTAAGATCCCACAAGCTCCACAGTGCAGCAAAAAAAGAAAAAGAAAAAATCTCCCCACAAGGAAAAGCCCATTCCCAGAAGAAATTAACACCAACCCTCTGCATATTCTTCTAGAAAGCAGAGGAGGAGGGAACATTTTCCAATTCACCTATGAGGCCAAAGACATTACTGAGTCCTTGGGCATCATGGCGGGTGGGGAATGGGGAAGCCACTTTGGAAACCAGTTTGGCGGTTTCTTAAAATGTCACATGTAAGTGTTACTTTGCGGTTCCAACATTTGACCCTTAGGTATTTACCCAAGAGAAAAGGAACAGTAGTACTTCCATATGCAGATTTCTGCACAAATGTTGAATGTTCATAGCAGTATTATTCCTTATAATGAAAAGCTAGAAGCTAGAAATAACCTGTTTAACCTGTATGCCCGTATAACCCATATGACTGGTGAATGGACAAAGTGTGGTCCATCCATGCAATGGGATTCAGCAGTAAGATGAATTACTTTGGCAATAAAAAGAAATGAGCTGTCCATTCAAGGATGTGGATAGATCTCACAAATAAGACACTGAATGAAAGAAGCCAGATCAAAACCTACACATTCTGTCATTTTAATTATATGCGATTTCTACAAATGGCAAAACTAGAGCCTGTGTTCCACAACGGGAGAAGCCACTGCAATGAGAAGCCCGCACACGGCAACTAGAGCGTAGGCCCCGCCCGCTGCAACTAGAGAAAAGCCCACACAGCAAAAGACCCAGGGCAGCCAAGAATAAATAGATTAAAAAAAAAAAAAAAAGATTCAGTTTGGGAATTCTCTGGCAGGCCAGTGGTTAGGACTCTATGCTTTCACTGCTGAGGTCAAAGGTTCAATCACTGGTCAGGGAACTAAGATGCTTCGAGCCATGTGGTGTAGCTGAGAAAACAAAAGATTTGGTTCCTCAGTTGTGAGGGCCACATTTCAAGTGCTCAGTAGCCATGTGTGACTAGAGGCTAGGACTGGAGAGGACAGATCTAGAACATTCCCATTGTCACAGAAAAGTCTACTGGACAGCACTGGACCATGGAATCAATGGAACAGCTATTAACACCAAAGAGGATTCAGAAAGAAATCATTCTAGTGGATAAAAATAAATGTGCAAGGCCCCACAGCTTCCCAGCAAGAACCAGCTAGGAAATATGTAACGGAGAAATTACTCACAACAGAAAAAACAACAACAACAAAAACAACACCTAGCAATAAATGTTTACAAGCTATGTGCTGCTTAGTTGCTTCAGTCGTGTCCCGACTCTGTGCGTCCCCATAGACAGCAGCCCACCAGACTCCCCCATCCCTGGGATTCTCCAGGCAAGAACACTGGAGTGGGTTGCCATTTCCTTCTCCAATGCATGAAAGTGAAAAGTGAAAGTGAAGTCGCTCAGTCGTGTCCGACTCTTAGCAACCCCGTGGACTGCAGCCTTCCAGGCTCCTTCGTCCATGGATTTTCCAGGCTAGAGTACTGGAGTGGGGTGCCATAGCTCTTGCACACAAGAGCTATGTGAAGAAACTATAAAACTGGGCATTCCCTGGTCGTCCAGTAGTTAGGACTCCATACTCTCACTGTTGAGGGGGCCTGGGTTCAATCCCCAGAGAGGAAACTAAATCCCAAAATCCGGCAGTGTGGCCAAAAAAAAACACCCAAAACTACAAAACTTCCCTACGGAAACACAAAAGCACCATACATAAATGGAGAGACAACATGTGCCCATACTTTGTATTCTGAACTGTCAGCTCTCCCAACCTGGTATCTTTGCTAAGACAAACCCCTCCAGTTATTTCTTTAGCATTTGACAAACTGATTCTAAAGATTATAGGGAAAAAAAAAAAAAAAAGATTATAGGGAACCACTGAGCCAGGGACTGGTCAAATACAGCTCTTGGACCCAATCCAGCCCACCAGTTGTTTTTGTAAATAAAGTTTTATTGGCACACAGCCATGCACATTCATTTCTGTCTTTGCTGTGTTCATACTGCTACAGCAGAATTAAGCAGTTGGGACACAGACCATGTGGCCTACTGAGACTACTTATTGTCTGGCTCTTTACAAAAATTTGCTGGTACTGTGCTAGAAGGTAAATTCCAGGGAAAGAGATGTCTTTTGTTAGCACCGTTTCAGAGACTGCTGATTGAGCAAGGGATGGACAGGAGGAAGGGATGGACAGATGGGTAACTGATCCTGAAACAGCTAAATGTGTGAGACGAGCTGAAAAAGTCTTCACAAAAAGTCTTGAGCAAAACTGGGAAGAACAGCCACAGCAGTTGTCATATCCACCATAAAGCCACAGTCACTAAAAAACGTGCTATTTAGCTAAGCACACACAGAGATTGCTGTACTTTGGGGACATCTCTGCGCTGCTAAGTCTCCAGTGATATGTGAATAAAGGTATTTTAGATATTAACGTGGGGCAATCAAATTGTACAGTGCTACCCTGAAGATGCTCAGTGCTTCCTCAGAGGGAGCCCTGTGAGTATAGACATTGGACTGATGCATTTCCTAAGCACCCAGTGTGCCAGGCATTTTCCTGGGCTTGGCAGGAGGGAGAGCAGCAAGACACTGCTCACAGCAAGCCAAGGACAGCCATCACAGAGAAAGTTAGAAGGAAAAAGAGCGATGAAAAAGTAGTACAGTGGAGAGGGGATGGGGGTGGGAGGCAGACTCTGAACAAGGCCTGAGCTTGCCCTGGCCAGAGCTGGCCCCTCTGCCATTACATATGCCAGGCCCTCCTGCGCCCCATGCACCAGGTCGCCCTTCACCCAGAGTCCACGCCATTCTGAGCCCCAGCCCGAAATCACCACAAGCCTGGATCCTGGGAAATGGTGGCTGCAGGCCCCACAGCCTTTCTGGAAGTTAGCACGAGCCCTGCCCTCAGTCTGCTTTGTGAAGTAAGCTCAGGTCCGGTTCAGCAGTCACCAGCTCTGCACTAACACCCTTCCCACCCCAGGCACTGTTTCTGGATCCCACGTGGCATTTACTTGTGTCCTCGGGCTCCTCCCAGGACTGTCCTGGGGACCCTCCGGTGTCTTGGTCCTGAGGCACGCCCCACTGGGTTTATCTGGTTATTTTCTCCGGGTGGACTGGTTCCTGGAACTTCTCTAACAAATTACTGCAAATTGGGTGATGAGAGAATCTCATGTTCTGGAGGCTGCAGGTGCAAGATCAGGGCCGTGCTCCCTGCAAGGTTCTGCCCTTCTCAGCTTCTGGGGGCCCCGGGCAGACTGTGGCTTGTGGCCACGTCCCTCCAGTCTCTGTCTGGTCCCTCTTCTCCACGTCTCTCACATGGACACTTAACACTTGGATTTAGTGCCGTTCAGATTATCCAGGATGATCTCTTCTTGAAACTCTTAATCACATCTGCAAAGACCCTTTTCCCAATAAGGTCCTGTTCATGGGTTCTGGGCCTTGGGACTTGGACACAACTTGGGGGCCACCATCAACCCACGACACTGGGACTCAGGGCTGGAGGTGGAGCACACCAGGGGGAGGACTCTTTCCTGCTGGGGGTGTTGACACCCCCAGGACCATCAACTTAGCCACATGGTTAAGGGGGCATCTGCTGGGTTTCCCCAAGGTGGGGTTTCAATCTGCTCCTTACAAGCCAGTCCCTTAATGCAGCCCATCCGAGAGGGAGGCGGGGGTGAGGTCAGCCTGGAGCTGGGCACAGGCTGTGAGGAATTCTCCCTACTCCTGTCTGTGCTCCAGCAGCAATGCTCCAGTGTTTCCTGGAGCACCGGGTTACATCCCCACCAGCCTGTGAGGCCAGCCTGTGTGGAGGATGAGCCCGGGCACTGTGATAGGACCTGGTTAGTCCCAGGGTTGGTTGGTCACAGGGTCCACCCTCCCAGTGGCCCCAGGAAGGAAGTGTCTAATGGTTGGTCCCAGGTCATAGGGGTGGAGGGAAACTGAGGCCCAGGAGAGCCCAGGGTCACTTATGCACCTGTTCGCGGTAGGTAACATTTCACAATGCACATGAAATAACAACCCAAAGGCTGAAAAGAAAAGGAACTAGAACCTTCCATCAAGAGGATCCACAGAGCAGGAATATGAAACAAGAAAGGCATGATGGAGGCTGGGGGCTCCTGGGTCACAAGGCAACCAGCCCCCTACGGGGAGTTCGCAGGGGAGGGGAGAGGGTTAGGGCAGGGACAAGCCCCAGGAGGTCTTGGGGACCCCCTCACCGGCCTGGAAGCTCCCTCGGGCAGGAATCTAGTCCCAGTTGCACATAAATAACCAAGAAAGGGCTAGAGAGAAGAATCTCAAAAACACAGGCCAAGTAAAAGCCAGACATCTGAATGGTGAAGACAACCCTCACAGCGGGCTGGGGACTCTCCAGGCAGAGTTGCAAGAACCCCCAGCCCCCTTCCCCAACAGAACCCTCCCAGCATCCCCCAGCAAGCAGTGGGCAGGGTGGTCTCTGATACAGCCCCGCCCCACCTAGGAATCTGGAGGCTGCACCCCTGAGCCTGGAGGCTGCACCCCTGAGCCTGGCAGAGGTGTGGGCCTGCACCAAGGAAAACCCCATTCAAGCGGAGACCTGGGATGTACGGTGTCAGGGAACGGGGGTTATGAGGGTCTGGGGTTCACGAGGTGGGAGTCTAGCGGGGCTCTGGGGGATCCCAGCCCCAGAAGGAGGGGGCACTCAGGGGAGAAGATCACTGGGGCCCGTGAGGCCCCAGTGGAGGAGGGGAAGGAGATGGAAGAGGCGGAAGGAGATGGGGTCTCTGGCGGTCCTACGGCTGGCCACGCTGGCCAGCCTGGCAGGGGTTGAAGGGTCACAGAGATGCAGCAAGTGAAAGAGGTGTGCGGACCTGGGAGATTTCGGGCATGAGTGCAGGGTCAGGGATCATAGAGCCAGGAGACTCCAATGAGGGTGGAGGGGCAGGGGTCGCAGGAGCGGACCATGGCTAGTATCTGGAAGTCCGGGCTGGACGGAGGCCTGGCAGGGTCACAGGGCCTTACGGGTGCTGGGGCCCGGGGGCGGTGGGGAAGGGCAGGCCCCCAGGACAGCAGGGGATCCAGGAATGGCGGGTGCTGGGGCCCCGGGGCTGGCGGTTTTCCTGAGGGGAGGCGGGGAGCGGGATCCCAGGAATGACTGAATCCTGGGGAGGGGGTGGGGGTAGGGGTCCAGTCCTGGGGATGACCGGGTCCCGGGAAGCGGCGGCGTCTTGGGGGATGACGGAGTCCCGGGGGGCGGGCCTCGGTGCTAACCCGGTCCCGGGTCGGGCGGCGGTCCCGGACGGCGGCCCACCTGTGCGCCGGGATGCGCTGCGCGCCGAGCCCCTTGCCCACCAGGAAGTGCACGTCGCAGAGCACCTCGTTGTTGAAGAGGAAGGCGAAGCGCTCCTTCACCGTGGGCTTGGTGGCCTGCCAGTTGTAGACGGGCTCGCGGAGCAGCGCCGCCGCCCCCTGCTCCTCGGCCGCCCGCTCCCCGCCCGCCGCGGCCTGCGCGCCCGGCCCCGACACCGACACCGGCGGGGGCGGCCCGGGGACAGCGGGGGCCGGGGCGGCGGCGGCGGCGGCCGCGTTGCCGGGGGCCGGGGCGGTGTTGGCGCTGGGCCCGGGGCCGCCCCCCGCGCCCGGGCCGACCCCCGGCGGGCACGACGCGCGCCCGCCGCTCCCACCCGCCGCCATCTTGTCGGTGCGGCGCCCGGCGGGGCGGGCCTGGCGGGGGAGGGGCGGGAGGAGAGGGGAGGAGCGAGGAGATGGGGGACGGAGGGGAGAGGAGGGGAGCCGGAGAGGGAGATGGAGAGGGAGAGGGAGAGGGAGAGGGAGAGGGAGAGGGAGAGGGAGAGGGAGGGGCGGGGCGGGGGCGAGCAGAGGCCCATGGAGACTTCGTACCTCAGACCCTGGGCCTAGACCCCAGAGACCCGACCTCAGACGTGGGACCCCCCCACGTGCTAGATCTCGTACTTCAGTCCTGGGACCCCGACCCCAGACTCTAAATCTTGTACCTCAGACCCCCAACCCCAGGTTCTAAATCTGTTACCTCAGACGCTGGACCTCGGGTTCTAGATCTGTTACCTCAGATCCCCAACCCCGGGTTCTAGATCCTGTACTTCAGACCCCTAACTCCGGGTTATAGATCTGTTACCTCAGACACTGGACCCCAGGTTCTAGATCCTGTACCTCAGACCGCAGATCCCAGATCCTGGACCTCAGAACCCGGGTACTAAACCCAGACCCCTTACTTCAGACTCTATGTCCCAGATCCAGAAATTGTGACCCCAGACCTCAAACCTCAAAACCCTGACCTCAGATTTGGAGTCACTAGCCCAGATCCTAGATCCTCAACCTCAGGGGCCTCAGACCTCAGACCCCAGTCCTCGTAATTCCACTCCTACATCCTGGGCCTCAGAACCCAGGCTCTGGATTCCAACTCCGGACCTCAGATTCCAGACCCGGGACGCCAGAACTCAGACCCCAACTCCAGTCCCTAAACCCCAGATCCCAGTCTCTGACCCATGACCCCCCAAACACAAATGCAGACCCGACTCCAGAGTCCAAACCCCATAGCTGGGACCCTGGACCTTAGCCCCAACCCCAGGTGGTCAGCTGAAGGGACCCCACAGTGGGGGGAGTACTGAATGCAGGGGAGGGCTGTGCATCCCAGAATCAACAGAGATACAGGTCCCTCCTCTGAGCCAGGTCTCAGTTGCCCGGTGTCCACAGAGCTGCAGCCCACAAACAGCTAACTGCACCCACAATGTCAGAGTGCCCTAATGCCTTGAAGAAGAGACACAGGCAGCTAGACCATAAAACAGGGTGTCTTGAGCAACCTGGGGGTCACAACCTGGAGATGCAGCCTGAAGAATGTAACAGAAGATATGACTTCAGGGGTGCAGGGGGAGCCTGGAGGCCTTCCTAAAGGAAGGGAGGCTGACCAGTGACTCAGGAGTCAGGAAGATGAATGGGGAGTCGGGGGTGGGTACTCTGTTTAATATCCCAGAAGGCAGGGGCTGGGTAGAGAGGGAGGCATAAGGGTGTTTTTGCCAGACCCTAGCTGAACACAAGACCTCAGTAACACCTGTGGCAATTTAGCATCTAAAAAGTGACTGGGAGACCCCCCAGGGGTCTAGAGCCTGGTCTCCCCCATGGAGAAAGGACTTCTGCCTGTGGATCATGGACGTTGGACACCCAGGAGAGCCATAGGCAAGAAATTCCACCTCAGCGTCCAGTCTCTGCCAGAATCCTGGCCAGTTCTTACATCCAAAGTAGACTTTGAACCCTGAGTCTCCACAGGGGCCGGCTTCACGGGCAGCCCCTGCACTTGCTGTCACCATCTTGAAATTCATAATAATTTTTTAACAAGGGGCCCCAAGTTTGCACTGTAGTCCAGTCCCTCCTCCTCCTCCTCCAAGGCTACCTAAAACTGCCCAGCCCCCTCCAAGACAACCCGTACCCTCAGCCCAAACCACCTAACCTTCCTTACTCTTTTTAGAATATAGACTCCTCCCAACTTAAGCCAGGTGTCTGGTAGGCAATGATTAAAGCCCTCCATATCTTTCCCACAATTGAAAGTCAGTCCCCCTTACCCGAGGACAACCTCTACCCTTGGGGGCTGAGGACCCAGCACTACAGATTTTACCAGTGGCTTTTCAGAGGATGTACTCCCAGCATTGGGCTCTAGGTTTTTATAAAATCCCACTTTACCATCCTCTGCTCCTTGGGGTGAGAAATTTCCTGAAGGTCAAGCAAACCATGTTATAACCATAGACAAAGGCATCTTGAACCTGTAGATAAAATTTTTGCAAAGATTTATTTTTTCATTCTAAACATAATATATAAATAAAGGAGAGAACTTGGAATTGCCAGAAAATTTCAAGAAAAGAACGTGTGCTTCATCCATTATATTAAATCCCAAACTAACCAATATTAATACTGTATCTACTATCTGTTCTATTGTTTGTTTTTTACAAAGAGTAGAATCTTTTTATGGGCTTCCCAGGTGGCTCAGTGGTAAGGAATCCAGCTACTAATGCAGGAGACCCAGAAGACATGGGTTCGATTCCTGGTTCAACAAGATCCCCAGGAGTAGGAAATGGCAACCAACTCCAGTATTCTTGCCTGGAAAATTCCATGGACAGAGGAGGCTGGTGGGCTACAGTCCATGCAGTCAAACATAACTGAGAGTTAGACATAACTGAGCGACTGAGCACACACATAGAGAAAATCTTTAGATACAGCTGGATCATGAATACAGATCATGTGGTACAGGGATGTCAGTCTTTTTATGTAGGGATGCTAAAAATGGTTCATCAGAATAAAATCAGGCTGTGAATACTGAACTAGCAGCTTCATAAAGAACAAAAATCCTAATAAAATAAATCTCTTTTTTTCAAAAAGAACAAAAATCTTGATTCTTGTCTTTGAGGATAATTATGAATTCATGGCATTCAGATTTGAGTAGCTGAATTGGTCATTAACTCATCAGTATTGATGAGAGATACCATTAAGTGGGCTCCTGTGTGCCTTCAGCACCCCAGAACTTGGAGAAGCACCCCTTCTTTCTGGCAGTGAAATACCCCAGGCCCACAATGTACCTGGCCTGCCCTGAAACATAAAACCAGCTAGTCTCCAAAGAGCCCTTATTCCTCTGGGTGGGGAAAATCCTGAAGGCTGCATTGGGATATTAAGCTGTTGTTATTTAATTGCTCAGTCATGTCCGACTCTTCTGCGATGCCGTGGACTGTAGCCCACCAGCCTCCTTTGTCCATGGAATTCTCTAGGCAAGAATACTGGAGTGGGTTACCATGCCCTCCTCCAGGGGATCTTCCCAACCCAGGGATCCAACCCGCATCTCCTGCTTGGCAGTCAGTTTCTTTACCACTGAGCCAATATTGGGACTCTTCTCTATTTGCACATAAATCTGTGGTGGAAAACATTAAAGGCTACTTCAGTTGTCAGGTGGAAATAATAAATTTCAAAGATTGGGAGTTTGTGTTGTTATTTCTAATTTAGTTCTAACACAACTGCATAATGGCTGTCCTCGACAACTTCAACCTCCCTGAGGACCAGAACCTGCTCACCACCCCTGGTTGTAAATAAAGCTTTATTGGTACACAGCTACACACACTCATTTACAGGGTAATACGGCTGCTACCCAGCTTCCAGGGCAGATTTGAGTAGTTGCTACAGTGATGTTATGCTTAGCAAAGTCAAAAAATATTTACTCTTTGGCCCTTTACAGAAAAAATTTGCAGAATCCTGCTTTGTAAATGCCCTACCTAAAGTATAATTTTACTCTTATCATTTGATGAACTGTAAGTCTCTGAAGATCCTATTATAACTTATGTAATTTCTGCCTTGTTTTATCTGTCAACATAAAATATAAATCCAGGGAATGAAAGTAAGATCAACAGTTTATAAAATAACTGCTAATTGGAAATTAAGACCTAAGATCACAGAAGCTATCTGCATGAGTGTGAGTGACTCGCCCACTGATTGGTTCAGGGACCAGGCACATACATGACCAGTTCTGGCCAAGGAGAAGAGAGGAAAAGCCTGCTGGGTGAGCCTGGAGACTCTCCTAGCTTGCGGCTATTTGTTCTGTAAACTAATAAACGTGTTTGTGGAATTAAGCAAGCAGAGTCATCTTCTCTGTTACCCATGGCTCTGCTGCTGCTAAGTCACTTCAATTGTGTCAGACCCCATAGACGGCAGCCCACCAGACTCCCCCGTCCCTGGGATTCTCCAGGCAAGAACACTGGAGTGGGTTCCCATTTCCTTCTCCAATGCATGAAAGTGAAAAGTGAAAGTGAAGTCGCTCAGTTGTGTCTGACTCCCAGCGACCCCATGGACTGCAGCCTACCAGGCTCCTCCGTCCATGGGATTTTCCAGGCAAGAGTACTGGAGTGGGTACCCATGGCTACAGGTGGGTAATTGGTGCAATTGGCCCTGGTGGCCACCTCTTAGTAATGAGGGACATGGATGTGACTTTGTTCTTCCACCTATTTTAATAATCCCTGACACTCTGGTTTTTCATGGTCATCCTATAATGCAGGGGACTGGTTCAAGGACCCCTGCACACACTAAAATCCAAATATGCTCAAGTCCCTTATATAAAATGGCATAGTATTATAAATTGTAGTATGGCCTATAACTTATACACAAATGATACATATACTATTTCTAGATTAGTCATAATACCTGATACAATATTTTGTTTTGTTTTGCTTCTTGGCTGCCCAGAGGCTTGAGGGATCCCAGTTCCCCAACCAGGGACTGAACCAGGGCCATGGCAAGCAGGTTCTAGATCTCTTTTACAGATGTGTGCATCTGTCAAAACTCAGCAAACATGAGGTATTCCCTGGTGGTCCAGTGGCTAAGACCCTGTGCTCCCAGTGCAGGGCACCAGGGTTTGATCCTTGGCCACGGAACTAGATTCTGCATACCACAATGAGAAGACTGAAGAGCCCTAGTGTTGCGACTAAGACGTGGTGCAGCTAAATAAATAAATATTCTGAAAGAGAGAGAAAGAAACCAGACAGAAAGTTCACAATAAAAAGGTTTTCACAAATGATGCTTCAAAAGATATCACTATGTTAGATCATAACAAATTTTTGTATAAAGCCATGCTGCTGCTGCGTCGCTTCAGTCATGTCCGACTCTGTGCGACCCCATAGACGGCAGCCCACCAGGCTCCCCAGTCCCTGGGATTCTCCAAGCAAGAACACTGGAGTGTGTTGCCATTTCCTTCTCCAATGCATGAGTGTGAAAAGTGAAAGTGAGGTTGCTCAGTCGTGTCCAACATAGTCACATTTTATTTTACGTTTTTTAGAATAGTAGTTTACCTACTGGTAGGGTTTTTATTAAAGGAAATGTAGAGAATTCAGAAAACTTTAGCCATTTCAACATGGATGCAAAAACACAAGTATTTGTAGGAAGTGAAATAGGTGATTGCTTGTCCCCAAGGTTGCATCTAGTAATTAATACGCTGTTGCTAAAAGGATGACTCAAAACCTAAAATCCTGAGACATTTCTTTTAGCAACACATAAGAAAATATTCTGAAATGTGAGAAATAAGTATCAGTTTTAATATATCTTATTCATTTTATTTTAAGCTGAAATCCTTTTATAAAAGCCTCTAGATGTGACCAGGTGGAGCCAGTGGTAAGAGACGGACCTGCCAATGCAGGAGACATAAGAGACGTGGGTTCAATCCCTGGGTCGGGAAGATTCCCTGGAGGAGGAAATGGCAACACACTTCAGTATTCTTGCTTGGAGAATCCCATGGACAGAGGAGCCTGGCGGGCTACAGTCCATGGGGTCACAAAGAGTTGGACATGACTGAGTGACTAACATTTTCATGCAGCCTGTGGCATCTTAGTTCCCCAAACGGAACCCATACTCCCTGCAGTGGAAGCACAAGCCTTAACCTCTGGACCACCAGGTAAGTCCCAATGATGCTGTTTCAAATCACCATTTTTAGGACCCATAGGTGGTCAAGGTGGTTAAATTACTTTTGAGAAATAAAGTACAAGATCTTTAGTTTTTAAACATCTCACCCTTCCATGTCTGCCAAGGAAGATACCAATACATCTATCCATAAAGGTGTTTATGTTTCAAGTAAAAAACAAAAAAAGTTTTAAATTTCACTGAACACAAACTTTCTTACCTCACACTGTACATCTGTAAAGTCACAGCTCTTTAGCCAGACCCTGAAGACACCTCATGTACGACCAACTCAATGAAGTTTCAGAAAAGGCGTGATTTCTAGAGTGCTAGAAATCAGGAAAACAGTTGTCTGGGGTGTGGAGGGAACTATTTAGGATGCTGGAATGTTCTAGGTCTTTTAAAAATATATATATTTATTTATTTGGCTGTGCCAGGTCTTAGTTGTGGCACGCAGGATCTTCCATCTTTGTTGCAACACATGAACTCTTATTTGCAGCATGTGGGGTCTAGTTCCCTGACCAGGGATTGAACCCAGATCCCTTGTGTTGGGAGTGTGGAGTCTTAGCCCTTAGAACACCAACTAAGTCCCTGAAATATTCCAGGTCTTGATGGGGTGTAGGTGACATGGGTTCTCACATTTGCCTAAACGCCTCAAATCATACTTAGGATCTGTGCAGGTAACTGTAAGTAAACTATACCTTGGTTAAGTTCCCTGTGCCCCAAGTTCCTGGGCTGAAATATGGAAAAGTTCATATTTCAGGCCAGAAACTCTGTGGCTGAAAGATGGGAAAAGTCCATTTGATATTATACTATTCCTGAAAATTATACTCCTTTCATGAGAATTTATTTACATACTCTCATCTAAGGCAAGGTTGTCAGAAACATAGAGAAAACGGCCATAGGAAATCACATTTAATTTCCATCTCAAATAAGACACAAATGGACTTATCTGTGAAACAGAAAGAGGCTCACAAATCCAGAAACTAATACCTGGATACCTGTGGGGATTTGGTTGTGGGTGTCGCCAGATTGAAGAAGAAATTAAGAAATAAAAATCACTATGTATAATGTAATAAAAACAATAGGATATATTATGCAGCAGAGAGAAATAGAGCCGTGATTTTGAAATATCTTTAAATGGTATATATTCCATGAGCTCAGCTGGTAAAGAATCCACCCGCAATGAGGGAGACCTGGGTTCGATCCCTGGGTTGGGAAGATCCCCTGGAGAAGGGAAAGGCTACTCACTCCAATATTCTGGCCTGGAGAATTCCCTGGACTGTATAGTCCATGGGGTCGCAAAGAGTCGGACACGACTGAGCAACTGTCACTTCACTTCACTTCACTCCATGTGAATACTGAATCACTCTGTTGTATCCCAAAGCAAATAGAGTAATGTGAATCAACTGTACCTCAACTGAAAAAGAAGGAGTGGATAGATGGCTACAAACACAAGAAATAATAATCAAGAATAAAGGTTAGCAAAATAAAAATGGGAAAAGTTGAGGAATAGAAATTCCCATCAAGAAATTAATTTGAAAAAAAAAAAAGAAATTAATTTGGATGGATTACTAAAAATCTCCATTGGTTCATCCACTAGAAAGAACAATATGGAGGATCTTTAGAAAACGAACCATGGAGGTGCCTGAGGAAACAGCAGTCACGTGCCTGGGCACACAGTCTGGGAAAAGAAACATTATAGAAGACAGGGTACCCATGCCATCCCTGCTGGACTGATTTCCAAAGGAAAGACACCGCTGCAACCTAAGTGTACAAGGACACAGAAATGAATAAATAAAATGGGTTCTATATATACAATGGTACATGAATCAACCATAAGGAAGACTGAAACAATGCCACGTTCAGGCATAGGCAAGAAGGTAGAGATGATCATAGCAAGTGAAGTAAGAGAGACAAGGAGCGACAAACAGAGTGTGATGTCACTTCTATGTGGAATCTAAAAATGGATACACAGGAGCTTTTTGAGTCAAGATAAAAAGTTCAAAGAATTAGAAAAAACTCATCTCACTTACTGTTAGCAGAGAAGAAGGGTGTTGGGCACATAGAAATAAGCTACTTGGCTAATATGTGCACATTACTATTCAGAAAATAAGCCACAAGGACCTACTGGGTAACACTAGGAATGACACTCCATTTTTGGTCATAATGTGTATAGGAACAGTCCCTGAAATACAGCATATACACATCAATGTGTGAGTGAATCAAGTGACTATGAATTAAAAAAAAAAACAACCACCCACTGCCTTGTAATTCACCTATATACGCAGGTTCAAATAACTGGATAAACACAATAAATGTAGAAACATATGCTGACTCTATTTCCCTCATCCCATGGTCACTTTGGCTGGTATCATATCTCTAGAGACCAGGCAGGCTTGGGTCCCAAGGCTGGATTTTTTTGGGGCTCAGGGTCCTGGGAGGATGCAGCAGGCAGTGTGACCCCACGACGTTCCTGGAGTGCCTCTTGCCCTCAGCAGGAGCCCTCAATCTCTAGGTACAGGCGGAGTAAATTAAGAGATTTAAATTAACATAGACACTCATATATATATCCAGTAGATGATCAAAAACAACCTACTGAATAGCAGGTGGAAGTTTATTGAACACACTGTAATCACCTAGTTGGGAACAAGAACTTGAAAGAGAATAGATAAATGTTCATCCATGAATCTATCAAGTTCCTGTACCCCTGAAACACACATAAAATCAGAAATCACTTCTATTCCAATATAAAACCACACAGAAATGACAGGGATGTGGGAAATGCATGGGGCTGAGTAATGCTGCTGACTTGCGGCCATTTTCTGTAACAACAGCTTGAACAGCTGTGCTGATGGGCATTGAGTATTCTCAGGGTCAAAGGGTCTGTAAGGCAAAAACAGCTGATCTCAACAATAGGCCTGGGGTGGTCATCAGAAAAGAATTTAGAACAGGGCCGAGTTACAGGAAACTGCATCTAGACGTAACATGAACTCACCCTTGAAAAGAAATCACATGAAAAGAGGTCAATTTCGCTAAATATGATAAATACAAATCAAAACCACAGGAAGGAATCCCCTCACAGGACTCAGATCGGCCATAGTCAGAAACTTGACAAACACTAACTGATGGAGAAGGCGTGGAGAGAAGGGAATATTCCTCCCCTGATGCTGGCAATATATGTCGATAACAGACACTATGAAGGATTGTGCGAGGCTTATTAAAAGAAAGAAAACAAGAATGAGGTTAGAACATTCTCTAACATCATACACAAAATGAACTCCAAATCATAAATATCTAAAGGTCAGCAGGGATTCTATGAAAATCTTAAGGAAAACATAGGCAGGACACATGAGGATATAAACTACAAGGTCTTTTTGGGTTCGGATGACTTCTTTTGGAATCCATCCCCTAGAGCAATGAAACCAAAACCAGGAAAATGCGACATACTTCAATTTCAGGTCTCCAAAAAAGAAAACCTTCAGGAATGAAGAAGTCAACTCAGAATGCACAGAAATATTTGCAAACCAAGATACCCACAAGCAATTTATCTCCAAAACCAACAAAAAACTCACAATTTGGTAATATTCCAATAAAGTGGATTACATAAAAATATAGTATCCCTATGCTGTATCACAACACAAAAATACTTATGTTAATCAACTGTACTTCTTACAAAAAAATATGGATGTATAGCTATAAATACAAATGAAAATAAGAAAATAGGAACAAAATGAAAATGGGAAATATTATACAACAGAAAAAACAATTGAGAAATTACTTTGGATGAGATTATTAAAAATCATACAAACTAGAAGGACCATTTCAATCTTTGCTTCAAAAAGAACTAACTAGTCAAAGAGGCCAATGAATCTATCAGTTAGATAAATAAGAACAAGAAAGCCATGGGTAAGTCATATTTTACCAAGCCCACACTCTGATAATGAATACCATCATAAGATACATAAAAATTTTGATGATGTTTTCAAAAACAATTCAGTTCAGTTCAGTCGCTCAGTCGTGTCCAACTCCTTGCGACCGCATGAATCACAGCACGTCAGGCCTCCCTGTCCATCACCAACTCCCGGAGTTCACTCAGACTCACGTCCATCGAGTCAGTGATGCCATCCAGCCATCTCATCCTCTGTCGTCCCCTTCTCCTCCTGCCCCCAATCCCTCCCAGCATCAGAGTCTTTTCCAATGAGTCAACTCTTTGCATGAGGTGGCCAAAGTATTGGAGTTTCAACTTTAGCATCATTCCTTCCAAAGAAATCCCAGGGCTGATCTCCTTCAGAATGGACTGGTTGGATCTCCTTGCAGTCCAAGGGACTCTCAAGAGTCTTCTCCAACACCACAGTTCAAAAGCATCAATTCTTCAGTGCTCAGCTTTCTTCACAGTCCAACTGTCACATCCATACATGACCACAGGAAAAACCATAGCCTTGACTAGACGGACCTTTGTTGGCAAAGTAATGTCTCTGCTTTTGAATATACTATCAAGGTTGGTCATAACTTTCCTTCCAAGGAGTGTCTTTTAGTTTCATGGCTGCAGTCACCATCTGTAGTGATTTTGGAGCCCCCAAAAATAAAGTCTGACACTGTTTCCACTGTTTCCCCGTCTATTTCCCATGAAGTGATGGGACCAGATGCCATGATCTTCGTTTTCTGAATGTTGAGCTTTAAGCCAAGTTTTTCACTCTCCACTTTCACTTTCAAGAGGCTTTTTAGTTCCTCTTCACTTTCTGCCATAAGGGTGGTGTCATCTGCATATCTGAGGTTATTGATATTTCTGCTGGCAATCTTGATTCCAGCTTATGATTCTTCCAGCCCAGCGTTTCTCATGATGTACTCTGCATATAAGTTAAATAAGCAGGGTGACAATATACAGCCTTGATGTACTCCTTTCCCAATTTGGAACCAGTCTGTTGTTCCATGTCCAGTTCTAACTGTTGCTTCCTGACCTGCATACAGGTTTCTCAAGAGGCAGGTCAGGTGGTCTGGTATTCCCATCTCTCTCAGAATTTTCCACAGTTTATTGTGATCCACACAATCAAAGGCTTTGGCATAGTCAATGAAGCAGAAGTAGATGTTTTTCTGGAACTCTTGCTTTTTCCATGATCCAGTGGATGTTGGCAATTTGATCTCTGGTTCCTCTGCCTTTTCTAAAACCAGCTGGAACATCTGGAAGTTCACGGTTCACATACTGCTGAAGTCTGGCTTGGAGAATTTTGAGCATTACTTTAGTAGCCTGTGAGATGAGTGCAACTGTGTGGTAGTTTGAGCATTCTTTGGCATTGCCTTTCTTTGGGATTGGAATGAAAACTGACCTTTTCCAGTCCTGTGGCCACTGCTGAGTTTTCCAAATTTGCTGGCATATTGAGTGCAGCACTTTCACAGCATCATCTTTCAGGATTTGAAATAGCTAAACTGGAATTAACTTCACATTCCAGGATGTCTGGGTCTATGTGAGTGATCACACCATCATGATTATCTTGGTCATGAAGATCTTTTTTGTACAGTTCTTCTGTGTATTCCTGCCACCTCTTCTTAATATCTTCGGCTTCTGTTAGGTCCATACCATTTCTGTCCTTTATCGTGCCCATCTTTGCATGAAATGTTCCCTTGGTATCTCTAATTTTCTTGAAGAGATTTCTACTCTTTCCTATTCTGTTCTTTTCCTCTATGTCTTTGCATTGGTCGCTGAGGAAGGCTTTCTTATCTCTTCTTGCTATTCTTTGGAACTCTGCATTCAGATGCTTATATCTTTCCTTTTCTCCTTTGCTTTTTGCTTCTCTTCTTTTCACAGCTATTTGTAAGGCCTCCCCAGACAGCCATTTTGCTTTTTTGCATTTCTTTTCCATGGGGATGGTCTTGATCCCTGTCTCCTGTACAACATCATGAACCTCATTCCATAGTTCATCAGACACTCGTCTATCAGATCTAGTCCCTTAAATCTATTTCTCACTTCCATTGTATAATCATAAGGGATTTGATTTAGGTCATACCTGAATGGTCTAGTGGTTTTCCCTACTTTCTTCAATTTCAGTCTGAATTTGGCAATAAGGAGTTCATGATTTGAGCCACAGTCGGCTCCTGGTCTTGTTTTTGCTGACTGTATAGAGCTTCTCCATCTTTGGCTGCAAAGAATATAATCCATCTGATTTCGGTGTTGACCATCTGGTGATGTCCATGTGTAGAATCTTCTCCTGTGTTGTTGGAAGAGGGTGTTTGCTATGACCAGTGCATTTTCTTGGGAAAACTCTATTAGCCTTTGCCCTGCTTCATTCCATATTCCAAGGCCAAATTTGCCTGTTACCCCAGGTGTTTCTTGACTTCCTACTTTTGCATTCCAGTCCCCTATAATGAAAAGGACATCTTTTTTGGGTGTTAGTTCTAAAAGGTCTTGTAGGTCTTCATAGAACCGTTCAACTTCAGCTTCTTCAGCTTACTGGTTGGGGCATAGACTTGGATTACTGTGATATTGACTAGTTTGCCTTGGAAACAAACAGAGATCCTTCTGTCATTTTTGAGATTGCATCCAAGTACTGCATTTTGGACTCTTTTGTTGATCATGATGGCTACTCCATTTCTTCTAAGGGATTCCTGTCCACAGTAGTAGATATAATGGTCATCTGAGTTAAATTCACCCATTCCAGTCCATTTTAGTTCGCTGATTCCTAGAATGTCAACGTTCACTCTTGCCATCTCCTGTTTGACCACTTCCAATTTGCCTTGATTCATGGACCTGACATTCCAGGTTCCTATGCAATATTGCTCTTTACAGCATCAGATCTTGCTTCTTTCACCAGTCACATCCATAACTGGGTATTGTTTTTGCTTTGGCTCCATCCCTTCATTCTTTCTGGAGTTATTTCTCCACTTGAAACAATTCAAAAGGTGTTACTTCTGAAGATGTGTTTCCCATATTTTTATCCACACCCCAAGATTCCGGACAGAACTCTGGAAACCCTGGGCCCCAAATTCCCTGGCTGAAATAGGGAAAAGTTCCTATTTCAGACCAGAAACTCTGCATCCCAAGTTCCTGGGCCAAAATAGGGAGAAGTTCCCATTTCAGGCCAGAAACTCTGTGCACTAAGCTCCTGGGCTGAAATATGGAATAGTTCCCATTTCTGGCCGGAAACTCTGTGCCCCGAGTTCACGAGGGGTGACTTGGGTTCAATCACTGATCAGAGAACTAAAATCCCATATACCAAGGGGCAACTGACCTTCCACGCTACAACTACTGAGCTGCAGAGCCACTAGAGTTTGCACAGCGACTCAAAAGATCCCGCATAACACAGCAAAGATCCCATGTGCCCCAACGAAGATCTGATGTGGCCAAATGAACACATAATAAATAAATAAATAATTTTAAAAGGTGAAAGTTTTCAGCTGTTTGGAAGAATAATACATTTGAAATCTGTATGAGTTAATACATTTCTGAAAGAGTCAATTTCCTTGTACCACATGAGGGGGCTTTTAAAAGTTCCGAGAGAGTGGGAGTTTCGGTAAACACATGGGGTAAAGAGAAGGCCACTGTGGCCGGAGACACAGGGGTGGAGGTGGCCGGACCAGACTACAGAGACGAGCGGCTGAGGATAGAAGCTCAGTTGTGAGGATGCTACCATCATCACCGTCTGCTTCCTGACAGAATTTATAAGCTTAGGAAAGAGTTTTCTCACTCCTTCTCTTAATGGGGCAGGTTATCTGGGAGCTCGGTGTCTGGAGGAGGTAGGCAGAATGTCATGTGCGCTGCTGGCATCGGAAGGCTTGGCCGGACGGAGCTGAGGCATCCACCTCTGTGTGGTCCACACAGGTGAGGGCAGGAGGGAGGCCCCAGTTCTGGGTCACCTGTGCCTTTCCAGAGCTGCTGTGTCTCTGCTCATGTGGCAGCCACTTCCCCCCAGCCAACAAGGGCCCCTGGGGGAAGCGACCGGATCCATATCAGGAAAAGAGTACGTCAAGGCTGTATATTGTTACCCTGCTTATTTAACTTATATGCAGAGTACATCAGCGAAATGCTGGGCTGGAGGAAGTACAAGCTGGAATCAAGATTGCCGGGAGAAATATAACTAACCTCAGATATGCAGATGACACCACCCTAATGGCAGAAAGTGAAGAGGAACTAAAAAGCCTCTTGATAAGGGTGAAACAGAGGAGTGAAAAAGCTGGATTAAAACTCAGCATTCAAAAAATAAAGATTATGACATCCAGTGCCATCACTTCATGGCAAATAGATGGGGAAATAATGGAAACAGTGACAGACTTAATTTTTTTGGACTCCAAAATCACTGCAGATGGTGACTGTAGCCGTGAAATTAAAAGATGCTTGCTCCTTGGAAGAAAAGCTATGACCAAACTAGATAGCATATTAAAAAGCAGAGATACTACTTTGCTGACAGAGGTCTGTTAGTCAAAGCTATGGTTTTTCCAGTAGTCATATATGGATGTGAGAGTGGGACCATAAAGAGAGCTGGGTGCCGAAGAATGGATGCTTTTGAACTGTGGTGTTGGAGAAGACTTTTGAGAGTTCCTTGGACTGCAAGTAGATCCAACCAGTTCATCCTAAAGGAAATCAGTCCTGAATATTCATTGGAAGGACTGATGCTAAAGCTGAAGCTCCAATACTTTGGCCACCTGATGTGAAGAGCCAACTCATTGGAAAAGACCCTGATGCTGGGAAAGATTGAAGGCAGGAGGTGAAGGGGGTGACAGAAGATGAGATGGTTGAATTGCATCACCAACTCAATGGACATGAACTTCAGCAAACTCCTGGAGATGATGAAGGACAGGGAAGCGTGATGTGCTGCAGTCCATGCGGTCGCAAACAGACACAACCAAGCGACTGAACAACAACAAACCTATGGAAAACTGTACGAGTCCATATTCATTATGAGCTGCTCTTATGTCTAAATTAAAATGTTTCTACTGGAATAACAATGCATTTTTACTTGTTCTTTTTTGGATGAAGAATAATGCCTGTCCACCACCTCCCAATGATAATGGCAAAGGTGAGCAACGAGCAGAGAAAAGAGAAAGAGGTGAAAAGGCAGGACTGGAAAGGGAAGAGAAGAGCCCATCGTCAGTTATTGGACCAGACTTTCTGCTCTGTGGGCTGTTGTCACCATCAGTCAACAGGAAGGAAGGGCAAGGGGACAGAATTCACTAAAGTAAGGAGCTCAGAATCTGCCTGCAAATGCAGGAGACCCCGGTTTGATTCCTGGGTCAGGAAGATCCTCTGGAGAAGGGAACAGCTACCCACTTCAGTATTCTGCCCTGGAGAATTCCATGGACTGTATAGTCCACGAGGTCGAAAAGAGTCAGACGCAACTGAGAGATTTTCACTTTCAAGGAGTTCAGGAAGTCACAGAGATTCAGAGTCAACGGGAAGTGAGAGCTTCCTGTCACAGCTCCTGAAACCCTTGGTCTCTGGTTGATAGAAGATTATGCTCGATGACCTGTATGTACATCAGTGACCCTTCCATGCTTATGAGGTGTATTGTGTATTATGCATCAGCTGCAGTGAACTCAAGCCTTGAATTTTCTTGTGAGACAAATTACTTACCAGACTGTCTTGGGACATCTGAGGTGCCTTGTTTCTTCATTCTTTTTTATCAAACTGCCTGAGCCTAATGGGCAAAAGCACTGCGTGGGTTTAGTTTCTCAGAGAAGAGTTCAAAGTAAATAGAAAGAATGTTTCACATACCTCTGCTATTTTAACACAGAAATGCAAGATGGACCAAAGTTTGGGTTATTTCAAAACCATTCCTTTCAAAAAGAAAGACCTAACTACTTCCAAATAATCTATTTCATAATCAGATTTCTAACATTGGTGGTATTATTTTTGTTCTGTTAATGCAGATGAGGGTCTTCCCCAGGGGCTTAGATGGTAAATTAAAAAGAAACATAAGTTATGTCTCTAGAATTTAATCAGGGTACAATGGTGAGAAGGCAGAAATAACAGAACAGCAAAATAGAAAACAAATTCAGTTCACCTGCCACCATTGACAACATGTTGTGTATCAATGTTACTATAATATGGAAAAAAGGTTAATCTAAAAAATAATACTCAGGAAAAATGCAAAAGCTTTTGGGTGTTCATTCAGGTACATTCCACGTTAATTTACAGCCGTGAATTCAATCAGTTCAGTTCAGTCGCTCAGTGGTGTCCAGCTCTTTGAGACCCCATGGACTGCAGCAGGCCAGGCCTCCCTGTCCATCACCAACTCCCGGAGTTTACTCAAACTCATGTCCACTGAGTCGGTGATGCCATCCAACCAGCTCATCCTCTGTCCTCCCCTTCTCCTCCTGCCTTCAATCTTTTCCAGCATCAGGGTCTTTTCAAATGAGTCAAAACTCTCAAAAGCTTTCATTTCCCAGGTAATCACAATTGGGCTTGAGAAAAGCCTGCCACCTTGTGGCATTCCCTGCAATAGCAACCGTAAAAGTTTTGCTTGTGAGTCCTTGTTCATTCGCTCAGTGGTGTCCGACGTTTGTTAGGATGCAAATTATTCATGGCACGTACAGCTCACTGTGGGGCTTCAGCGTAGCAGGTCGCCAGGCTGGGCCAGGCTCCGGAGCAGGGAAAGCAGGTCCAGGATCCAGAAGAAAGCCTTTCAGGGGAGGTGCCCAAGTGCACTCCCTGAATAGGATTCAATTTAGAGAAGTTAAGCCTCAGGTTACCTCTTACTGGATACTGGAAGTTTTCCAGGCAAGTCAGGAAAGAACAACGTGTGCAGAGGCGATGAACAGAAGTAATCACAAATGACTCTGCATACCTAAGACGTAGAAGTCTTTGGGTATAAGAGAAGGTGATTTACAAGGTTCAGGTTAGGAGCACTTCTGTATATGATTTCAGAGGCTTTGAACTTTGCACATAGGAACTGAGGAAACATGGAAATTTCGGATCTTGGTGTTTGAAGGAAGGCCCCCTGAAGACAGAAGTCTTCTCATGGGGCTGATCTAAATGGCCTCAATAAGACCTAAATTTTTGTTTTTTAATTTTAAAATGGATTTTTATGACTTTTCCATCTTTATTGAGAAATAATTGATATACATCACTTATAAGTTTAAGGCATACAGCATGACAGTTTCGATTGATATGTATTGAGAAATGATTACTACTGTAGGCTCAGCTAACGTCCGTCTTCTCATTCATCATTTTCTTATCTTACGAATTATGCTTTGAGTACTTCATAAGGCTTTAGAAGATTCAGGTATCTCTAGCTGAGCTGTGTTCATTCTAATGCCTTTAAACAGAATTGTAACAGTCTTATTATTTTTCTTAACTTTTATTTTGTTGGCGTATATAGTTAGCTACTTTACATGGTTGTGTTAATTTCTGCTGTACAACAAAATGAATCAGCCATATGTATACACACATCCCCTCTTTTTTGGATTTCCTTCCCATTTAAGTCACCACAGAGCGCTGAATAGAGTTTCCTGTGCTATATAGTAGGTTCTCATCAGTTATCTATTTTATACATCACAGCCTTGTCCTGGTGAAGGGGCTTGCATAACTCAATGAAGCTATGAGCCATGCCGTGCAGGGCCACCCAAGACAGACAGGTCATAGTGAAGAGTTCTGACAAAATGTGGTCCACTGGAGAAGGAAATGGCAACCCATTTCAATATTCTTGCCTGGAAGACGCCATGAACAGTGTGAAAAGGCAGCAGTCCATGGGATTGCAAAGAGCTAGACACAACTTAGCAACCGAACAACAACAAAGTGAGTGTAAGACCCAATTAAAAAAATATTTCATATCACTTTAATAGAAGTACAATGGAAATATCTAGATTACTGGTAGTTATTGTTTCTTAAACTGTTTCATTGACGTACTGAAGTGTAATTGTCATATGCTTGGGTTCATGCTTTAGTCATGTCTACTCTTTGTGATCCCATGGACTGTACCCTGCCAGGCTCCTCTGTCCATGGAATTCTCCGGGTGAGAATACTGGAGTGGGTTGCCATTTTCTCCTCCAGGGGATCTGCCCAATGCAGGATCAAGCCTGCATCTCCTGTGGCTCCAGCATTGCAGGCGGATTTTTTACCCACTAAGCCTGTAATGGGCATATAAACAATAGTGCACCATGCTGTGCTTAGGTGCTCAGTCATGTCTGACTCTTTGCGACCCCATGGACTGTAGTCCTCCAGGCTCCTCTGTCCATGAGGATTCTCCAGGCAAGAATACCGGAGTGGGTTACCATGCCCTCCTCTAGGGGATCTTCCCAACTCAGGCATCAAACTCAGGTCTCCCTCATTGCAGGTGGATTCTTTACCATCCAAGCCACCAAAGAAGCCCATAAACAATGATAGATTGAAGGAAAACAGTAAAGGTCCATTTGATCAGCTGTGCTTGGTGTGTCCCACAGAACAGAGTGACTCAGAGACAGAGGAGTGAAGGATATTTCTAAATTCATGTTTAGGAAAACTACGACTGATGGTACTATTAGCTCCATAGACACTTCATCACTCACTCTCATCTCCATGACCTAAAGCAGATGGAATCTAAGATACCGTGTTGCAGTAGAGAAAAGTATATAAAAAATGGAACCATAGTGAATTTATTTCAAATAGTAAATGCTCAAGCACAAGACCAAATGTACCATAAAAGGAAGCACAGTGGCAATTAGATGAATCAAAAATACTGAGTCCAGGGACTTCTCTGGTGGTCCAGTGGCTAAGACTTCATGCTCCCAGTGCAGGGGGTATGGATTCCATCCCTGGTCAGGGAACTAGATCTCACATGCCACGACTAAGGAGTTCACATGCTGAAATGAAGATGAAACATTCCACATGCTGCAACTAAGACCTAGGGCTGTTGCTGCTGCTGCTAAGTCGCTTCAGTGTCCGACTCTGTGTGACCTTATAGACAGCAGCCCACCAGGCTCCCCCATCCCTGGGATTCTCCAGGCCAGAACACTGGAGTAGGTTGCCATTTCCTTCTCCAAGACCTAGGGCAGCCAGACTAAAATAAGTTTTAAGAAAAACAACAAAAAAAATTGGGTCCACTTTTACTAAATAAGAATATTGAGTAATGTTATATGATTGCAAAGAAATATTACAAGAAAGTGAAATGTGCTGAAGGAAAATATTATTGTAACACAGCGTTTAAACACTTCAGATAAACAAGGAATATAGCCATCATTTTATTGCAAGAAAACTATGCATGCTATGGCTGGTACAGGTGGCTCTTATCTTTCGCATGTAATTGACTCTCTTTTTGTCATGTTATTCTGCCAACTACAGAAGCCCACTGAGATGCTTCGTGAAGGTGTGCAGCGAGCTGAGTCTGCACTCCCAGAGCCCTGTTACTTTTCCAAGTGGAAACAACTCGCTTGACTTATAAAAATTTGTTACAACACATTCCTAAAGTGTAGAGTAGGGAACTGTGACAATTTCCACAATTATAATACAACGTAATGGGATCTAAAATGGAAAGTTTTGGTTCATGTTAAATGGCAAGAGAATAGTAGAGGCTCAGCTCTGTACTTACTATTATAAGTTCATCAGCAGCAGAAATAATGGCGGTATTTCATTATTATCATTTTTAGTCTCACTGTTAGTGATCTTAAGCACAAAGTCAGTTGAGCACATATTAGACAATTTATAAATTCTTATGACTTATAAGAAAGGGTTACATTTGAATTATTTACCCAGGTGTGTCAAGAAAAAAAAAAGATTACACTTGTTTACTCATGACTACTAATCTAACACAAAACAAAGGAAAACTTGTTCTCATCAAGGACGACAGAAACATTCCAGCGCTTACTGTGGTTCACTGTGAAAAACAGTGTTTACATCAATAAAAATTAGACTACTGTTTCTGATGACTGTTTCTCAGGAGTAAGTAGACTGATAGTCATCACAGCTTTATTTTCAGTGAGACACACTTGGAGGAGATGAACCCAGGGTGCCTTCTCTGATGAAGGAGGAGGTGCACTGTTTGCTCAGATGGGGCCGATCTCCACTCCCTGGCTTTGCTCTCACCTAAGGAGAAACGCTGGGCTGGAAGAAGCACAAGCTGGAATCAAGATTGCTGGGAGAAATATCAATAACCTCAGATACGCAGATGACACCACCCTTATGGCAGAAAGTGAAGAGGAACTAAAAAGCCTCTTGATGAAAGTGAAAGAGGAGAGTGAAAAGTTGGCTTAAAGCTCAACGTTCAGAAAACGGAGATCATGGCATCTGGCCCCATCACTTCATTGAAAATAGATGGGGAAACAGTGGAAACAGTGTCAGACTTTATTTTTGGGGCTCCAAAATCACTACAGATGGTGACTGCAGCCATGAAATTAAGACGCTTGCTCCTTGGGAGGAAAGTTATGACCAACCTAGACAGCATATTAAAAAGCAGAGACATTACTTTGCCAACAAAGGTCTGTCTAGTCAAGGCTATGGTTTTTCCAGTGGTCATGTATGGATGTGAGAGTTGGACTGTGAAGAAAGCTGAGCACTGAAGAATTGATGCTTTTGAACTGTGGTGTTGGAGAAGACTCTTGAGAGTCCCTTGGACTGCAAGGAGATCCAACCAGACCATTTTGAAGGAGATCAGTCCTGGGTGTTCTTTGGAAGGTCTGATGCTAACGCTGAAACTCCAGTACTTTGGCCACCTGATGCGAAGAGTTGACTCATTGGAAAAGACTCTGATGCTGGGAGGGATTGGGGGCAGGAGGAGAAGGGGATGACAGAGGATGATATGGCTGGATGACATCACCAGCTCGATGGACATGAGTCTGAGTGAACTCTGGGAGTTGGTGATGGACAGGGAGGCCTGGCGTGCTGCGATTCATGGGGTTGCAAAGAGTCGGACACGACTGAGTGACTGAACTGAAGGAACAGTTCAGACTTCCCAGGGGGCTCAGTGGTAAAGGATCTGCCTGTCAAGCAGGAGACATGTGTCTGAGCCCTGCATCAGGAAAATCCCCTGGAGAAAGGAATGGCAATCCACTCCAGTATTCTTGCCTGGGAATTGCCCATGGACAGAGGAGCCTGATGGGTTACAGTCCATGCGGCCCCAGAGTCGGACACAACTGAGCAACTAACACTTTCACTTTGAATGAGCAACCACAAGGCAAAGGGAGGCACTGAATCACCTCCACCCGACCACCAGTGTTTACAGCCTCAGCGAGACCTGGGCTGTGAGGTCATCTAACCCTGAGACCAAAGACATGAGATGAAGAGGAGCAACGAGTGCCTTGTGTCCTGCGTCGTATGCCCTCAGGTAAGTACGTCTGTCTCCTTTTTACAAAACGACATTCGACATTCGGAGTTTCTGCTGCCTTCGGGTTCCCAGCGTCCAGTCCCTGGATTAGCCTGCCCCGCCCCCAGCTCCCGCTCCCGCACAGATGCGCGCGCTCTCTCTCATTCAGGGACCAAGTGGAACATCAGAATTCTCCAATCATCGCGGGCATCTCCACCTCCCTAGGGGAAGGGGCTGCCCGAGTGCAGACCGCCCCTCTGCGACGACGAGCCCTCCATCACACCTGTGTGGAGTCAGGGGTGTGAAGCGTTTGTGAGCCTAAAACCAACACGCCAAGATCCAGGGGCACAGTGTCAAGTATCAAGACTAACAAGTGGGACTTCTCAGGTGGTCCCCTCGGTAAGCATTCACCTGTCAGTGCATCCTTGGTCTGGGAAGACCCCACATGCTGCGGGGCAACTAAGCTTGAGTGCTACAACTATTGAACCCCCTGCACCAACAGCCCCTTACATGCTCCACAAAGAAGCCACTGCAATGAGAAGCCCTGGCACTCACAGGAACTCAAGAGTAGCTCCCTGTCGCAGCAACTAGACAAAGCCTGAGTGCAGCAACAAAGACCCAGCACAGCCAAAAATAAAATCAAAATCAAAACCAAAAAAATAATAATACATAAGACTAACAAGTGGTCCATGCTGTAAGTCTTAAATAGCAAAACTATAACCATGCTGAAAAGTATGAATAACACATTTATTGACTACAGTGACATACTCTAAGAAAGGAGTTAAAAAACAAATCATTTTAATGATCTCTGCTGAGTGTCTATCTGCTTTTTATTTTTTTATTTTTTACATTTTGCATTAATTTTTATTGTATAGGGGAATCCAGTGGATTCACAGTGTCTTTTAAATCCCCTGATTCAGTTATGAAGTGAAGTGAAGTGAACTCGCTCAGTTGTGTCCAACTCTTTGCAACCCCATGGACTGTAGCCTACCAGGCTCCTCTGTCCATGGGATTTTCCAGGCAGTAGTCCTGGAGTGGGTTGCCATTTCCTTCTCCAGGTATCTGCTTTTTAAAAACAACTTCTGTTAAACAAATTTTTCTAATGGTCAATAAAGCGTGCTAGTATTAACTTACATTCTTTACAACAGAAAGAATATATACACATGAAATATTTGAAAGGGGGAAAGTGCCTTTTTTAGTGTACTATGGTTATACAAGGATTTGTATACTAGAGAAAGTGTGTGTCATCTCCTAAGATGGTTTCACATTCATGAGACAGTCAATATTGCATTCTCCAGCTGCCACTGGATCCCGGGGCATTTCTAATGCTTTTCTTCATTTGACAATATGCTCAGTAGCTCAGTTGTGTCCAACTCTTTGAAACCCCATGGACTGTAGTCCTCCTCTGTCCATGAGATTCTCCAGGCAAGAATACTGTAGTGGATTGCCATGCCCTTCTCCAGGGGATCTTCCCGACCCAGGAATCAAACCTGTGTCTCTTGCATCTCTTGCTCTGCAAGTGGATTCTTTACCATTGCGCCACCTAAGAAGCCTTAATATCATACTGGAAACTTAAAAACAAATCCCTGGTGTGATAGAATTGGAGGCTAAATGTAACTCTAACGGCTGTTCACACTAAGTCGACAAATCCTCTCTTTACCACCCCCTGCAAAGACGTTCTGTCATTTGGAGCAGGAGCCATAGTCATCATAATAAATAACCTGCAAGCCCTGCGTCTCCTTGGTCCTGCTCTTTCTCACTGGCCCCAGACAGACAGGCTTCCTTGCTGTGCCCCTGCCGTGGGGTCTTTGCAGGTTCTGTTCCCTCTCTTGAGAACACGCCTCCACAAGTGTCCACTCGTCTCTGGCACACACAGAGCTCCTGCACTCTCAGGCTGTGGTTCAAATATTACCTTCTTAGAGAGATATCCTTAGCCATCTTTACAAACACTGTACCATCACCAGAAATTCCCTAAATCGCTTCCCTGCTTGTTTTGTTTACAGCACTTAATGACCTATATCTCTTCAGTTTCCTTTGTTTTGGATGCATTAATCCCTTTCTTCTCTTTCTCCCTACTAGACCTTGATCTCCATGAGCTTTTGATTGCTTATCCAATGCAACCCTAGAGCCTACACAAGTGCCTTGAAGGCAATCAGATTTTTTTTTTAAATGAGGTATAGATGCTTTACAATGTTGTGTTCATTTCTACCACCCAGCAAAGTGAATCAGCTATGTGTATACATAAATCCTCTCATTTCTGGATGCCCTTCCCATTCAAATTACCACAGAGCACTGAGTAGAGTTCCCTGTGCCATACAGGAGGTTCTCATTACTTGTCTATTTTATACATAGTAATGAGGGCTGAGGGTTAATTTCATATCAAGGCTAAATATCCTTTTTTTCCCCTTGTTGAATTATTGAATTGTTACCATTCAATAATACCTGTTTCTGAAGTCGCATCTTAGAATGTGAGTTATCACCAGCACATCAACTTAGGGCAACCATGCACATCTGAACCCTATTCTGCCTGAGGCCCTGCAAAGTCTCCCACATTCTCCTGTGGTCCTCACTGAAATGGGGCAGCACAAAGCCTTACTGGTAAAATTCCACCATCAGATTCTGGTGACTCACCCCTGATATTACCTTGAAAGTCAGCATCAGTGCTGTGGCTGGAATTGTTTCAAAGGCTGAATGCAATAATCAGAGCCAATATTCAATCAATACACTATTTAAACAAAAAGTGAGTACTCTGATCTCCTCAGAAATATGTTTTTATTGATTCTTCTCTTTTTAAAATCTTTGTCCTTTTTATTTCAGTACTATAACATGGACATTAAGCCATTTATTTGGAAGGCTGTTTTGTTTTTCATGTTGTTTTAAAATTGTTGTATGAAACAATATCATGCTTATTCATGCAAACCAAATGCCATAGTCAAAACAGTTTAAAGTGGTGTTTATTTTAAAATAGTTTCTGCTCTGTTCTCCAGCTGATTACACCTGACTTTGCTTCTTATCTATCAACACCGTTGACCTTTTGGACAAATTTAGTTGTGGCTCTGGATTTCCAGTAAAACTTTTTAGTGTAAATATACAAACCCAGAATTATTCAAACTATGGAGATGATATCATCATCGTGCACACATAATGTACTTTTAGCTATCTTCCACTTGGTTACAGCATCAAGATGTCTGTCTAGATAAAAAGAAGGATCTGTAAACAATGCAATCTGCATTTCACCTTGAAAGTTCAGTGACTAATTTGTTTGAGCACAGACTTTGGATTATCCAGGACTTATGTTTGCTTTCCTGAGCTAAAAAGTGTCTTCTAACCTTATTGCTTGATTCTTCTGTGACTCCCAATCTTATTTTTGTTATATTACCATTTTCTTGTTCTAAAACACTTATTTCTTTATGGAGAACAGTGTTCAGATATTACAGTTTCAGATTTGTTTTAGCTGGTTTCTGTTCCTTTGTTCACACAAGGCCAAATATTTCTGAGAGTTTTCAAAGAGATTGGATTTCATTGGAAAGCAGCATTTTCTGTGATAAAACTCAGCACATATTAAAGGTGTGAAGAAAAAGTCACTAAGGGAAAACTAAACTCAGGTCATGGGAAAAAATGAGAAATTGTTGCCAATTCACCACTACACACGGAGAAAACAACATAATTACTTATTTGTTGCACTTTCTTCTTCCTTAGGCTTTTATGGTATCAAAAAATATCAGAAATGTATGTGAATCCAAAGGTAGACAACAAAGAGGTGAAAGGTTGATGTCTGGATGTAGGAAAGTCAAGGATGATGTTAGTGCTTAAGATGAGTGTGTCTAACTAGAGGATTTATTCCTCACGATTCCCTACTAATTAATGATTGAAACTGTGCACACTTGAAAATCGATTCTGGGACAGGGGTAAAGACATACATTTCTGAAAGGCACTGCAACTTCAGGAAGGGAAGCTATCTACCTAGAAGCACAGTTACAACTTTTCTCTCTTGTGAAACACTTTGTGCAAACACATTGTAGTTTTTTTTTTTTTCACTTTGTAGTTTTAGTACAACTTTAATCACTCTCAGATCACAACTGCAGGGACTTCTTGTGTTAAAAGTTAATTTAATTAGATATTTCTTCTCTGATACAGTTTCAAAGGTGACTTTACCCTTAGTTCATCACATTAACTTATTGTTTCATTAATAGAAAAATATCAAAATTTGATTCTGTGTTACCTTGTTCAGCTCAAAAATGCACAATAATTGTAATTTATTATTGAAAATGTATTTCCCTGGTGGCTCAGTGGTAAAGAAGCTGCCTGCCAATGCAGGAGATGCAGGTTCAATCCCTGCCTTTTCTACCACATTTCTTGTTTTTGAACTTGCACTTGTCTCACATTTAAAGCAAAGTGTTACTTGCCCTTTCCCCTGTTTTACTTTATTTACCACAACAAAACTCCTCTTGAAGTCTTCTATTCTAATTCTTCATCATAAGCCGACCTAGTCTTCCTATATAGAGCCTTAGCTGCCGTATTTAGAGCTAACAACTAAAAAAAAATTAGGGAAAAAAAAATTTTTTTCTCCCAGTGCAAGGGACCAGGGTTCAATCCCTGGTCAGGGAACTAGATCCTGCTCGTCACAAACAAGACCAGGTGCAGAACAATAAATATTAAAAAAAATAAAAAATAAAAAGTTTCTATTTCTTATGAGATTGTCTCAGAAACATTTCAGACCCATGATACTGAATTTTCATTTGTATGTAAAGTGGGTTTTACAATAATTGATGCTATAGCTTCATAGAGCATGACGTTGAGAATAATCCTCACCAAAGGCCAGATAGCTCTTAAGTGACATGACAGTGCTGAATTTACCAGTCCAATACTGGTCTTCTATTTTGTCTGTATTACAGTAGTAAAATGTACAAATAAAAGATACCACAGTAAAAATAAAATAAATAAGTACTGCGGTCGAGAAACCATGGTCAAAGTCCCTCCACAGTTTCTCTGGGCCTAGAGCTCCTCCAGGCTCCACCTATGCCGCATCCCCTCTCCAGCTCCTGGGGACGCCTGTGCTTCCTCACACCCCGCCCCTCCCCACCCCTCGCCAGCTTTTCAGACGGGCTCAGGGAGCCTCCTGCAGCCCCTCCGAACAGTCGTGAGCAACAGTGCGAGTGAGGTGAGTGTGCGATGTGTTTACATTTTTAAACATAAAATTACAAATGCCAATAAACGATCAAATAATATGTGAATCTTCAAAACAAGACTTTAAAATGTGTGAAATTATGAGTGCTGTGTGACTGAAATCTGACAAAATATCCAAGAGCGCTGACTGTCACTGCACAACTCTCATCTTCTGTTGAGGGGAAGGGATATTTATATAAATAATTGAAAACAGTGATTTTGCTAAGATGAAGGTAATAAAAGTTTACAAGATATGACTCAATTTTTTTCTATCTAAACATTACCTTCCCTTCAACAGATCACCTTGATTTGTTCAATGAAAATTATATTACTTCAACATTATCTTTAAAAGTAAAAAATAAATTAGAATGAAAAATATAAAGAAATCAGAATGACTTAAATTAAGCTGAATGTAAATGCTTTTAAGAGGTAATTAAGTCTTATTTATTTTTTATAAAGATAAGACTGATGCTTATCTAGTTTAGTATTGTTTACCTGCCAAAATAAATTACGGATGTTAACACTCCACTCATATTTCATCTAGAGCTACCAATTTGAGAATGGTGCTAATTGTTTAACATGGTAAAATGTTTGTAAAGTATTGTGGTCCTTTAAGATTGTATGAATTCTATGATAATTTGGGAGAAATTGATACTTTTATTATTCTCACACTTTTCCGTTTTGTGGGCATTTTCCATTACTTTCTTCAGAATGACTCGACTGCCTGGTTTATACAGATCATGTGCCTTCTTGTGGATATTGTTTCTAGGCATTTTATTATTGCTGTATGTATCATGGAAAGATGTTTCCCAATTCTATTTCTAGGCATGCATGCCTAGATAAACTATTGATTTTTGTGTTTATAGCTTTTGCCAACTTTGCTGCTGCTACTGCTAAGTCGATTCAGTCGTGTCTGACTCTGTGCGACCCCATAGACAGCAGCCCACCAGGCTCTCCTGTCCCTGGGATTCTCCAGGCAAGAACACTGGAGTGGTTGCCATTTCCTTCTCCAATGCATGAAAGTGAAAAGTGAAAGTGAAGCCGCTCAGTCGTGTCTGACTCCTAGCGACCCCATGGACTGCAGCCTTCCAGGCTCCTCCGTCCATGGGATTTTCCAGGCAAGAGTACTGGAGTGGGGTGCCATTGCCTTCTCCTGGGGTGCCATTAGGCTTTAGCAAAAAACCCACTGAGCAGACAAGGCTTACTTTGCTGGATTTGCTGAAATAAGAAACGAAAACACCCTGGCAGAATCTTAACAGCCCAGACAGGAAGAGTGGAGTGATGGGTTTGTAGGGTCTGGCTGGGTGACAGATTGTGAGACGAGTCTTGTGAGGTCAGAAACTCCGTGGGACCCAGAAGTGTGTGATACACAATAGCTTTATACTCATGTGCATATGAGACCCAGTTCTGAGCCAAGTTTGCTCAACAGTATTGATAATGCAAAGATGGGCTTGATAAAGGACAGAAATGGTATGGACCTAACAGAAGCAGAAGATATTAAGAAGAGGTGGCAAGAATACACAGAAGAACTGTACAAAAAGATCTTCACGACCCAGATAATCACGATGGTGTGATCACCCACCTAGAGCCAGACATCCTGGAATGTGAAGTCAAGTGGGCCTTAGAAAGCATCACTACGAACAAAGCTAGTGGAGGTGATGGAATTCCAGTTGAGCTCTTTCAAATCGTGAAAGATGATGCTGTGAAAGTGCTGCACTCAATATGCCAGCAAATTTAGAAAATTCAGCAGTGGCCACAGGACTGGAAAAGGTCAGTTTTCATTCCAATCCCAAAGAAAGGCAATGCCAAAGAATGTTCAAACTACTGCACAATTGCACTCATCTCACATGCTAGTAAAGTAATGCTCAAAATTCTCCAAGCCAGGCTTCAGCAATACATGAACCGTGAACTTCCTGATCAAGCTGGTTTTAGAAAAGGCAGAGGAACCAGAGATCAAATTGCCAACATCTGCTGGACCATCGAAAAACCAAGAGAGTTCTAGGAAAACATCTACTTCTGCTTTATTGACTATGCCAAAGCCTTTGACTGTGTGGATCACAATAAACTGTGGAAAATTCTGAAAGAGATGGGAATACCAGACCACCTGACCTGCCTCTTGAGAAACTATATACAGGTCAGGAAGCAACAGTTAGAACTGGACGTGGAACAACAGACTGGTTCCAAATAGGAAAAGGAGTACATCAAGGCTGTATATTGTCACCCTGCTTATTTAACTTATATTCAGAGTACATCATGAGAAATGCTGGGCTGGGGAAAGCACAAGCTGGAATCAAGATTGCTGAGAGAAATATCAATAACCTCAGATATGCAGATGACACCACCCTTATGGCAGAAAGTGAAGAGGAACTAAAGAGCCTCTTGATGAAAGTGAAAGTGGAGAGTGAAAAACTTGGCTTAAAGCTCAACATTCAGAAAACGGAGATCATGGCATCCGATCCCATCACTTCATGGGAAATAGATGGGGAAACAGTGGAACCAGTGTCAGACTTTATTTTTTGGGGCTCCAAAATCACTGCAGATGGTGATTGCAGCCATGAAATTAAAAGACACTCCTTGGAAGAAAAGTTATGACCAACCTAGACAGCATATTAAAAAGCAGAGACATTACTTTGCCAACAAAGGTCCATCTAGTCAAGGCTATGGTTTTTCCAGTGGTCATGTATGGATGTGAGAGTTGGACTGTGAAGAAAGCTGAGCGCTGAAGAATTGATGCTTTTGAACTGTGGTGTTGGAGAAGACTCTTGAGAGTCCCTTGGACTTCAAGGAGATCCAACCAGTCCATCCTAAAGGAGATCAATCCTGGGTGTTCATTGGAAGGTCTGATGCTAAAGCTGAAACTCCAATACTTTGGCCACCTGATGAGAAGAGTTGACTCATTGGAAAAGACTCTGATGCTGGGAGGGATTGGGGGCAGGAGGAGAAGGGGATGACAGAGGATGAGATGGCTAGATAGCATCACCGACTCGATGGACATGAGTTTGGGTGAACTCCGGGAGTTGGTGATGGACAGGGAGATCTGGCATGCTGCGATTCATGGGGTTGCAAAGAGTCGGACATGACTGAGTGACTGAACTGAACTGAACTTGATAATTCAGGTGTTTTTGCTGATTTACAGTTGATATTCTGGGCTGAGTGTTTCCCAGAGCCAGATTTACCCTGTCTTTTAATTTTCGCAGCCTTCACGGAGTAACAGGAATGTATCTTGGGGATATATAGTTTTTAATCACAGGGAAAACCAAAGCCACATGGGTTTAAGCTCTCAGCCCCTCCCCCTTGACATCCATGTCAGCTCAGGATGTATATTACAACACCATTGTCTGCAAACAGAAGCGATTTCCATCTTCACTGCTTTTTGGTGAGCTGTGGATATATGGTAAGGCTCTGGTGGCGGTTTTTCAGAATTATCACTGTCAGATTTTCTATTTCTTTTTGCTCAAAGATCACTTGTTGGACCACTTGAAGGGACAAAGTCTCTTTCTCAGTATTTCAGATTTTGGTGATGACACATTTGAGCAAAGCAACATGGAATAATACTAAGAAAGACACGTCTCAGGCTTTGTAGTCCTGTATTCAGCAAGAGCTAAGGGTGTCCAAGCTCTATTTCTGTGAAACATGGACTACAAAGTTGCCAAGTGTTGTTATTGTTCAGGCAGACATCTTCATGTCTAGGTTTGATGGGAGTTTTATTTTTCTGGCCACTTGACCCATTGCTTTGTCATTTACAAAGCACTTATTGTTTGATTCCAATTACACAGAAAAGAACCTTTCTTATTGCAATGAACTAGCATCAGAGGAAGCTGGTTGTCATTCAAAGGAACACAAGTAAAAAACAATAATTATACTAAACATGCATCTTAATCAAAAGACACACAAGCAGTGACTCAAAGCATGAAAAGAAAAATTAAAGATGGGAAACATATACACATTGTAGATAAGAGGTTTGAGTATCTGTTAATAATCTAGATTCTTAAGTAAGTGAAAAAGAAAGCAAGGATGCAAGGAGAGAACACAGGAGAGCAGACTGAAAGAGGACAACCAGCCTCTGACACTGGGAGCTCGCTCCCCGGGTCTTCTGGAGAAGCTGTCTCCTGGATGAGTCGTCATCTTGGTCTGTATTCTGGGATTAGGTTTACAGCCCCTGAAAAACTGTCTATAAACTTCTTGAGGGGCCTGGCTTGAGATTTCTGGACCCTTGAGCTTAAAGACGTATGCTCACTCCTGCTAAAAGTTGGGGGGGGGCAAGTTTTGAGTAGAGAACAGGAGTAGCTCTGGTGACAACTGAAGGCATTTTGAGAAGAAGCCGCGGAAATTCAGACCATGATGACCAAGGTACAGTCCCAGTAGATCTTAACAAGACAGTCTTAATTTATGAGAGTACGAACAAAAGATACCTAGATTTTTTTTGCTTGAGAAAAGTTGAAAGTGAAAGTGTTAGTCGCTCAGTCATGTTTGACTCCTTGCAACCCCATGGACTGTAGCCTGCCAGGCTCATCTGTCCATGGGATTCTCCAGGTAAGAATACTGGTGTGAGTTGCCATTTGTAAAAATTTAATGAGCTGTAATTAATAATTTATGCACATTTCCACAATGTAAACATGTTATGATTAAAGATGAATTTGTGCGATTGACCCTTATGGTTATATTGGAAGTCCCGCCTACCTCCTGGGATACACAAATGTGAAATTTAAAACCTAATTTCAGAAAATATTTGAAGCAGTATTAACTTCCCCTACTCAAAGAAAAAGAAACTTAAAATTATTTAAAAAGTGTATCAATCTGATTGCCAAGAGAAGAGTATTCTAAAAAAGATTCTGGGGTCTTCTCTGGTGGCTCGGTGGTAAAGAATCCAGCTGCCAATGCAGGAGACATGAGTTCGATCCCTGGTCTGGGAAGATACCACATACTGCAGAGCAACTAAGCCTGTGCCACAACTATCGAGCCTGTGTTCTAGAGTCCAGGAGCTGCAAGAGAAGCCACCACACACCACAACTAGAAAAAACCCACACAGCAATGAAGACCCAGCAAAACCATAAACAAATAAATAAAATTTCTTAAAAAAGATTCTGTGCTGTACAGTAGGTTCTCATTAATTATCTATTTTATTCATAGTGTCAATAGTATATATATGTCAATCCTAATCTCCCAAATCATCCAACCTCTCTGTCCCCCTTGGTGACCTAAATTAGGAGGAAATCGAAAAGAAGAAGGGATATAGTTATACATACAGCTGATTCACTTTGCTGTACAGTAGAAACGAACAGAATGCTGTAAGGCAGTTATACTCCAATAATTTTTTTTTTTTAAAGGGAAAAAGAGATTCTGGTCTCATGTACCATTTGAACCCTACCTTAAAAACAGATCTCTCTCTCTCTCTCTAAAAAGAATGAGGCAGGTGCAAGGAGAAGTGGCCTTGAATCTGTAAAATATTTTGGGTGGTTTGTACAGTCACGTAGGACAACACTTGTGAGTTTCTATATTGCACAAAAACAGCGTGTCAAGGATTCAGGGTGGCTCAGTATCTCGGGCAACGATTCGTCATGTAAACAGATATCTGATGAGAGACACTCACGTGGTTCCCAGGAACAGACTTATTCTTCAGAGTCTGTCATTTAGGCGTTACCCTGCTGGGAAGGCCTTGGTCAAGACCATGTCTGAACTGTCTTCCTATGTGGCCCTGAATATCTCATCTCCAAGAAAACCAGTCACTCGCACACACTGGTCTGCCACGGAGTTCATCACGTCCTGCTGACACAGTCACGTTCTCAAACTTCCCTGAATTACTTGCACAGATGTCCTCCCAGCTTGTACTTACCATGTGTGGTTTCTGAGTATAGAGAGGATGAAGTCAAAGTAACAAAACTGCATTCTCAAAGCTTTAAACGTTATCATATAAATGTCATTGAAAACATGTCACTGGTGACACCTTGCTCCATTACACTGGATAAGAAGCAAAAGTGTGTCAGTCGCTTCAGTTGTGTCCGACTCTTTGTGACCTCATGGACTTGCCCCCCAGGCTCCTCTGTCAATGGAATTCTCCAGGCAAGAATACTGGAGTGGGCAGCCATTCCATTTTCCAAGGGATCTTCTCAACTCAAGGATTGATGATCAGTAAGTCAGGTCAAAACCTAATGTGCACTTTTTATTGGCACTAAGGAAGGTTGCTTTTGCTTATAAGGTCCAAGGACTTTTTCATGACACTTTTATGTTTGAGTATCATTTTTTCCCAATGTTCCAGTCCTTTACCAGACCTGTCCTCAAGAGAAACCACTTTTCAGAGGCTAGCCTACTCAGGTTTCCTCACTGCCTAGTTGCCCTGGGGCCAGGAACTACCCACCTCTGTTCTGCTCCTGAATCCCACATGGGAGAACGAGACATCTGGAGTGGAGACACACAAGTGGAAATTACCACAGGAGCCAGTTCTGGGGTAGGAAAGCCTTAACTGTAATTTATGGACTGCCAGAGCCTCAGTGGAGACAACGTGGGTTAAAAACTCCAGAAGGACCTAATGATGGGGGGAACACCCACAAGATTGTGGGGTTTACCCTGAGAAGCTCAACCAGATCCTCACATTAAATATCAGTGAGAAAACCCTTTATGCTCTAACAGAGAGAGAGAGCACTCTGATCTTCTTAATAAGGCTGCACTTGGGGAGACCTAGGAGCGAGAACCTAACCCACCTGGTTAGGATCATTGGAGCCTAACTGAAGGAGCAGAGAGAAAGAAACAAATGAAATCTATGAAACAGTTTGTGGTTGCTCAGTCACTAAGTCATGTCAGGCTCTTTGGAACCCCATGGACTACAGCACTCCAGGCTTCCTTGTCTTTCACCATCTCCTGGAGTTTGCTCAAACTCATGTTCACTGAGTCAGTGATGCCATCCAACCATCTCATCCTTTGTCTTCCCCTTCTCCTCCTGCCTTTAATCTTTCCCCGCATCAGGGTCTTTTCTAATGAGCTGGCTCTTTTCATCAGGTGACCAAAGTATTGGAGCTTCAGCATCAGTCCTTCCAATGAATATTCAGGGTTGATTTCCTTTAGGACTGACTGGTTTGATCTGTTTGCTGTCCAAGGGACTCTCAAGAGTCTTCCCATCACCACAGTTCAAAAGTATCAATTCTTTGGCGCTCAGCCTTCTTTATGGTCCAACTCTCACATCCATACATGACTACTGCAAAAACCATAGCTTTGACTAGACACACCCCTGTTGGCAAAATGATGCCTCCACTTTTTAATATACTGTCTAGATTGGTCATAGTTTTTCTTCCAAGGAGCAAGTGTCTTTTAATTTCATGGCTGCAGCCACCATCTGCAGTGATTTTGGAGCCTAAGAAAATAAAGTCTGCCACTGTTTCCATTATTTCTCCATCTATTTGCCATGCAGTGATGGGACCAGATGCCATGATCTTCATTTTTTGAATGTTGAATTTTAAGCCAGCTTTTTCACTCTTCTCTTTCACTCTCATCAAGAGTCCCTGTAGTTTCTCTTTGCTTTCTGCCATTAGAGTGGTATCATCTGGATATCTGAGGTTGTTGATATTTCTCCCAGTAATCTTGATTCCAGCTTGTAACTAATTCAGCCCAGCATTTCACATGATGTTCTCTGCATAGAAGTTAAAGAAGCAAGGTGACAATATACAGTCTTGACGTACTCCTTTCCCAAATTTGGACAGTTCATTGTTCCATGCCTGGTTCTAACTATTGCTTCTCGACCTGCATACAAGTCTCTCAGAGGCAGGTAAGATGGTCTGGTATTCTTATCTCTTTAAGAATTTTCCACAGTTTGTTGTTATCCACACAATCAAAGGCTATAGTGTAGTTAATGAAACAGAAGTAGATGTTTTTCTGGAATTCTCTTGCTTTTTCTATGATCCAATAGATGTTGACAATTTGACCTCTGGTTTTTCTGCCTTTTCTAAATCCAGTTTGTACGTCTGGAAGTTCTTCGTTCATATACTGCTGAAGCCCAGCTTGAAGGAGTTTGAGGATTACCTTGCTAGCATGTGAAATAAGCACAGTTGTGTGGTGGTTTGAACATTTTTTGGCATTGTCCTTCTTTGGGATTGGAATAAAAACTGACCTTTCCAGTCCTATGGCCACTGCTGAGTTTTCCAAATTTGCTGGCATACTGAATGCAGCACTTGAATGACATTGTTTTTAGGGCTATGAAACAATACTGGCTGGAATTTTATGCTCAATCTACATAAGACCAAAGATAAACAAGAAATCCTGAGAGACATGGGGGTGGGGAGAGGGGACAAAAACAAAGCACTTTGTCTGGTGTTGAAATAACTTTCTAGGTCCAAGATTGAACTGCTCCTGCCTAGAGTGCCATGGCAGCAAATTGAAACTTACATGACTTTTGTGTCTCTAGACATGTTCCTCTTGACCAGAAACACTGCATATCCAGTCAGTCAATCCCCAAAGGCCAAACCAATTCTGGGATCTATACTTATTACCTTGCTCCTTCTCATCCTAGACGAGATTGACTGTTTTGCCCAACCAGTCAGAAATTTTCTATTTGTCTCCATCTTGTTCTTCATTCTTTCTTAGAAAAGCTTCTTGCCTTCTCCCTCATTTTGCAGTTTTCCAAATGGAGACTGTTTGCTTCATGAAGGGTTAAAGTTTGTTTGTATTTCCTGAATTTTCTTTAATCATTCTCTAACACCCTAGAGGAACAAAGCTAAGGATTACATATGATTTCTCAGAATCCATGATAGCAAGAAGAGAGTATGGTATTTAGTGTTGAGAAAAAAATAACCAACTTAGAATTTTATATCCTGCAAAATTTCCTATCAAAGATTAAGAAGAAATATAAACTTTCTCAGACACACAAAGACTGAGTAAATTTGTTGCCTTGAAAGAAATGGTACAAATAAGTTGTTTAGAGAAGGAAAATAATAAATTGTTTATACAGAAGGAAAAAATAGTTGTTTAGAGAGAAGGTCAGAAACTCAGGCCTACATAAAGTAAGAAAGAGCATTGAGGAAAGAATAAGTGAAGTCAAAATAAACTTATTTTTCATATTTCTCATGTATCTATTGGATAACATTTAGTTAAATAATACTACCAACAATATATTCAATTATGTAAGCATATATTATATACTTATATATGCTTGTATATGGGCTTCCCAGATGGCTCAGCCGTAAAGAATCCACCTGCCAATGCAGGAGATGCATGTTCCATCCCTGGGCCAGGGAGATCCCCTGGTGAAGGAAATGGCAACCTGCTCCAGTATTCTTGCCTGGGAAATCCCATTGACAGAGGAGCCTGGCAGGCTACAGTCCATGGGGTCACAAATACTTGGATATAACTTAGTACTAAACACAACAACAACGTGCTTATATATAAATTTTAAAAATGACAGCAAAGATTCAAGGAATTGAAAGAAGGGACTAGGATTATTTTGTTATTTTAAGGTATTTATATTACCTTTGAATTATGACATTATTTGAAAGTGGCCTTCGATTAGCTGTAAATGTATAATGCAAACTCTAGGGCAACCACTAAAAAAGGCAAAAAAGAATATTTAAGTGATATGCTAATAAAAGGGAGAAAATGACGTCATACAAAATGCTCAGGTAAAATCACAAAAGGCAGAAAAAGTGTCAAAAAATTAGATGGAAAAGGGCAACAAATAAACTACAGTAACAAATATGGTAGATACTAATCCAATTACATCAATAATCACTTTGAAAGTCAGTGCTCTAAATGACCAATAATTGATTGTAAGCTGGATCAAAACAGCAGACTCAGTCATACGTTGTCTATAGGAAACTCACGCTGAGTATAAAAACAAACAGATGAAGGAAAATACACATGTAAACAGTAGTCAAGAGAAAGCAGGAGTAGCCCATTAATTTCACAGCAAAGAAAGATATCACGGATAAAGAGGGCATTAAATAATGATAAAGGGATCAATTACCAGGAAGACGTAACAATCCTTCATGTGAATAAACCTAATAACGGATAAACTGTGTGAAGGAGAAACTAATAGAATTGCAAAAGACACAGGTAAATCCACTATCTGAGCTGGAGATTTCAGCACCTGTCTATTAGATCATCAGGTAGAAAATCAGGAAGGACACAGTTAAACTCAACAATAACATGTAGGAACTCCCCTGGTGGTCCAGTGGTTAAGAATCTGCCTTATAATGCAAAGGCCACAAGTTTAAACCCTGGTTCGGGGTTTGAACCAAATCCTTAGCTCAGGAACTAAGATCCCACATGCCACAGAGCAACCAAGGGTGTGCCACAAGTATTGAAGCCACGTGCTTTAGCGCCCACACCCCCCAACTGCTGAGCCTGCACGTCACAACTAGTCTGTGAGCTGCAGCAACAGATTCCACATGATGCAATGAAGGTCCCGCACGCCAAACTAAGACCCCACACAGCCAAATAAATAAATAGTTGAAAAATAACATTCATCAATTGGATACAATTCACATCTATGAATTACGGCAACAACAGAACACACACTATTCTCATGCTTACATGGAAGATTCACAAAGCTATACCATACCACATTCTGGTTCACACACTTTAATTTAGAACAACAGAAATCATATAATGAACTTCCCTGTTGGAACAGTGGATAAGGATCCACGGGCCAGGGCAGGGGACACAGGTTTGATCTCTGCTCCGGGAAGATTCCACCTGCCACAGAGCGACTAAGCCCGTGCACCACAACTACTGAACCTGTGCTCTAGAGCCCATGCTTCCCAACCAGAGAGGCCACCTCAGTGAGAAGCCCACGCACCACAAATGGAGAGTAACCCCTGTGTGTTGCAACTAGAGAAAAGCCCACACAGCAATGAAGGCCCAGCACAGCCAAAAGTATATTCTAAAAAATGAAAGGAAACTACCAACCAATATCTCTCATGAACATAAACGTAAAAATCTACATGAAAATATTAGCAAATAGAACCCAACCATGTATAAAAATAGTTATTCACCACAATCAAGGGTGGTTTATCCCAAGTATGCAAAGTTGGTGCAACATTTCTATTAATTTTAATTTTAAAAAGAAGAATAATCCTGGTTGATCATATCTGGCTTTTACATTTATCTTGTTAAGTGAAAAGATAGAAAAAGCAATAACTCAAAAGTACAGCCCAGGGATGTTCACTTCAGCTCCTGTTATGTTCGTGTCTCCCCCAGATTCATGCATTAGATCTTGATGCCCATGTGATGGTATTAGGAAGTGGGGTCCAGGGGAGACATTTCATCGTGAGAGTGGAGCCCTGGGAATGGGGTCAGTGCTGTTTCAGGACCACAGAGCCCCTCCCCCTTTCTCCCTGTGAGGTCCACATGGACCCGACCCTGACCGTGACCCCAGTCACACTTGGTCTTCAGCCTCCAGAATCATCTATTGTTTATAAGCCTCCATGAAAGTGAAAGTGAAGTTGCTCAGTCTTGTCCAACTCTTTTCGACCCCATGGATTGTAGCCAACCAGGCTCCTCCATTCATGGAATTTTCCAGGCAAGAGTACTGGAGTGGGTTGCCATTTACTTCTCCAGGGGATCTTCCCGACCCATGGATCGAACCTGGGTCTCCCGTATTGCAGGCAGATGTTTTACCTTCTGAGCCACCAGGGATGGCTGTGATCTTTTGTTATAGCAGCCTAAAGGGACCAAGGCCCTCCCCTCACTCTACTCCTATGACAAAGGTTCTGTGTGTGTGTGTTCTGTGTGCTGTGTTCTATGCATGTGCTGTGTATGTGTTCTCTGTGTGTTCTGTGTATATGTTGTATGTGTGTTGTGTATGTGTTCTGTGTGTGGTGTTGTGCAGAATAAGGCCACTGAGTTTCACAGTTCACAGAGATGAGCCCTAGTAGTGAGAGGGTAACAGGCAGGAAGGCCAGGGGTCTCCAAATGGAGGAAATAGCCTGCAAATGTCAGACATTTTTATCTCTCTTAAGCGGCAGGAAGAAACAAACTAGCAATATTTTTTCCTTCTCTATACAAATTTAAAGGGAGGTTTCTCTTAAAATACTGTGTTGCCATAATGACACCTGGTTTCGCCTGAAGTTAGCTATTCTCGAGCCTAGAGATAACCAATGCCTTTTTCTTATGGAAATGTTCGTGTTAAGCTATGCTAATGTACTATGCCTTTACCCTAAACTCTGTCTCCAAGTCGGTTCCGCCTCTTGGCCCAGAACCTACTTGACAAACCAGTATGGATATTGTTCTCCTAATCTATGTAAATGAAACTATTTGTATGGTGATCTGTCCTTCTTCAAGATTCAAGTTAATCATTTTATGGCCCAGGATAAACCATTTGGTGCCAAGATTATCCCAAAATGCATCTTATGGGTGAGGGGCCTGGTGCCATTCTGAATTTTAAGACATTCCTTTCTTTCATTAACAGACTGCTAGTGACTATATAACATCCAGCTGAAGACTAACAGGGGGGTACTCTTTCTGCCCCCTTCTGATGCCTATGTCAGAAGCTTTCTCTATCTCCTTTATACTTTAATAAAACTTTATTACACAAAAGCTCTGAGGGATCAAGCCTCGTCTCTGGCCCCGATTGAATTCTTCTCCTCCGGGGGCCAAGAATCCGGGTGTATTCGCGTGATTCAACAACAACCTTTCAGTAGGTGATCAGACAAGCACAGTTTGCTCCTTCCAAGCTCTTTGCTCCAGATCATCTCTCGCTGTCATGAGAGTGATACTCTCTCACCCATTCAACAATTTTAATTGTTGCATGCTGGGAGATGTGGTAGGGACTGAAGTTCTGATATTCCAGGTTGGGCGGCCCATGGTTGTGGTTGTGGTCCTCCTGCTGGAGTCCTGGGCTCTGGGGACCATCTGATGTCGGCATGTTCTCCACGTTGTCACGTCTACCACCAGAGACCATCATAAAGGCTTTGGTGATGAAGCTTGCTTTGTCCTTTCATGATTCTGTTTTCCTTTGGGATCTCAAGCAAGTGTTCAAGTGTCCTGGGTTTGAGAAGCAGATTAAATCACACACATTCATCCCCAGGAACGTCCATGTAAAAGCCAGTCTGATGGATCTGAGGGATTGTTTTCTTTCTACATGAAACTCTGTGGGCATGCACTCTTGTTCTCTAGATGAAACTTGGTTACCCATGCCTCTTGATGGTAGCATGCCTACTAGCTTACTCAGAGACCTGAGACTTAAGCAGAGGAACAGCATTGAACTTGGGTTTACAGGAAGTTCCAAAGCTCCATGTGCCCAAGGGAACAGAGTTACAGCATACTGCTTGTTGCCCTGAGGACTAAGAGCCTTCCGCTCTTTCGGATGTAGAATCAACACCCTTTTCATGCACGAACTATGAAAGACAATATGTGCAGCTTCTTTCTTACGTCCTCAAATTATTGAAATTATCTGATAAAGGAAGACACTAATTTAAAATACCGTACCTTACCTGGATCTAGTCAGCAATTTTCCAATTAAAAATCCCCTGGCAACTAGCTAATTTGCCTGTTTTGCTGGTTGGATAAATGTTTTAATCTATAGTTCTGTGCCCTGTCTTAGATTTACATTGATACATATTAGCAAAGCAAATGTTAGTTATCTGCATGTGTATATAACTGCTGCTATCTATGTGAATCCCACATACATGACATTTTTAAAATGTATTAAATAGCCTCCCTCAGCATTAACAGTGCTGGAGAAATCTAACTCCAAGGTTATCATCATTAAAATGCAATTAAACATTTAGTACTCTCTCCCTGAGATTGACAAAAGAATTCAACAATGTTTGCATCAGAGCTTCTTTGGTTCCTTCTTTTTCATAATTTCACATTTAATACCATCTTTCAGTTTTATCTAAAATAAATACTTTGCTAGAAATTTTCATTTGATGAGAATTAAGAACCTTTCAAAACATCATGCTACTTTCTGCCTCTCCGTTATTAATCATTTTTATAGTAAAAGACACAAAAAGATCTCTGACTTGTGTTCTGCCTACAAGAAGGGCTGGACGATGGCCATTCTGACTGGAGTAAGGTGGTACCTCATTGTGATTTGCATTTCTAATAATTAGTGATGCTGAGCATCTTATTATGTGCCCGTTGTCCATCTACTATTTGGGGGCAAACTTAACTGTGGTTTCAAACTGTGAGTTTTAAATCATTATAACTAGGCTCAAACATATCTTTACTAATCAAAATAGGAACCATTAGGATAAATACATTTTTGCCAATGAGAAATAAGTTTGTTTACTACTGTAGCAAAAAAAAAAAATTCGTGCTTCGGGATATGATGAACTCTTGAACAGCATTTTTTGCATCCTGCTGGTTGTGGAAGTGTTTTCACTGCAAAAAGTCATCAAGATGCTTGAAGAAGTGGTAGTCAGTTGGTGAGAGGTCAGGTGGATATGCAGTTGAGGCAAAATGTCGAAGCCCAATTCGTTCGACTTTTGGAGTGTTAGCTGTGTGACGTGCGGTGGGGCATTGTCATGGAGAAGAATTGGGCCCACTCTGTGGATCGGTGCTGGCTGCAAGCCTTTCAGTTTTCAGTGCATCCCATTGATTTGCTGAGCATACTTCTCAGATGTAATGGTTTCGCTGGGATTCAGAAAGCTGTAGTGGATCAGTTCTGGCAGCAGACCACTAAACGTTTACCATGACATTTTTTTTCTTGCAAGTATGGCTTTGGGAAGTGCTTTGGAGCTTCTATTCAGTCCATCCACTGAGCTGGTCTTCAACAGTGCATATTTTGGAAAACAATACATAATAAATAATTTCATTGAGATTTCTGCTATTACAAGCCCATCTGGGCAAAGTATATACTATATTATACACACGTCAGTATATGTGTTACTATTGCATGACCTGAAGAGAGAAGTTACATTTTGGAAGCTCTCATTTGAGGTTCAGTAGGGAAGAAAGTAACCTTTTGCTAGAATAAGTAGAATAAGTAGAACACAAAAACATTTAGGAGCCTAAGCTTCCATCCGGGAGCAAGAGAAGGAGTAAACAAAGCAAGTAAAGCATCCTTTCCATTATCTCAGATCCCTAGACACATTGGGGGGATGAGAACAATTTTCCTGCTGGTGCTTTTATGTTGGGAGTAAATCCTTCCTCCTCAGCTAGGAGGGACACTGTGTCTCAGAGGTGGCCGAGGCCGTACAAAATGAGAGGTGAAGCATTTCAGCATCAGAACCAGAAAAGACAGAGATGTGCTGGACAATCACAGTCCACAAAAGGACTATGAAATGGATTTCACTGTTTGTGTTCATTCCAACTTGGCCAATTCTTTCTGTATTTTCTTAGAGTTTCCAAAAAGACAAGACAGTGTCACAAAATGATCCTCTTCTAAGCCACAGTGAAACAACACAGACAAGAGAACAAGGAAACAAAGAGAGGAGAGAATTTAATTTAAACTCATAATGATGGGAGATGGAAAAGAAATCCTTTTGCTGGTGTGATTACTTGGAAAGGCACTAATTTTGCTAAACAGACTTTTCTGATAGCACTCGGGAATGGCCTTGCACTTACTGTTCTACCGCAAGCCTCGAATAATGGAATTCTGTAGAATGAAAATTCTGGGGAGAGCTATCTAAATGCTATTTTACAGGGAAACATTGATTCCCCCCCCCCAAGTATTATCTTTTTTTAAAATTATCAAAGTTATACATATATGGGAGAAAATTCATAACTTACTGCAAAGCAAACAGAAAGTTTTAAACATTTTCTGTGATTCCATTACCCAGAGAAAACAGTCACTAATGACATTGCTGATGAGTGTGTGTGTAGATATACACAGTTCCTTGCTGTCTCTCCACAGCATCCCACTACATCAACTTCCTGCTTAGAGGCATGTGTATTGCTGCGTTTTTAAGAAACAATTTTAAACTATTATGCAAGCAAAGCTTTAAATGTAAAACTGAAATGATTCGCTCATTACTTCCTTCTGAAGAATTCCAACTACTGGAATTGTTTGCGTGTATGGCTTCCGTAAAATCTCTCTGTATAAAAATTACCTCATGGGTTCCTTTGGTGGTCCAGTGGTGAAGAGACTGACTGCCAGTGCATGGGACACGGGTTCGATCCCTGGTCCAGGAATATCCTACAAGCCTGTGCACCACAACTACTGAAGCTGCACCCACAGCCCGTGCTCCGCAACAAAGAAGCCACTGCAAGAAGTCCACACACCACAGCTAGAGCGTAGTCTCCACTTGCTGGAACTAGAGAAAAGCCTGAGCAGCGATGAAGACCCAGCACAGCCAAAAATAAGCAAACAAATTAATTAATGAAAAATGAATTACTTCATTTGACTTTTAAAACCATCTTCTGAGCTGCGTAGGCCCACTCTGACCATGGTTAAAAGTTTATCATACGGATGAGTAAACTGAAGCTGTTTAATGGAAAGCCACACTTGAACTGAGCTGTATCACCACAGATTCTGTGTGATTTTACAATAGCAAACAGCAGAGATACCCGTAGTATATCAAAGTGTTGTTGAGTGTAGCAGCTGTAATAAATTGACAAAATCAAAGTGAAAGTCGCTCAGTCGTGTCCGATTATTTGCAACCCCATGGACTATGCAGTCCATGGAATTCTCCAGGCCACAATAATGGAGTAGGTAGCCGTTCCCTTCTCCGGGGGATCTTCCCAACCCAGGGAATCTTCCCAACCCAGGGATCGAACCCAGGTCTCCTGCATTGCAGGCAGATTCTTTACCGCTGAGCCACCAGGGAAGCCCAATAAATTGACACACTCCATGTAAATGATTGTGTGGCAACATGCGGAGAGTGGCGTGGCTGGGTTTAATACAGATGCTCTGTGTTAGCTGCAGGCTTGGATCTGGAGAGGCTCCTGGAACTGAGTTTTTGTTTTTTTAACAAAAGCCACCATGTAGAGCCACTTTAAATTATCACAATTTTGCCTTCCCTGATGTCCCATTTTCCAGTTAGTTTTGCTGAATACATGCCCCTCCCCCTCCAGACCAGTCTATCTTTGGCCACTGGGCAAGGAGTAGACAGCACGAGGAGCTAATTGTGCCCCAGCTAATGAAACTGTGTACGAGCCCCCATGTCCTTGTCTACTGAAGTAAAATGCTGACTCAAGGAACTGATGAACCTATTTGCAGAGCAGCAATAGAGACACAGACTTGGAGAACAGACTTGCGGACACAGTGCGGGAAGGAGAAGGTGGGACAGATTGAGAGGAGCACTGGCATATTATACACCACCTCGTCTAGTCAAGGCTATGGTTTTTCCTGTGGTCATGTATGGATGTGAGAGTTGGACTGTGAAGAAGGCTGAGAGCCAAAGAATTGATGCTTTTGAACTGTGGTGTTGGAGAAGACTCTTGAGAGTCCCTTGGACTGCAAGGAGATCCAACCAGTCCATTCTGAAGGAGATCAGCCCTGGGTGTTCATTGGAAGGAGTGATGCTAAAGCTGAAACTCCAATACTTTGGCCACCTCATGCGAAGAGTTGACTCATTGGAAAAGACTCTGATGCTGGGAGGGATTGGGGGCAGGAGGAGAAGGGGACGACAGAGGATGAGATGGCTGGATGGCATCACTGACTCGATGGACGTGAGTCTGAGTGAACTCCGGGAGTTGGTGATGGACAGGGAGGCCTGGCGTGCTGCAATTCATGGGGTTGCAAAGAGTCAGACACGACTGAGCAACTGATCTGACTGATCTGATCTGATGTGTAAAACAGGCAGCTAGTGGGAAGCTGCTGCCTCGCACAGGGAGCTCAGCTCTGTGCTCTGTGATGGCTTTCAGGGGCCGGATGGGGAGCAGGGAGGCTCAAGTGGGAGAGGATACATGTATACCTTAGCTGATTCACTTCATTGTACAGTAGAAACCAACACAAGATTGTAAAGCAACTACACCCCAATAAAAAAGACAATGTATGTTAAAAAAAAAAGACATCCCTCTGGACCTGCCATGTTCCTCAAACAAAATAAGCAATAAAGTACATTTTAATAATCTTCAAAAGAAAAAAATGTTAAATATTTCAATTTTAATTTTAACCCAATACAAACTACTGCACTGAATACCAATATATCATTTAAGTGCGTAAATCTTATACATACAAAGTCCTACTCAACCTGGTGATATAGCTTAATAATTAACGGGAAGCCCTGTAAATACCTGGATGGATTTAATAACCTCATAAACACACAAGTTCCAGTCTACTAATGTCTAATATGGATACAATTACATATGCAATTATCTGCATCTGGTGAGAATGGTCTCTAAACAAAGAAGATTAAAAGGAGCTGACACCAGATGCACAAAAACTACGCCTTGTGTAACCCTGCCCCATGGGAAACGGCAGGGATGAAAGGGAAGCTGTAAGAGGAGGCTCAGCAGGTAGAGAACACACCTGACATGCAGGAGACACAGAAGACGCAGGTTCCATCCCAGGGCTGGGAAGATCCCCTGGAGAAGGAAATGGCAACCCACTCCAAGTTTCTTGCCTGGAGAATGTCATGGACAGAGGAGCCCAGTGGGCTACAGTCCATGGGGTCGCATAGAGTTGTACATGAACTGAGTCCAAGCACACACAAGAGGAAGTCTGAGTAAGCTAAATTAACTAATTAGTGCTGGCACACTGTATGTCAGCCACTTTGGCCTAAGATAAACTCATATCAGTAGAAATCCAGTGTGAAGCATGTTAAGGATTACCTCAAAATAAAGTTAAGTCCTAGTGAAGGTGTAAAAATCCATAGCTAAAAGAAAATAAGCTATGAAATAAAATTAACATGGTTAATTAACACAGCTATTAACATGTTACATATGACAGTTAAGAGAATCTTGACAGTTCTCAACACAAAGAAAATACTTTTCCTATTTATTTAATGCTGTATTTATATGATTGGATGTTCACTAAATTTTTTTTGTGGTAATCATTTCATCATATATGTAAGTCGATTTATTATGGTGTGTATATTTTAAAATTATACAGTCTGTATATGTCAAGTACATATCAATAAAAGTAGAAGACAAGTTTTTAAATTAAAAATAAAATAATAAAAATATATAAATAAGTTATGAAGCTGACTTTAACACTTCTGATTATACCAATGAAGATCCACACTGGGATTGTGCTTAGCCCTACATTAACATAATTATAACAACAAAATTATTCAGCAGAACAGGATGGGCATCAGCTTAAAAGTCAGAGAACTTGGCAGTGATTCACGCTTCTCTAGAGGAGCCTGTTTGATAATTGACAGACTCTGGTAAACCCCATCCTCAGGGAACCCTGGTGAAGAACAGCAGAAGGCATAATTACCATAATTATCAGATGTTCAGTCAAGGCATAGCCCATGGGAAGGGAAGATGGAGGCTACATTTTGTACCTCAGGAACATAACTTACACAAAAATTTTTAGGAAATACAAAAACCAAAGGATAATTTAATGGTAAATAAAGAATAGAGAGCTTGATTGAGCCATTAAGCACACATAGTCATCCCCTCCAATATCAATAACTTCATAACCATTAATAAGCCCCTAACTTACAAGAGGAGATAAGTCCTGACAAGATCAGCATCCTGGAAAGTGTGCTTGGATGGATCAAAGTGAAGCCTAGAGGAGATTTTAAATCTCAGAACACTTTGTGCTAAAACCAGACAAAACTTCCCACCAGATTCAACTCTAATAAGTAAATAAAAGACTCACTTAGCACCTCTGTGTAGAAGATAGAAATTTAAAGCTGGTGCTATGGACAAAATATCATAAAGGATGATGAAAGAAGTTAAATTTCCTGGAGCCAGAGGAGCTGCTTACGGACAGTTTACAAGAACTCATCCTATGATTTATGAGTAAAGCTAATAAGCCTTATAAGCCTGGTGATAGCTGGTTCCCAGAAAAGAACTTTAGTTCTACTTTAAATATTACTTAAAAATGTAACTTTTAACATAATTTTCAGTGTTATTTTAAAAGATATAAGTTTTTAGATACAGGTTTTTAGTTACAGGGTACAAATGTCTCTGGGCTTCCCTGGTGACTCAGTGGTAAAGAACTGCCTGCCAATGCAGGGGACTTGATGATCCCTGGGTTGGGAAGATCCCCTGGAGGAGGGCATGGCTACCCGCTCCAGTGTTCTTGCCTGGAGAATCTCCATGGTCAGAGGAGCCTGGAGGACCCTGAGTCCATGGGGTGGCAAAGAGTCGTACATGACTGGGCAACTAAACAGCAACAACAGATGTCTCTAGAGAATAAACATATACAATACCACAGTTAGTTTAAAAGCAGTTATCAATTAAGAAAGCATTCAGGGTCAACTGCACAATCACCTAAATACCAATAATAAATACATAAACTACTAATTAATACCAGGCTAATTTAATAACTATACAAGAATACACAGAAGAACTATACAAAAAAGATCTTAATGACCCAGATAACCACGATGTTGTGATCACTTACCTATAGCCAGACATCCGGGAGTCTGAAGCCAGGTGGGCCTTAGGAAGCATCACTATGAACAAAGCTAGTGGAGGTGATGGAATTCCAGCTGAGCTATTTCAAGTCCTAAAAGATGATGCTGTAAAGTGCTGCACTCAATAGGCCAGCAAATTTGGAAAACTCAGCAGTGGCCACAGGGCTGGAAAATGTCAGTTTTCATTCCAATCCCAAAGAAAGGCAATGCCAAAGAATGCTCAAACTACTGCACAATTGCACTCATTTCACATGCTATCAAAGTAATGCTCAAAATTCTCCAAGCCAGGCTTCAACAGTACGTGAACTATGAACTTCCAGATGTTAAAGCTGGATTTAGAAAAGGCAGAGGAACCAGAGAAACATCCGTTGGATCACAGAAAAAGCAAGAGGATTCCAGAAAAACATCTACTTCTTTTTTATTGATTAGGCCAAACTTTGACTGTGTGGATCACAACAAACTGTGGAAAATTCTGAAAGAGATGGGAATACCAGACCACCTTACCTGCCTCCTGAGAAATCTGTATTCAGGTCAAGAAGCAACACTTAAAACTGGACATGGAACAACAGACTGGTTCCAAACTGGGAAAGGAGTATGTCAAGGTTGTATATTGTCACCCTGCTTATTTAACTTCTATGCAGAGAACATCATATGAAATATTGAACTGGATGAAGCACAAGCTGGAATCAAGATTGTTGGGAGAAATATCAATAACCTCAGATATGCAGATGATACCATCTTTATGGCAGAAAGTGAAGAGGAACTGAAGAGCCTCTTGATGAAAGTGAAAGAGGGGAGTGAAAGAGCTGGCTTAAAACTCAACATTCAAAAAACAAAGATCATGGCATCTGGTCCCATCACTTCATGGCAAATAGATGGGGAAATAATGGAAACAGTGACAAACTATTTTCTTGGGCTCCAAAATCACTGCAGATGGTGGCTGCAGCCACGAAATTAAAAGATGCTTGCTCCTTGGAAGAAAAACTATGACCAATCTAGACAGCATATTAAAAAGCAGAAACATTACTTTGCCGACAAAGGTCTGTCTAGTTAAAGGTATGGTTTTTCCAGTGGTCATGTATGGATGTGAGAGTTGGACTGTAACGAAAGCTGAGCACCGAAGAACTGATGCTTTTGAACTGTGGTGTGGAGAAGACTCCTGAGAGTCTCCTGGACTGCAAGAAGATCAAACCAGTCAATCCTAAAGGAAATCAGTCCTGCATATTCATTGGAAGGACTGATGCTGAAGCTGAAGCTCCAATACTTTGGCCACCTGATGCGAAGAATGGACTCATAAGAAAAGACCATGATGTTGGGAAAAATTGAAGGCAGGAGGAGAAAGGGACAGACAGAGGGTGAGAAGGTTGGATGGCAGATGCCATCCATCGATGGACATGAGTCTGAGCAAGCTCTAAGAGTTGGTGATGGACAGGGAGACCTGGCGTGTTGCAGTCCATGGGGTTGCAAAGAGTTGGACAGGGCTGAGCGACTGAAGTGAACTGAACTTATTAATTAATAGAAGCAATACTGTTCATATTAGTAACAAGAAATGTTTCTCCTTGCATAAAGCTTATATCAGAATACATAAACCCACTAATAGTTAACAGTAAAAAAAACCTAAACCAATACCTAATTATTTATTAAAACAATTGTTAATCAGCATGTTACTGAAAGAGTACATGGGCTCTGGCTGCTTGCTGCTCAAAACCAACAAACAGGCCAGATTGGCAGAAAGGAAAGTGTGCGTATTTTAGATGCCGGAATTGTGGGGAACGGGGTGGGGGACGTCTGTCCAAAGACCGTTCCCACCACCGACAAGCAAGGGTTGAGCGCTCTTATAGATGAGGGCGGGGGGTAGGGGGTAGGAACAGAGGAGGGGGGACTACACGCAGAAACAGCACAGTCAGCTCTGACAGTCATCTAGAAATTGGTCATCGGGGTCTGACCAGCGTCATCTTGTTTCAAGTACAGTTAATCTTCAGTTCCAGGGTCAGTGTGTTCCCATTTTTTTGTGGCCAGTTTTCTGAACTGTGGCGGCTCCTGTCCTGGGTTCGGTCTGGTCATCATGTAGTTAATTTCTCCATCTGGTGTTTTGGTGTCTATAAGGCAGCTCACAGGATGTGGCTCAGAATATTATCTATAGACCTTGAGAAAGAACTAAAGGTCCTTGACCATGCTTAATGACAGCATTATTATTGTTTAGTCTCCTCTGACTGTTTTCCTTTGTTTCAGCATTTCTCACTTTTCTGATTAAACTTACTTTTTGACTAAAACTTCCACAGACAAAAGGCAGGCGGAGGACGTGGTGGGGGGTGGGGAGAACAACAGGGTCCTGCTCTGTTTCAAGCACAGACATACATTCAAGGAAAGATTAAAACAAGTGAACGAACTCAGCAATCACAAATCCTGCCTGTTTACCAAGAACTCTGCCTCTTGTAGTTCTGGTATCAGAGGCATGGCCTCTCTGGTGACATCTCTCTGTCACAGGATCCTGTCTGCAGACATGTATCATAGCCATATGTTCTCTGAATAAGGACTTGCAAGAATGGCCATGTATGGGTTTTACCAAATATTTTAATTAAAAATTTTGGTTTTTTAGATTTGTAATTTATTTATCATAATATTTGACAGGGGCTGGTCTGGCACATGGGATCATTTAGCTGTGGCATGTGGCATCTAGTTCTCTGACCAGAGAATGAATCTGGGGCCCCTGCATTGTAAGCACAGACTGTTAGCCACTGGACCACCAGGGAAGTCCCTACCATGACCTTTAATCACTGAAACTGACCTTCCTGGGAAGAGGTGGGAATAAAACAAGAGGAGAAGATCCTACAAAGCATTGGTTAATCCATTAATCCAAAATATAATCAAATTTTAAGGGAAAACATAACATGTCCTCTGCCTGCCTTCTGTCTGTAGAAAACCTTTACACTCCCAGGCTTCTCTGAGTTCCAAAGAGTACATTTAACAAGAGAAATGAGAAGAAGCAGAAAGGAAGGAAAACTGTTAAAGAAGACAAAACAATGACTTAGCCATTAAACAAAGTCAAGGACTTTGGGCTTCCCTCGTAGCTTGGTTGGTAAAGAATCTGCCTGCAATGCATGAGACCCAGGTTCGATTCCTGGGTAGGGAAGATCCACTGGAGAAGGAAATGGCAACCCACTCCAGTATTCTTGCCTGGAGAAACCCAGGGATAGAGGAGCCTGGCAGGCTACGGTCCATAGCGTTGCAATAGTCAGACGCAACTAAACCACCACCAAAGTCAAGGACCTATGTCCCTCTTCAAGGGCTGTAGATAATATTCTGAGCCACGACCTCTGAGCTGTCTTATACACTCTGAAACCCCCACCAGGTGGAGAAGTTGACTGCAGGCTCCACAAGCACGCATACTCCAGACTCGTTAGAACCAGAAGGTGATGATGCTAAGTCCTGATGACCTCACCACCAGCCAACCAGGACAAGGTCCCTGAGCAGATCACCCCCTCCTTAACCGTGGCTTTAAACTTCCCATGGAAGCCTTCAGGGAATGTGAGCCTTTTGAGCACGGCCTGCCCTGGACCCCTTGCTCAGCACCTGCAACACACGCTTCCTTTCCTTCCCCACAACACGGGCTTAGCGGACGGGGTTCACCTGCTGGGACCAGAATCTCAACTGGGGTTCAGGAACTGCACACCAAGGGCTATCGGTCATTTAGCAGAGCATAGAGCACAGCTGCCCCAAGGCGCCTGACCTCATATGAATGCAACAAGAGGAGACAAAGGATCACAGGTAAATCAGGGCAACACCCTCAACTAAGATGTCGGAAATCTCAGGGGAACAAGACACGTTACCAGAAAAGGAGAGAGAGGAGGTCTCCGAGTACACACGATCCTGATTTGTGCTGAGGGGTGAGACCCACACAACCCCAAGACCCTGCACCTGAGGTCACATGTGGACACTCTCGAAGGTGACCCTCCTCCCAGACCCTGTACCTGGGGTCACACGTCCACAGTCTCCAGGGTGATCCCCCTCCCCAGACATTGAAACTGGGGTCACATGTCCACAGGTAACCACAGGAATGGACCTTAAAGGATCATTTCTAAGAGAAGTCAGTCAGGCATAGGAAGACAATAGTGTGTGATGTACCTTTTAGGCAAAATATCAATAGACATACAAAGTATCAAATTTATAAGCCCAAAGGAACTCTGAGATTTCAAACACAAACAAAGGGTTCCAAGAAAAAGAAAAAAGAAAGGAATGCGAAGGATCTGAAAATGAATTAGGAGATCTGAACTAACACAGACATAGAAACCTGTATGTGTAATCAATAATTCCCAAGGATTAGCCTCTTCCTTTCTCCCTTCCTTCCTTCCTTTCCCACATACATGGGAACCTATACCTCTAACTTATACACAGAAATCTGTATCTCTAGGAGAGAATCCACAGAAATTATCTCCTACCTTCCTTTTTGAATGCACTGAAAACTGTATCTGAGATACATAATCCACCAGTACCTGATGCTCACCACTCTGTTTGACCTTCTATGGCAAAAAATCCAAAAAAGAATAGACGTATCTCATAGATACGTTATACCTGAATCAGGCGGCTGTATATGACAACAATCAGAACACTGCAAATAGACCATACTGCAGTATAACATCGGCATGATATTAAAGAGAAGGAAAGAGAAGCAGTGTCTACTGTATTCCCCCGACCTCCCTGACTGGACCTGCTACCCCATCCCTGGAGCCCAAGCAGACTTAGGTCCCATTGCTGGACTAGGGTTGGTTTGGCACAGCCTGGCAGGGCGCCTTTCATTGAACCCTTTTTAAACATCTACTGTCTGATATGTTCTGGCTTGGACCAGACTTCCCAGCAGGATCCAGCCCTCTAGGGACTAGGGAGCAAATATTATGAACCCTGAATATGCCCTCGTGCTGGGCCTTCCAACTCAAGCCTCCTTTCTGGAGTGCAGCCTCCTAGGCACAGAAGCACACTCAGCAGGGTGTGTGGACCCAGTAGTAATTAGTCTGGTATATGTGTGTGTGTGTGTGATGCTTTATGGGGGAAAAGTAGTGAAACACAAGCCCTTAGGTGTTTGCTCAGGTACAATTCACTCTAATTCACAGCCCAGGATGCTGACTTTCCCAGGAACCAGAGATGTGCTTTAAAAAGTGCAGTCGCCTGTAAACATTTCCTGTAACTACAACTTGACCAGAGAGGCTGACCAGCACCTCTAATTCACAAGCCTTGGGGTTTCTGTTAATGACAGCTGCCCACAGGAAATCTCCCAGGGTGGGGGTTGCAGAAATAAATTTCAAACACAGCAGAGTCTCAAGAAGTCAATTGCCACAGTAAATTTTCCTCACAAGGAAACAAGAAACAACAAAAGCAAACCTCCCTAATGCTGCAGGAATACCAATCAAAACAACAATGGCAAATCAAATCCCATCAGTCAGACTGGCCATCCTCACAAGTTTACAAACAATAAAAGCAGGAGAGAGTCGGCAGGTGAGGTAACCCCACCGCATGTTCAGTGGAAATGGACATTGACAATAGCCACTAGAAAGCACAGCCTCCGAATGTAAAAAAAAAAAAAAAAAATCTTGAGAGAGAGTCAGTCCTAGGATCAGACATTCCCACACCTGGGCGAATATCCTGAGAAAGTCATCATTCAATAAAAACATGTGCACCCCAACATTCACTGCAGCTTTGCTTGCGACAGCTAAAAGAGAACCTGCAAAGTGTCCACTGACAGATTAAAGGTTAAAGAAGGCGTGTTACTTATAGACAGTGGATCATTACTCAACCATGAAAAAGCACCATTGAAATTATGAAATTATGCCACTGTCGCTAAGAGGATGGACCTTGAAGAATCATACAATAAGTAAAATCAGTCAGACTGAGGAAGACAACAGTCTTTGATGTCCCTTGTTGCTGCTGCTGCTGCTGCTGCTGCTAAGTCGCTTCAGTCATGTCCAACTCTGTGCGACCCCATAGACGAAAGCCCACCAGGCTCCCCCGTCCCTGGGATTCTCCAGGCAAGAACACTGGAGTGGTTTGCCATTTCCTTCTCCAATGCATGAGAGTGAAAAGTGAAAGTGAAGTCACTCAGTCGTGTCTGACTCCTAGTGACCCCATGGACTGCAGCCTACCAGGCTCCTCCGTCCATGGGATTTTCCAGGCAAGAGTACTGGAGTGGGTTGCCGTTGCCTTCTCCGAAGTCCCTTGTAGGAAAAACTTAAAAAGAGATACAAAGGAACTAAGTTTCAACCCAAAAAGAGACTCAGAATTCAAACACAGAGGGTTCCAGTAAAAAAAAAAAAAAAAAGAAAGGGCAGGGATGACTTTGGAGGTAGGGACTTACGTATACACAGAAATCTGTATTCGTAATAGATAATCCAAAAGGATTATCCCTTTCCTTCCTTCCTTATATACCCAGAAATCTGTAGCTGTCATAGATGCTCAAGAAGGACCTGATGTTCAGCAAGTAGAACTTAGCTTGAGCTTCTGCCATAACTTCTATGGCAAAAGAATCCAAAAAGGAACAGACACGCTGTATGTATATGTTGTAACTGAATCAGGTGGTTGTACACTAACAGCAAGCACAAAACTGCAGATCGACTGTACTCTGACATGGCTTCAGCATGAGATTAAATAAAAAGAAAAAAATCAATGCCCAGTTTATTCCCTTCAACCTCCCTAATTTGGGCTGCTATCCCATCCCTGGAGCCTAAGCAGGCTTGTGTCTCATGTTTGGACTGGGGTGGGGTCAGGAATATAGCCAAAATATTTTTTAAAATGGGTAACTCTGTGATTTTGACCCCATAAAGTACAATAGACAAGACTGGGAATCAAGCTAATTGTAGAAGCACAGTTGAATTGATACAGACGGTGGGGTACATGTACACAATGCAATATTTCTCAACCATAAAGAAGGAGGAAATAATGCCAAGGCCGGCCACAGGAGAGAAAGTAGAGATGATCATTCCAAGTGAAGTAAAGGACACAGGAAGAGACAAGTATCAGTATCATACGATATCACCTCTGCTGCTGCTGCTGAGTTGCTTCAGTCGTGTCCGACTCTGTGTGACCCCATAGACAGCAGCCCACCAGGCTCCCCTGTCCCTGGGATTCTCCAGGCAAGAACACTGGAGTGGGTTGCCATTTCCATCTCCAATGCATGAAAGTGAAAAAAATAAAGTGAAGTCGCTCAGTCATGTTCAACTCCTAGCGACCCTATGGATTGCAGCCCACCAGGCCCTTCGGTCCATGGGATTTTCCAGGCAAGAGTACTGGAGTGGGTTGCCATTGTCTTCTCTGGATATCACCTCTAGGTGTAATCTAAAGATGAATACCATTGAACTTCTTGCCTGGAGACAGAGCCTCACAGACTTAGAAAAGAAATTTCGAATCACCAAGATATAAAGATGTGTGGCATGAAGAAATGAGTTGCTTCAGACTAATATATGCACATTACTATTTATAAAGTAAATGACCAGGACCCCACTGTATAACACAAGGACACTTACCCCACACTCTGTAATAACCTATATGGAAAAAGCTCAATATGTATTAGTAGAAGTGAAACTAGTTGTGGTAGAAGGAAAAAAAAAACCACCCACAAGACTGTAATTCACCTATACACTCCAGTTCAAACGATGAGATAAAAACAGCAAAAGCAAAAAAGAAGTGCTGACTCAGTTTCCCTCAGGACATAGTGACCTGGGCTGGTGTCACATCCCTGGAGCCTGATTAGCTTGGGTCCGAAAGCTGGAGGGTCCTGCGGCTGAGGGAGCTGGGAGGATGTGGCAGGCAGTGGGCCTACACAATGATCCTGGAGTGCCTGTTGCCCTCCAGATGTAGGTGGGATAACTTAAGGGACTGGAAGTAACAGCCCCTTAAATATATATATATATATATATATATATACATATATACACACACACACACATTAATATGTATCTAATAGTACTTACTGAATAGCATAGTGAAGTTTACTGAACACACTGTGATCATTTATATGTGAAAAAGAAACAAAAAATAGTCAAAAGTCTATGTATTAATATAACTGAATCGAGTTCCTGTACATCTGAAACAAACACAACATTAGAAATCAATTATATTCCAATAGAAAACAAGGAAATTACAGTTAAAAAAAAAAAAAAAAGAGTGCTGCATGAAGACGTGCTGCCCCCTTGTGGCCAGTAGCGTGTAACAGCACCATGAAGAGCAGGCCTGCTGGGCATTTAACATTCACAAGGATTCAAGGTCTGTAAGTTGTCAACTAAAATATATAGCTATAACCTGAAAGTTTCATAACCTGAAAGTCCATTCTAAAGGAGATCAGTCCTGGGTGTTTATTGGAAGGACTGATGCTGAAGCTGAAACTCCAGTACTTTGGCCACCTCATGTGAAGAGTTGACTCATTGGAAAAGACTGATGCTGGCAGGGATTGGGGGCAGGAGGAGAAGGGGACGACAGAGGATGAGATGGCTGGATGGCATCACCGACTCGATGGACATGAGTTTGAGTAAGCTCTGGGAGTTGGTGATGGACAGGGAGGCCTGGCATGCTGCGATTCATGGGGTCACAAAGAGTCGGACATGACTGAGCGACTGAACTGAACTGAACCTGAAAGTAGAAAGCTATTTTACTTGGTGGGAATGTTTACAACTCCAAGCCTGGGAGACAGCATCTCAGTAGCTCTGAGAAGACTGCTCCAAGGAGGCAGGAGGGGGAGTCAGGCTATATACAAGTTTGCAACAAAGGGAGCAGGCAGTCTGAACAGCAAAGATCAGATATCAAGTTAAGGAATTTAGCATTCTGTGTATGGGAAGATGAAAGCCTCTGGACTCGCTGCACTCACTCATTCCTTATGCGCCTCAGCTGTCTGGGACCAATTGTTCACCTTGCTTCTTGCAGTCCCCCAGCTCCTCAGCAATCATCAGCATCCACTGGATCGCAGTTTGAGGAGCCCTCATTCACATTTGGAGGCCAGAAATTGCTGATGGCTGTGACATTTCTTGTTTATTAATATGGCAGGAGATATTTTCATTTCACAAAGTAAAGAACACCTGCCCTCCTAAGGCATGAAGAAACGCCTTAGGGATGGTCATAGGAAAAGAATTCAAAACAAGGCAGGCAATAATGAAGCCAATTTCAAGAAGTTTAACTCACACCCTTTAAAATAATCACAAGAAAAGATGTCAACACCACTATTTATTAGAGAAATACAAAGCTAAACTACAGCGAGGTATCACATCACACCAGTCAGAATGGCCACGGCCAAACACTATAACAACAGTAACTGCTGGAGAGGGTGTGGAAACAAGGGAACCCTCCTCCACCGATGCTTGGGATGTAAATTGGTAACAGCCACTGTGGAGGCCATTGTGAAGCTTCCTTTAGCCATGGAAATGAGAATGGGGTTAGAATACTCCTTAACACCACGTGCAAAAATAAACTCCAAACAGATTTTAAAAATCTAATTGTAAGGATGGATACTATGGAATTCTTGAGAAAAATATAAACAGAACACAATTTGACATGAATGCAGCAAGTTCTTTGTGGATCCACCTCTTAGAAGAATGAAAAATAAACCACAAATCAGAAAATGGGACCAAGTTAACCGTAAAAGTTTTGCATACCAAAAGAAAACCCTCGAGGAAGGACAAGGACAACCCTCAGAATAGGAAGAAATATTTGCAAAAGAAGAAACTCACAAGGAATTCACCTCCAAAACAAACAGCTCATGCGGCTCAATATCAAAAATACATACAAACCAAGAAAAAAAAAAATGGGCCAAAGATTGAAATGGATATTTCTCCTAGGAAAGCCTACAGATAGCAGATAGGCACGTAAAAATATGCTTAGCCTCACTAATGACTAGAGAAATGCAAATCAAAAGTCCAATGAGGTAAGCACTCATATTCATCAGACTGGTGATCTCAAAACATCTTAAAGAATAATGCTAGAGAGGGTGTGGAGAGAAAGTGCTCTTGCACGCTATTCACAGCATACTTAGGAGAATGCATGGAGGACCACTTAAAAATAACACAGAAGTGTTGCTGGCCAAAATCTTAGCTTTCTCTGTCCACCGAAGCTGAATAAAAAAATAAGGTGACAGAGCTTGGAGGAAACAGAAAGGTGGCTTTAATCCTCAGCCAGTGGACAGGGCAACCCAGAAGGCTAATGCCCCAAGAACTGTGCCCTGCACCCGCCATGAGGCGTCTAGGGGCTCATATAGGGCAAGGCTCCCAGTAAGGGGCTGGTGATGAGGAACAATTGTTAGAATCTTCTCAAAAACAGTCATAGGCTGGCATCAGTAACCCGGCAATTGAGGCTGGCAGTTCGTTGGCTCTGCAGCCTTCTTTCTGATGTGTAACCACAAGGGGAAGGTGTCGTAAGGGTAAGCAACGGACAGTAGGTGTGAAGCGCCGCTCCTGCAGAGTTAGGGAGCAGAAAAACTAAGTTACGGACATGCAGAGTTAGGAGCCGCTAAAGTAAAAAGGAAAAAAACAAAACTAGGAATGCTCAAGTGAAAGTGAAACACGACTGAGCGACTTCACTTTCACTTTTCACTTTCATGCACTGGAGGAGGAAATGGCAACCCACTCCAGTGTTCTTGCCTAGAGAATCCCAGGGACTGAGGGGCCTGGTGGGCTGCCGTCTATGGGGTCGCACAGAGTCGGACACGACTGAAGCGACTTAGCAGCAGCAGCAGCAGGAATGCTCAGGCCTGCTCACTGTTCTCTTTATCTTCTTTGGTCTCAGGAAAGAAAATTAAAAAAACTCACTCTTTTTTTCTCTCTTTTTTTTTCTCCTTTTCACTGCAACAAATTCCCCCATCATTTTATTTCCTCCAAATCAATGGAGAAAGGGAAAGAGGTGTTGTTCTTGTTGTCTGGCTGAAGACAAACCCTCAGTTTTGCTCTGTTTGACAATCACCAGCTGTTAAGCCCAGGGGCCCATCTATCTCCTACTTCAAATTTTTCTTGAGAGACATGAACCCCAAGAAATCTTTATTGAGGTGATGAGGGACAGATGGTAATCTTTTGTAACTTCTTCAATGCTGACATGGGACTCATAGACCCTATCTAATCAGGGTCACGGAGCTCTTGCCCTGTGTTATTAAGGGGCCCCAGAGTGACTTTTGTGGTTATTCCCACAGGATCTGTTTGGAGGAGTGGCTGTAATCTCTTTGGGGGTGTGGGTTTTCTCTCCACATCATTATTATCTTGATGTAACTGTTGTCATCTGGAGGAGACAAGTCTTAACAGATAGTTTAAGAAAACAGAGGTCATAGATCAGTAAAAGAGTTATTGTAACTAGGGGTCAAAGAAGGAGTAAGAACCAAGTTACATTTGATGATGATTTTGGTCGTGGTCCAGATAGGGTCAGTGCTTGGGTCATCCTGTCCAAATGGATGGAGCCATTCGGACTCAGAAATAGTCGGAGGAATGACAACTTGAACATTAATAGACAAATTAGAAAAAATTAAGCCTGAATCCTAATTTAAACTTAAAACTTTGAGGGGACTTGTAGCCAGGTGGCCAATTGTCTAGGTTTATCTGCATAGGTCTTAACCTTCAAGGGATTCCCTGGTGGCTCAGAAGGTAAAGCGTTGCCCGCAATGCGGGAGACCCAGGTTCGATCCCTGGGTTGGGAAGATCCCCTGGCGAAGGAAATGGCAGCCTACTCCAGTACTCTTACCTAGAAAATTCCATGGACGGAGGAGCCTGGTGGGCTACAGTCCATGGGGTCGCAAAGAGTTGGACACGACTGAGTGACTTCACTTTCTTTTCTTTAACCTTCAATGTGGCTATTGGTCATTACACATTTTTTTTTTCTTGTCAACATATGACCCGGAGCAATTTCCTTGTCTAAATGTATAACAGTTACAAGGAGAGACCTTTAAAAAGTAAGGTTGTAGTCATCTGCTGCTAGCAGACTTGGTTTTCAGAATGGCTGCTGCTGCTACATTGCTTCAGTCGTGTCCGACTCTGTGCAACCCCAGAGACGGCAGCCCACCAGGCCCTCCCGTCCCCGGAATTCTCCAGGCAAGAACACTGGAGTGGGTTGCCATTTCCTTCTCCAATGCATGAAAGTGAAAAGTGAAAGTGAAGTCGCTCAGTTGTGTCCAACTCTTTGTGACCCCATGGACTGCAGCCTACCAGGGCTAATCTATGGGATTTTCCAGACAAGAGTACTGGAGTGGGGTGCCATTGCCTTCTCCGCATGCAGAGCTAGAAGGGACTAAAGTTAAACAAACAAACAAGGAATGTTCAGGTCTGCTCACTGTTCTATCTTCTCTATTCTCAGGAAGGGGAAACACAAAAACTCATTTCTCTTTTTTTTTCTTTTCACTGCAACAAATTCCTTTTTTTTCCCCTTTTCACTGCAACACAAGTACTTTAGGACCCAGCAGTCCCAGACTTGGGCTTAAACCCATAGAAAATGAAAAATTTTAAAGACATGGGAACCCCTAAAATCTTGGCCCAACAACGTACAGTAGTCAAGTCTGGGAAGCAAGATAAATGTAGAAATTGCAGAAGAATGGAAATATAAGATGGGGCACAGGTACACAATGCAATATTTCTCAACGATAAGGAAGTAGGAAATAATGCCATCCAGCCATAGGAAATAAAGTAGAGATGATCATTCCAAGTGAAGTAAGGGAGACAGAGAGAGAAGTATTATATGATATCCCCTCTAGGTGTAATCTAAAAATGGATACAAATGAAGTTCTTTCCCAAAGAAACACAGCCTAATGGATTTAGAAAAGAAACTTCTGGTCACCAAGAAAATCAAGTTGCATGAGATGGAAAAGGGAAAAAAAAAAAACCCACAAGATTGTAATTCACCTGTATACTCCAGTTCAAATCGTAGGGCAAAAACAGAAAAATACAGAAAAAGAAATGCTGGTTCTATTCCCCTCAGGCCGTAGTGACCTGGGCTGGTGTCACATCCCTGGAGCCTGACTGACTCGGGTACCAAGGCTGGAGTGTCCTGGGGCTGAGGGAGCCGGGAGCATGTGGCAGGCAGCGTGCCTCCACAAGGGACCTGGAGTACTTCTTGCCCTCTGCAGAGCCCCCAAACTTCAGAAATAAGTGGGAGAAGTTAAGAGTTTGGAATTAACATATACACAGTAAAATATATAAAATAGATGATCAAAAAGTAACTACTGAATAGCATAGGAAAGTTGATGAACACACCGCAATCACCTATACATGAAAATGAACCCAAACAGAATAAATAAACATCTATGCATAACTGAATCATGTATCTGTACAACTGAAACAAACACATCCGAAATCAACAATATTCCAACATAAATAACAAGGAAATTACAGGGGGGAAAAGAACAGTGGAACATGAAGCAGGGCTGCTCCTTTGTGGAGCATGCTCCTTTTAATTTAACGACACCATGAAAGGCAGTGCCGCTGGGCATTCAATATGCACAAGGATCAAGGGGCTGTAAGTAACAAATACCCGCTTTCAAGAAATGTCCTGGGTGTCACTGAAGAAAAATTCAAAACAGGGCAGGCATTCAGGTGGCCAGTTTCAAGAGATAAGTTTAACTCACACCCTTTAAAAGAATCACATGCAAAGATGTCAACCTTACTAAATATTAGGGACATGCAAATCAAAACTACAATGAGGTATTTCCTCACACGGTTCACAGTGACCATTGTCCAAAAGTTGACAATAAATGCTGGAGAAAGTGCGGAAAAAGGGAACCCTCCCACACTGCTAGTGAAAAGATTACGGCCACTATGAAGAACAGGGTGCAGGGTTTTTTAAGAAATGGTCATGAGAATGAAATTAGAACACTGCCTAACAGCATACACTAAAATAAACTCCAAATAGATTAGAGAGCTAAATAAAAGGACAGATAATATGAAACTCTTAAGGGAAAAAGCAGAACATACTTTGACATAAAATGTGGCAAGTTTTTCTTGACCCACCTCTTAGAATCATGAAAAATAAAACAAAAATAAATAAATGGTACCTAACTTCTCTTAAAAGTGCTAGCATAGCAGAGGAAACCATAAACACGACAAAAAGACAAACCTCATAATGGAACTAACATGTGCAAACAAAGACACCCACGAGGAATTTATCTCCAAAACACAAACAGCTTATGCACCTCGAAATCCAAGAAACATCCAGTCAAATGGGGCACAAGATTTAAATGGACCTTCCCCTACAGAAGACATAGAGATGGCCATGAAGCACATGAGAAGATGCTCAGCATCTGTAAGTATTAGAGCTGTGGATCAGAAGTAAAACAGGGCATCATCTTACACAGGTCAGAAAGGTCATCATAGAAAGTCTACAACAATAAATGCTGGAGAGCGAATGGAAGAAAAGAACCCTCCTAGCTGTCGGTGGTCACGAAATCCACAAAGGAGAACAGCACAAAGGGTCATGAAAACTGAGCAGAGAAGCCACAGGCACAGCAGTCCCATTCCTGGGCGCAGATCCAGGGAAAACCATCACTTTACAGGACAGGCGCACCCCGATGTTCATGGCAGTATTATGTACAAGAGTCACGACATGGATGAAGCCTCAGTGGGTAAGGACAGACGAATGGGTAAACGAGATGGGGCACACACACACAGAGCAATGTTGCTCAGCCATAAAAAGGGTGACATTACGCCATGTGCAGCCACAAGGAAGGAAGTAGAGACATCACACCAAGTGAAGTAAGTAAGACAAAGGAAGGCAACTATCATATGGTATCTCTTGGAGGTGGATGCTAAAACTGGATACAAATGAACTTCTTTACCAAACAGAACCGGCCTCACAACATAGCAAAGTGCCTATGGTTACCAAAAGGAAAAGGTGGTGGGCAAAGGAAATGAGAAGGTGGAGATGAACATACACACACGACTCTTTGTAAAATAATCAACAAAAACCCACTATGGGATGAGGACTCCTAATCAACACTGCATAAACTATATGGGAAGAGAACCAAAAAAAGGACATGTACACAGCTATGCTTAAGTGAATCGTGTTGCTGTCCACCTGAAACAAACAAACAAACACACCCTACAACATTGTAAGTCACTCTGCTGCTGCTGCTGCTGCTAAGTCGCTTCAGTCGTGTCCGACTCTGTGTGACCCCATAGACAGCAGCCCGCCAGGCTCCCCCGTCCCTGGGATTCTCCAGGCAAGAACACTGGAGTGGGTTGCCATTTCCTTCTCCAAAGCATGAAAGTGAAAAGTGAAAGTGAAGTCGCTCAGTTGTGTCTGACTCCCAGCGACCCCATGGACGGCAGCCTACCAGGCTCCTCTGTCCATGGGATTTTCCAGGCAAGAGTACTGGAGTGGGGTGCCATTGCCTTCTCCACCAATACAAAATACAAGTTACAAAAAGAGAATGCTGACTCTCTTCCCTTCAGGCCTTAGTGACCTGGGCTGCTGTCACATCCCTAAAGCCTGGGCAGGCTTGGGTCCCATGGATGGACCGTCTTGGGACTGAGGAAGGTGGGGAGGACATGCCTGTCAATGAGCCCTTCCCCATGGACCTGGTGTACCTGTTCCCCTCTGCACCAGCCCACAATCTCCAGATCCAGGCGGGTCCTCCTACAGGGAAACTACACCTACTGCACCCACAGGATGTGGAGCTTCTGGGCTGGAAGAGATGTGAAAAGCCCCTTGGGTTCCATGTTTCCAGGTGATGGGGTTCCCACCTCCAGCCTCCTTCCTTAGGGTCACCCCACCTATAATGAAAGCACCCACCACAGAGTGGTGTTGCAGGAACTGGGATGTCTCCAGGGGAAAGGGGTAAGGGAGGAAGAAGGAATGGGACACAAGCCTTGGGTGTTTCTTCTGGCACATGCCACTCTAACTGACAATCCAGGAACAGGACTTTCCCTAAGGCTCTGGTTCCCCCGGTAACCAGGGAGGGGCCCAAAGGCATGCTGCCGCCTCGTGGCCATTTCCCACAACAATAACTGAAACCTTTGCTCACGGGCACTTAGTCACTAGGCCTGTGGGCTGTAAGGAAAAAACACCTGCCCTCAAGAGGTGTCCTAGGGGAGGTCAACAGAAAAAAATAAAAAACAGAGCAGGCGTTCAAGAAGCCAATTTGAATAAGTAAGTTTAACTCACACTGTTTAAAAAAATCACATGTAAAGATGTCAACATCACTAAACGTGAGAGAAACGCAAATCAAAACTTCAAGGAGGTATCACCTCACACCAGTCACAATGGCCACAGGAGGCAACTACAAACAATAAATGCTGGAGAGGGTGTGGAGCGAAGGGAACCCTCCTACACTGATGCTGGGAATGGAAACTGGGAGCAGCCACGGCGGAGGACACAGGGCAGTTCCTTAGCAGTGAAAATGAGAAGGAGATTAGAATGCTCCCTAACACCAGACACAAAAATAAACTCAGAATAGGTTAAAGACCTAAATAAAAGGACAAAACCATGAAACTCTTGAGGAAAAGAGTACACATCTTGACATAAAATGCAGCAAGTTCTTTTCTGATCCACCTCATAGAATCATGAAAAGAAATAAAAAATAAACAAATGGGACCTAATAAACATTAAAACCATCTGCACAGCAAAGGAAACCATCAGTGAAAGAAAAAGACAACCCTCAGAATGGAAAAAAATTCTTGCAAACAAAGACACCTATAGGGAATTTCTCTTCAACACATACAAACCACTAGTACAGCAATGGCACCCCACTCCAGTGCTCCTGCCTGGAAAATCCCACGGACGGAGGAGCCTGGTGGGCTGCAGTCCATGGGGTCGCTAGAGTCGGACAGGACTGAGCGACTTCACTTTCACTTTTCACTCTCATGCATTGGAGAAGGAAATGGCAACCCACTCCAGTGTTTTTGCCTGGAGAATCCCAGGGACAGGGATGCCTGGTGGGCTGTCGTCTATGGGGTCGCACAGAGTCGGACACTACTGAAGTGACTTAGCAGCAGTACAGCTCAATACCAAAAAACCAACAACCCAATAAAAAGTCGGCCAAAGAATAAATGCACATTTCTCCAAAGAAGTCATAGAGATGGCCATAAAGCACATGAAACGATGCTCAGCACCACTAGTTCTTAGAGAAAGGCAAATCAAATGTACAGTGAGGTATCAACTCACATTGATCAGAATGACCACATCGAAAATCCTACAACAATCAAGCCTGCAGAGGGTGTGGAGAAAAGGGACCCCTCCTACACTGTTGGGGGGAATGTAAGTCAGTATACCCACTAGGCAGAACATTATGGAAGTTTTTGAAAAACTAAACACAGAAGTACCCAGTGACCCAGCAATCCCATACCTAGGCACAGATCCAGAGGAAAACAAAATTTAACAAGACACCTGCACCAAAAGATCATGGCAGCACTAGGTACAATAACCAAGACACGGAAGTAATGCAAGGGTACAGGACAGATGAATGAAGGCAGAAAATGGGGTACATGTACACAGTGCAATATTACTCAGACGTAAAGAAGGATGAAATAATGCCGGGAAGAAACTAGAGATGATCATACCAAGTGAAGTAAGTGAGACAGACAAAGACAAGTTATAGGATGTTACTTTCTGTGGAATCTAAATATGGATACAAATAAACTTCTTTACAAAAGAGAAACAGCCTCATAGAAAACAAACTCATGGTTACCAAAAAATAAAGGCGGAGGGACAGGGAATAATTAGCTGGTTCAGATCAATATATACACCTTAAAACAGATGCTAAAGGGCTCATAATAGTCACAAGTCCGAGAAGGCTTGTAAGTGACAGTCTGAGAGGGCAGGTAAATGACACCTGCCCTCAAGAAATGTCCTGTGGTAAATCATTGGGAAAAACAAATTCCAAACAGGACCAACTTTCAGGAAGCCAGATTGAAGAGGTAAATTGTTCTCACAAGATGTAAAATAAAAATAAAAGCACATGGAAAGACAGTCCACATCAGTAATTATTAAATCAACACCAAACAAAACTACAAGGTGATGCCTCGCATACACTGGCCACGATGGTCATCGTCGAAAAGATCTCAGAGTAATTACTGCAGAGAATGTACAGAAAAGAAAATCCTCCCTCAGTCTCGGTGGGAATGTAAACGGTAAAGCCATGATGGAAAACAGCACGGAGATTCCTTGAAACACTAAACACAGAAGTATCATATGATCTGCAATCCCATTCCTCACTTAGGTCCAGAGAAAATCGCCATTCAAAATGACACGTGCACCTTGATTTTCAGGGCAGCACTACTGCAATAGCCAAGACACAGAATCCACCAACATGTCCATTGACCGAAAAATGAAGACTATGCGGAACATCTGTACGCTGGAATGCTGCTCAGCCATGAAACAGAACAAAATAAGGATATCGGCAGCAGCCTGGATATACCAAGAAATTATCATACTATAAATACTTTTCAGAGAGAAAAGGACAAATATCCTAAGATATCACATACAGGTGGAATCTATAAGTTCATACCAATGAACTAAGTACAAAATAGAAACAGACTCATAGACTGAGAAAATCAAATTATGATTATTGAAGGAAAGTTAGAAGGGACACATAAATTAAGAGTTTGGGATGAAAATATACACACTAATATACACCAAGTGGATAAATAAAAAGGACCTACTGAATAGAACTGGGGACTCTACTGAACAAACTGTAATAACCTATATGAGGAAAAAAAAAACCAGAGAAAGGATACACATCTATGCATAACTGAATCAAGTTCATGTACACCTAAAACAAACATAACATTGGAAACCAACTCTACCCCAATATAAAACAATAATAAATTACCAAATAAATTACATGAACTCGGTCTAGAGGACACCAGACAGTGGTGACGCTATGAATTAGATATATGACATGCTACGATATTAATACGACACCACCGAAGGTTTTCTTTCACTCAGTGGAATGCACAGCAGCAACTCGCGCAAAGGTGCCTACCACATGTGAATGCGACAACATGGAGAGCAGAAAAAGGACCACAGGTTAGTCATGGGGACAAGACACACTGAGGTAAAGAGCATATATGAGGTCTCTGGGTACAGGATCTGGACCCACGTGGATGGGGGGAGACCCACACAATCCCCAGGCCCTGCACCTGGGGTCACACGTCCACAGTCTCCAGGGTGACCCCCCTCCCCAGACCCTGTGCCTGGGGTCACACGTCCACAGTCTCCAGGGTGACCCCCCTCCCCAGACCCTGTGCCTGGGGTCACACGTCCACAGTCTCTAGGGTGATCCCCCCTCCCAGACCCTGCACCTGGGGTGGCAAGACCCTTGGTTAGGACACCAGGTCTCTGCTGGTTGGGTCCCTGTGGTGGAAACAAGTGAGCTCCTATAACCTCATGACTTGGTAGATAGGAGTGTCGGGTCAGTCTCCTTCCCCTACACCTGTCCCAGAGAAGTCCTCCTCTCTTCTCTCTGGTTCTATGAGATAGTAACTGTTTTTACAGCTGTCATGATAATGTTGAACACACTACCTTGGTTCTGGCAGTCTCAGTCTTTTCTTGTCCAGCTGAAGTGCTGTGAAAACACATCAGATGCTGAGCTGGAAGACGAGGGACAGGTCTGGTCTCTGTTGAGTATGGACAGTCTACTGGAAGGAGATAACAGCAGCAACCTCACCTGCTGCCCACTGGCTTTTTGCCTGATCCATGTGCTCTGCAATCAATTGCCCAGGTAAACCTGCTCTCTTCTTGTCATGCTCATGCTGGTGAATTGGAATAATCACCAGGTGGCTCACCTGAGGAGTCTCCAGGAGACCCAGGGATGGAGAATCTTGCAGGGGGTAAAGAGGGAATAGGCACAGGTCTGTATAAAATGATATTGTAAAGCATTAATTCCTAACATGAGTGAAGCTCACATGTATTCTTTCCTTTTTTTTAGTTTTGTGTGTATGGTCTCCCTCTGCACATGATTCTGACCCACACAGATGGGGTGAGACTCACAGAGTCCCTAGACACCCCCACCTGGGGTCACACGTCCCCTTAGTCAGGACACCATGGCTGTGGTCGGCGGGCCCCCAACGTGTAAACAAGCCAGGTCCATATAGTCAAAGCTATGGTTTTTCCAATAGTCATGAATGGATGTGAGAGTTGGACCATAAAGAAAGCTGAGTGCCGAAGAATTGATGTTTTTGAATTGTGGTGCTGGAGAAGACTCTTGAGAGTCCCTTGGACTGCAAGGAGACCAGTCCATCCTAAAGGAAATCAGTCCTGGGTGTTCAATGGAAGGACTGATGCTGAAGCTGAAGCTACAATATTTTGGCCACCTGATGGGAAAAGCTGCCTCATTGGAAAAGACCCGGATGCTGGGAAAGATTGAAGGAAGGAGGAGAAGGGGACGACAGAGGAAGAGATGTTTGGATGGCATCACCGACTCAACAGACGTGAGTTTGAGCAAACGCCAGGAGACAGTGGAGACCAGGGAAGCCTGGCGTGCTGCAGTCCATTGGGTCACAAAGAGTTGGACACGACTCAGAGACTGAACAGCAACAACCAGGTAGCCTGCCTGAGGTGTCTTGATGAGCCCCAGGGAAGGTGAACTCATCAGAGGGAAAGACTAAGAGCCCTGCCTCAGCACTGACCCCTGGGAGGGCCATGGAACTCCACGGTTACCCAGAGAAACCCACCTCAGCTCCAGACCCCAGACATCTGAGCACTGACATTCAGACGTAGGCACGAAGTTTTCCAGGACAGAGGCCAGGCCGGGTCTCTACCCAGGTCTCCATGTCCTACTGCACAGAGAACCCAGTCAGGTGTAAATGTTCTCATTGTAGAAGAACACGGTCTCATCTAAACATAATCAGTGTAGACAGGACTTGGAGAGGTCTGAATCTACCACGTAGACAGACCTTGGTCAGGTTCAAAGCAGCTCAGGGCTGCGCTCCCAGGAGGCACACCTTGGGTGTCTCATCATTGGACAGGGGGCTTATCCGTGTGTACGAACTAGGATGTATCTTTCTTGAAGAAATTATCACTGGGTTCCACGCTTCACTCACATCAGGAAATGGAACAAAAGCTTTGTCACTAAACATTTCAACGGGCAAAACAAAACTGTGACCAGGTTCTGCAGCCACGCGGTGGTCAGGGCCCAGGGGAGAGCCAGGAGCTTCGTGGAGTGCAGCCCAGTGTCCTGCAAGGACGGACTGGAAGTGGCCCGGCTGCAGCGTCCCAGGCTTCCGGCAGGAGGCGCTGCCCCCTGCGCCCAGGAAGGACAGTCCTGCAGGGTCGGGCGGGGAGAGCGGGTCTGATTACCCTGATGGTCAATTAGGGATGGAGCGCGCTCAGGTCCTGCTTCCCCGCAGGGTGGGGGCAAGAGGGGCTGACACCTCCTAGGCTCCCAGTCAGGTGACTTCATGCTGGGGCTGACGCCCACAGGGCACCGTGCTGCATCCAAGCGGGAATGCGGAAAGAGGTGGGGCATAGCCATCAGAGCAGAGAACCCACGGGGAGCTCCCACCTGCGCCCGCCTGCCCACCTCGGGCCCCAAGCCCCCAGCCCATGACCCACTACCAGCTCCCCACACCCCCTGCACACATATGCCACTGCACACCTACACAACACCGTGCACACGTACAGCACATGTCCGCAAACAGGCGCACACACACACAAAGCACACACCAGGAATAAAATGAATACCCTAAACACAGGTGAAGCTCACATACATTCTTCCCTTCTGAGCTCTGGTGGATTTCAAAATAAAAAAGTCTATAAAGTAGTTAATGATGAATGACTTTTGTGTCATGGGACTTTCTGAAGTTGTTCCACAAACATTATAAGACATGAGAGATGAATGTAGATATTCTATGTTTCCTCCAGAGAAAAATGGACAAGCAGACCATGAACGTTGTCCAGCATGAAAGGAAGGCAGTTCTGACACAGGCTACAGCCTGGATGAAGCCCGAGGGCATTATGCTCAGTGACATAAGCCAGATACAGAAGAACAAATGATGTTTGAGTCCAGTCATAGAAGGTTCCTAGAGCAGTCGGCTCCCTAGATGCGGAAAACAGGATGGTAAGTGCCAGGCGCTGAGGGAGGGGAATGGGGACTGAGTGTCTCATGGGGACTGTCTCAGTTTTTCAAGATAGAAGTAACGACTGAACAACAACAAGAATGCACTGCAGCAGCGTTTACAACAGCTGACATAAAAGTAACCAAAATGTACATGGACAGATGAATGAATAAAAAAGTCATATATGCATAGAATGGAATATGATTCAGCCAGGAAAAAAATAATGCCATTTACAGGAATAAACCATAGAACAACCATATATTAATCTAGAACAATCATAGTAAGTGAAGTACTTCAGAAGATGAAACTGATATCAATGAGCTATTTTATAAAAGCGAAATACACGCACAGTCTTAGGAAACAAACATGGTTACTGAAGGGGAGTAGTGGGTGGAAGGGATAAATTAGGAGGTTGGGATTAATTTACAGTCACAAATACATATAGAATATAGAATCAACGCGGACCTCCTTTAGAAAGGGTAGTGTACTGCACACTCTATAATAACTTGTATGTGGAAGAAAACAAAGGGGAATCAATATGTTTGGGGATACCTGATGCAGAATCTCTACACCTACAAACACAACATTGTAAGTCAGCTATCCTCCAAAAGAAGGAAACATTAAGTTTCTTAAAAAAAACAACAAACAAGGACTAATGAGCTAGGCTTCTGGCATGTGCCAGAAGAAACCACGTACTAGGAGTAACCCTAAGGCTCTGGTTATTCTGGTCAACAGGAGTAGGTCATGAAGAAATCATGTCTCCTTGTGAACACGTACAGAGCTGATGAAATGTAAATGCTAAGAATGGCTGTTGAGAGGAGTACGGAACTGCCTTTTTAAATTTTCAGTAAGACAAACATATTGATTCCAGCCCAGGTCACAGGAGGACTTAAAGCATATCCTGCTCAGCGTTCCCAATAAGGGAAGAAGGTGCCTGAACAGCAGTTCCACTTGAAGTTGGCAGACAGCCTCAGTGAGGGACACATCAGTCAAGTCTCTTCCTCATCAGGCAGATAACGAGACTCCCTCCTCAGAGCAAAGGGCTCCTTAACTCTAAATTCATTTTGTACAGAGAAGAGGAAAGAATCAGACAATCAAACTATAAACTAAATCAACTATTTTTATTTTTAAATTTAAATATAAAAAGTGAAGGATAAAAGCAGCAAAAATTATACTTGAAGTGACTAAATTACAAACTAAATCAACTATATATTCTGACATATGTTAAAAAGAGGAGGAGGATGGAAGCAACAGAAATTACTGTAAGTGAGTGGCCCTTGACTATGTGGGTACTACCCAAGTTCTCCAGTCGACTCCACCGCTAGACTTGGCTACAGACACCATCCAGGAACCAGAGTCGCTCTTTCCATCACATCAGGAGGAGCCTTCTTGTCACCGGGGCAGGGAGAGAACCCAGGTCTGTGCCTTCAGGCACCTCTTCTGCCAGGCTCCAAGCAGAAGGCTCAACCTGAGTTGTGTCCTTCATCTTCTTCTCCTGCAGGTTAATGGTAGGAGAATGAGGTGAAGGAAGCACCTAGAACTTAGGCAACTCCCCTTTCTGCAGTTGTTTTATTTTCTTCTCCTTCTGTAAGTGACTTTTTTGAATCAAAAGAGAAAGGGCATATTTCCACAGTTCTCCTCACTGGGATTTTGGGCTTAAAAGGTACTCCTGCTGCTGCTGCTAAGTCACTTCAGTCGTGTCTGACTCTGTGCGACCTCATAGACAGCAGCCCACGAGGCTCCTCCGTCCATGGGATTTTCCAGGCAAGAGTACTGGAGTGGGGTGCTCCATCATGCGGTAATTGTTGAGCTTTTATCACTCCTGGCTTCTCCTCATCCTCATCTTCTTGGGTGGGTTTTGGGTTCTCTTCCTCCAAACAAAGGCAGGAGTCCTGGGACAGTGAGTGGAATTGCTTTCTCTTTAGGAACACCCAGAACACCTAACAAGATAGATAAGGGCAAGGCTTCGCATAAATTTAAAGTGTTTATCTTCCAATACCCTCTTTGCTCTTCTCTGTTTGGTTCTGTCCTCCATTTCAAAATCAAAGCCAATAGGCACAGTGGGTGGCTTCTCCGGCAGCTTATTAGGGAAAATGTGCCCACTATAAGGAATTCTGGAATCCAGTTTTCGTGCTTTAAATTTGTAGAGCCCTGCTTCTACAGGATTACATTTCTTGGATTTTGCATTAGTTTCCCTGGTGGGTCAGGGTGACTTCCCTGGTGGCTCAGATGGTAAAAGCATCTGCCCTCAAGTGTCTGCCTACAACGAGGGAGACCCAGGTTCCATCCTTGGGTCAGGAAGATCCCATGGAGAAGGAAATGGCAACCCAATCTAGTACTCCTGCCTGGAAAATCCTATGGACGGAGGACCCTGGTAGGCTGCAGTCCATGGGGTCCCAAAGAGTCAGACAGGACTGAGCGACTTCACTTTCGCTTTTCCACCACCTCTTGCTGCATTTTTATTCTCTTCTCTGATTCTAGCGTCTCGGTACATTTTAGGATCTTCTGTATATGGGGAAAAGAACCTGAAAAAGTAGGTATGTATTTATGCATAACTTAATTAAGCTCCTGTACACAACATTGGAAAGCAACTCTATTCCAATAAAAGATCAAAATGAAATTGCACAGAAAGAAAAAGAAAAAAGGGGCATGAAGAAATGCTGCCTCCTTGTGGCCGTTTTCCATAACAACAACGTTGATAGCTGTGCTGCTGCTGCTAAGTCGCTTCAGTCATGTCCGACTCTGTGCGACCTCATAGACAGCAGCCCACCAGGCTCCCGCGTCCCTGGGATTCTCCAGGCAAGAACACTGGAGTGGGTTGCCATTTCCTTCTCCAATGCATGAAAGTGAAAAATGAAAGTGAAGTCGCTCAGTCGTGTCCGACTCTTAGCGACCCCATGGACTGCAGGCTACCGGCTTCTCTGTCCATGGGATTTTCCAGGCAAGAGTACTGGAGTGGGGTGCCACTGCCTTCTCCAGACAGCTGTGCTGACGGACACTTAATATTCGAAAGGCCCATGGGGTTGTGAGTAAACAACACCTGCCTTCAAAGAAAATGGCACCCCACTCCAGTATTCTTGCCTGGAAAATCCCATGGATGGAGGAGTCTGGTAGTCTGCAGTCCATGGTGTTGAGGAAGAGTCGGACACGACTGACCGACTTCACTTTCCCTTTTTGCTTTCATGCATTGGAGAAGGAAATGCCAACTCACTCCAGTGTTCTTGCCTGGAGAATCCCAGGGACGGGGAGCCTGGTGGGCTGCCGTCTATGGGGTCGCACAGAGTCGGACACGACTGAAGCGACTTAGCAACAACACCATATAAACTCTAAATAATTTACAGATCTCAGTATGAGGATGGACACTCTAAAACCCTTGAGGCAAATATAGGCAGAAAACGCTGTTGTAAACCGCAGCAAGTTCATTTTGGATCCACATCTTGGAGAAACAAAAAATAAAACAAAAATAAGCCAAATGGACAGTCTGAGCTGGGTGACACCATGATGCTGACCAGGTTCCTGGCCCGCGCTACCACTGGCTGGCCAGAAACTGGGTCCCCCCAGTGAGCACGAGGGGCGCCGTGGGTACCGTGGGGCTGGTGTGGGCCCCTGACTGGCAACTGATTTTAGACTGGGTGCCCTACGGCAAGTTCAAGAGGGATGACTCATTAAATTCACCCCCTCAGGCCCCTGTGGTGTCTGCTGGTGCTGCCTCCTGTGTCTGCATCTGGAACAGCCCAGGCTCTCTGGATGGACTCTAGGAAGTATCTGGCATGAGTTCATTTCCTCTGTTGGTGGAAATAGCTTTGGTGTGTGGACATAAGAGAGTCAATTCCTAGGCAGGTTGATAAGAAGTCTGGGGGTCCCCAAGGAGAGAGGGATCTGGAATTCTCAAGGAGGAGGAAAGGACAAATTTTTTTTTTTTTCCTCTACATTCCTTGCTGCTGCTGCTGCTAAGTCGCTTCAGTTGTGTCTGACTCTGTGCGACCCCATAGACGGCAGCCCACCAGGCTCCGCCATCCCTGGGATTCTCCAGGCAAGAACACTGGAGTGGGTTGCCATTTCCTTCTCCAGTGCATCAAAGTGAAAAGTGAAAGTGAAGTCACTGAGTCTTGTCCAACTCTTAGCGACCCCATGGACTGCGGCCCACCAGGCTCCTCTGTCCATGGGATTTTCCAGGCAAGAGTGCTGGAGGGGGTGCCATTGCCTTCTCCCTACATTCCTTAGGATTATATAATAATAATGCATCCTGCTTGAGGACAGATTCCGGAAAAAACCTTCTGGCTAATCCTGTTACCTTAAAATGTAAATTATGGGAGTGGGTCTAGTGAGGTCTTTACAACCTCCAGACATTCTTTCGATTCACTGTAGTAACTAATGAAAAGTATCTAACTCCATCGCTAACGCTAGTGAGGGGGCACTCTTTCTGCCCCCTTGTGATGTCTATCTCAGAAGCTTTCTCTATCTCTTTTATACTTTAATAAAACTGTATTACACAAAAGCTCTGAGCCATCAAGCCTCGTCTCTGGCCCCGGATTGAATTCTTCTCTTCCGGAGGCCAAGAATCCCAGTGTCTTTCATGGTTCAGCAGCAACCTTTCAGACACACACAGCATTAAACCTCACTGTGAAACCTGCCCGCCTGCAGGTGCTCATGCTGGGGTGTGGTGACCTGGGGATCCCTTCAGCGCCAGAACTGCACAGGTCTGGGGTTCCCAGGGGCTGGCAGACATGGTTTGATCATTTCAGATGTGTGGTGGGTGATACTTGCATGGTGTTTTTATCTCTTGCCGCCTAAACATTACTCCTGATTTGGTGCCTTAGGACAAACATTACCTCACAGTGAGAGTTTGAGAGTGATCTGTCTGAGGGGTCCTGGCTGAGGATCCCTCACGAAGTTGCAACAGAGGCATCGGCTTCATGGTGGGGGTGGGGGTGGGCAGGTGTTGGGGCTTCCGCAAGGCCCCCTCAGATGGCTATTCCCCATGCGGGCCTCTCAGATGAGACTTGAGCCTCCTTACTACATGGTGGGCAAGGTTGGGGGAGTTGCCTTTTACAAGCCACTCAGAAGTCTCAGGCCATCTCCTCCACATCTCTTCAGGGGGAGACTCTGTCTTGAAGGGAGGCACCTGAGAACCTATCTGTATAGGCACAGATACAAACATGAGCAGGTGCAGGAGGATGGACTGTTTAACACCTGCCAAGTCCTGGAGGAGGCTAGAAACATCCTCTCTGTGAAAACAGCCATCTCATGACTCTGCCTGCGCTGCCACCACAGAACAGAGGCCCAGCCGCTGAGGCTGCAGTGAACCTCTCCTGGTTCTGGAGGCTGCAGCCTGAGCTCACTTCTGGAGGCTTGGTTCCTGGTTCAGCCACCTCCTCACCATGTCCTCACGTGGCCTTTCCTTGATCTGAGAGCAGGGAGCTCTCTGGGGACTCTGGACATACTGCCTCTAGGAGATCAGGGCTGCACCCTTTTGACCTCATTTAACCTTGACAGTGTTCTTGGGGGCGCGTCGGCAGATGCAGCCACACTGGGGGGTTGGGGTGTCAATACACACACACATTTCAGGGAGACATGCTGACACATACTTTGAGTCCAGAGCAGCTTCACACATTTTAACACAAGGAGTGGCGTGTGCTACATACTTTGTGCACCAGCCTTTTTCACCTACTGTTTATTTCCTGGAGGCCAGGGCGCTTCAGAAGGAACCCAGCTTCATCATGAAAAAGTCTACAGATAATAACTGCTGGAGAGGTGTAGAGAAAAGGCAACCCTCCCATACTGACAGTGGGAATGTGAACTGGTTCAGCCATGGTGGAGAATGGTTACGGAGGTTCCTTAAGAAACCAAAAGTGGAACTACCATGGGATCCTGCAGTCCCACTCCTGGGCATATATCTGGAAAAGATGAAAACACTCATTTGAAAAGATGCATGGATCCCAATGTTCACAGCAGCACTATTCACAATAGCCAAGACATGGAAGCAACCTACATGTCCATCAACAGATGAATGGGTAATGTGGTGTATATACAATGGGATATTATTCAGCCATTAAAAGGATGAAGTATTGCAGCAACATGGATGGGCCTAGAGATTTTTGTACTAAGTAAAATAAACAAGACAGAAAAATACAAATGTCATATGGGATTTCTTATGTGTGGAGTCTTTAAGAGATGATATAAATGAACTTATTACAGAAATAGGCTCACAGGCATGGAGAACAAACTTTGTTGGGGAGGAATACATTAAGAGTTTGGGACTGACACACACACTGCTATATATGAAATGGATAAACATGGACCTACTGTATAGCACAGGGAACTATACTCAGTACCTTATAATAAACCATGAGAAAGTTTGAAAAAGAAAAAAAATAAGCCAAAAGGACATAATTAACCTTAGCAGCATTTTCACAGCAAAGGAAACCCTAGATGAAGGAAAAACATGCTCAGAATAGGGAAAAAATATATTTCAAAACAAAGATCCCCATAAAGAATTCACCTCCAAAACATACAAACAGCTCAAGCAGCTCAATATCAAAAATAAAATGAACCAAAACTAGGAAATGAACCAAAGATCTCAGTGGACATTTCATGAAGGAGGCATACCCATGATCATCAAGCATTTAAAAAGATGCTCAGCATCACTAATTATTAGAGGAAGGCAAATCAAAAGTCCAGTGAGCTATCACCTCACACCGGTCAGATGGCCATCTCAGAGAATCTCCAACTAACATGTTGCAGAGGATTCGAAGAGACGAGAACTTCCCCGCACTTTTGGTGGGGATATAACTCGGTACATCTATTAGGCAAAGAGTATGAAAGTCAAAGTGAAAGTCGTTCAGTCGTGTCTGACTCTTTTCAACCCTATGGACTATACAGTCCATGGAATTCTCCAGGCCAGAATACTAGAGTGGGTAGCCGTTCCCTTCTCTAGGGGATCTTCCCAACCAAGAGATTGAACCCAGGTCTTCCGCATTGCAGGTGGATTCTTTACCAGCTGAGCCACAAAGGAAGCCCAAAGAGTATGAAGTTTCTTTAAAAAAACAAAAAAACTAAACATACAAGTACCATAGGATCCAACAATCCCACACCTGGGTGTAGATATGGAGAAAACCAAAATTTGAAGACACCTGCAGCCTTGTGGTCACAGCTGCACTAGGTGCCACAAACGAGACACGGAAGTAAACCAAGCGCAGAACACAGACAAACGGATAGAGAAGATGGGGCACCTGGACACAGGCAATGTTACTCAGTCATTAAAAAGGGTCACGTAATGGCATTTCCAGCCACAGGAGGAAAGTAGAGGTGATCATTCTAAGTGAAGCAGGGGAGACAGGGCAAGACAAGAGTCATATGGTATCACTTCTAAGTGCAATCTAAAAATGGAGACAAAAAAATAAATAAATAAAAATGGAGACAGATGAACTTCTTTACCAGAGAGAAATGGCCTCACAGACTTGTGGTTCTCAAGAAGAAACTTATGGCTCCCAAGGAGGAGAAGAGGAGGGCAGTGAGAAATGAGCTGGTTCAGATTAACACACTCAGTCAGTTCAGTCACTCAGTCATGTCCAACTCTTTGTGACACCATGAATTGCAGCACGCCAGGCCTCCCTGTCCGTCACCAACTCCCGGAGTTCACTCAGACGCATGTCCATCTAGTCGGTGATGCCATCCAGCCATCTCATCCTCTGTCGTCCCCTTCTCCTCCTGCCCCCAATCCCTCCCAGCATCAGAGTCTTTTCCAATGAGTCAACTCTTCGCATCAGATGGCCAAAGTACTGGAGTTTCAGCTTTAGCATCATTCCTTCCAAAGAACACCCAGGACTGATCTCCTTCAGAATGGACTGGTTGGATCTCCTTGCAGTCCAAGGGACTCTCAAGAGTCTCCTCCAACACCATAATTCAAAAGCATCAATTCTTCGGCACTCAGCTTTCTTCACAGTCCAACTGTCACATCCATACATGACCACTGGAAAAACCATAGCCTTGACTAGACGGACCTTTGCTGGCAAAGTAATGTCTCTGCTTTTGAATATACTATCTAGGTTGGTCATAACTTTCCTTCCAAGGAGTAAGCATCTTTTAATTTCAGGTCTGCAATCACCATCTGCAGTGATTTTGGAGCCCCCAAAAATAAAGTCTGACACTGTTTCCACTGTTTCCCCACAGTAGAAAGAGTAGATTTTGCACTCTATAAAATCACACACAAGAACCCACTGCATAGCACAAGGAATCCTCCTCAACACTCCGTAATAATTTATATGGGAAGAGAACCTGAAAATGAACATGTGTATGTCTAGCTATACACGAGTCAAGCACCTGGAGACACCCCCCTCACTCATTACTGCGCTCAGTTGCTCAGTCATATCTGACTCTTTGCCACCCATGGACTGTAGCCTTCCAGTCTCCTCTATCCTTGGAATTTTCCAGGAAGAATACTGGAGTGGCTTGCCTTTCCTTCTCCAGGGGATCGTCCTGTCTCAGGGATCAAATCTACATCTCTAGAATCTCCTGCATTGCAGGCAGATTCTTTACTGCTGAGCCACACCAAGGAAGACCCACTCATTATTAAATCAATGCAAATAAAATTTACACTGAGGAATCACCCCCCGACACACACACACTGGTCAGAATGGCCATCATCAGAAAGGTCTCCAAAAAATAAATGCTGCAGAAGACTTAGAGAAAATGGAATCCTCCCTACACTCTGGGGGTGCACAAGGGTGCAGCCACATTGGAAAACAGCATGGAGATTCCTGAAAAAAGTACACACAGAGGAGCCATGGGATCCTGCAATCCCACTTCTGGGCTCAGATCTGGAGAACATCACAATTTGAAATGACACGTGCACCCCTGTTTTCAGGGAAGCATAGAGTCCACCAAAATGTCCAGCAACAGGAGCACGAAGACTGGGTGGGCCATCTATACATGGGACTACTCCTCAGGCTCTGGGGGTGGAATCAGAATGGGAGAATGTGGGCCTCTGACCAGCAGCTGGTTGGAAGAAGGGAGACCAGTTCTGAGGGCAGGGGTTCCCTGAAGTCTGTGGGTCCTGGTGCCCTGATGGGCTTCATTCCCAGTGGGGATATGGGTGTGGCCTGAGGCCCTTTGTTGAAGCCACAGCAGCACTGGGCTCAGAAGTCTCCTGAGGGTGTCTCAATCTCTGACACAGTGTTTTACAAAGGAATAAGAGAATGAAGCTGTGCCTCTGAGGGCCAATCCTTCCGGCTCTGAGTTGCTTCCAACAGGACCACCATCACCTGCATGGGGTTGGCTGTGACCCACCTGCCCCCCCACCCCTCGACCCCGGCCTTTCCTCTTCCTTCTGATGATGATTCCAGTGACATTTCCAGCCTGGATCCCTCTCCCAGACCAGATGCATCTGTCTATCTACTGCCTCACCATTTCACCTTGGGGACTAAGAGGCCCCTCAGAGGACTGTGATCCTGATGCTCCCCACACCCAGGAGGGAGCCCCACCTTCCCTGGCTGCTGAGCCCAGACACCTGGTATAATAGAGCAGGAGCCTATAGGGCCTTCCCAGGACTGACTGCATCCTGTATCCTCTGCTGTAGCTCCTCTCTGAAGTACGGAGGTAATGGCATCTGATGCACGTGCCCGGAGTTGTTATACAGATGCTAAAACCCCCACTGAATGGAAGAAGTTAACTACTCGATGAGCATGAACACATAGCCCTCTGATGAGCGTCTCTGGTGGGTATGGGTTTGATTCTAAACGCAATTTCGCCCCTCCTGCATCTTGCTGGGGCTTCTCCTTTGCCCTTGGACGTGGGGCATCTTTTTTTGGTGGGATCCAACATTCTCCTGTTGATGGTTGTTCAGCAGCGAGTTGCAGTTTTGGAGTTCTCACTGGAGAAGATGAGCGCATGTCCTACTCCACCATCTTGTTCTTGTTTGGCCTATTGTTCGCCAAAGAGACTTGTTCTATTTTTCCAAGACAATAAACTTTAAAAAAAAAATCTTTTGTTTGAAAAAAATCAGTGTTTCTGGTATAGTGAAGGACAGTGAAAGCTGGCATGCTGCAGTCCATGGGGTCGCAAAGAGTCAGATTCGACTGAGCCACTAACAACAACGACAAAGGATTCTCTGCTTCCTTCCTTTCTTCCTTCCTGCCTGCCTGTCATGTACATATAGATATCTGTATCTCTGAAAGATAATCTGCAATGTTTATCTCCTTCCTTCCTCATACTGGCCAATACTTTGGCCACCTGATGAGAAAAACTGACTCATTGGAAAAGACTCTGATGCTGGGAAAGACTGAAGGAAAGAGGAGAAGGGGACGACAGAGGATGAGATGGTTGGATGGCATCAGTGACTCAATGGACATGAGTTTGAGCAAGCTCCGGGAGTTGGTGATGGACAGGGAAGCCTGGCGTGCTGCAGTCCATGGGGTTGCAAAGAGTCGGACACAACTGAGCAACTGAACTGAACTGAACTTCCTCATATACACAGAAAGCTGATGCTCAACACTCTGATAGAAAAATCTATGGCAAAAATAAAAAAAAGAGTCGAGATACTCCATAGATACGTAATACCCCAATTAGGCGGCTATATACAGACAGTAATCACTACGTTGTATTTTGTCTATACTGCATGATGTTAAATAAAAGGAAAGAAAATCAATGCCTATTTTATTATCTCTGAAATCTGACTTGGATGCTAGCCCATGCCTGGAAACTGAGCAGGCTTGGGTCCTTCTGCTGGGCTGGGGTGGGGTTGACACAGCCTGGGACGATGCCCTTCACTGACCCTTTTTTTTTTTTTAGTTCTACCAACCCATCTCCCTCCACCCTCATGCATGCATGCTCAGTCATGTAACCCCATGGACTGCAGCCCACCAGGCTCCTCTGTCCATGGACTTTTCCAGGCAAGAATACTGGAGTGGGTTGCCATTTCCTTCTCCATTCACTGACCCTTTTTAAAGATCCACTGTCTGCTATGTTCTGGTTGTGATGAGAGTCCCATGTGGCATCAAAGCCTGGAGGAATTTGAAGGCAAGAGTCAGCTAGCTACAACCTCTTCTGGTGCTGGGGTTCCCAGCTCAAGCCTCTTACCTGAGAGTGCAGCCTCCTAGCACCTCAGCACACTCAGCAGGGTGCAGTGGATCTGCAAGGGATTAGTCTGGACAGGGTGTTTGTGTGATGCTTTAGGTGGAAAAAGTAGTGAGACTCAAGCCGTTAAGTGTTTGCTCAGGCACACTCCACTCTATTTCACAGTGGTAGGAAGCATACTTTCCTTAAGGCTTTGGTTGCCCCAGGAAACAGATTTTTTTTTTAAGATTTTAAAGTTGCTCAGTCATGCTATACAGTCCATGGAATTCTCTAGGCCAGAATACTGGAGTGGGTAGCCTTTCCTTTCTCCAGGGGATCTTCCCAACCCAGGGATCGGACCCAGGTCTCCCACATAGCAGGCGTATTCTTTACCAGCTGAGCCATAAGGGAGGCCCCAAGATACTGGAGTGGGTAGCCTATCCCTTTTCCAGCGGACCTTCCCCACCCCAGGAATCAAACCCGGGTCTCCTGCGTTGCAGGTGGATTCTTTACCAACTGAGCTACCAGGGAACAGAGGTGGGCATGAAAAAGTGCTGCCACCTTGTGGACATTCTCTTTAACTACAATATGACCACCAGTACTCACTGACCCCTCTAATTCACAAGGCCTGGGGTTCAGTTAATGACAGCTACCCTCAGGTAATTAATGTCCTGGGATGGGAATTGTAGAAATATATCCCCAGTACAACTGACTTTCAGGAAGCCAATTGCCAAAGGTAAATTTTCTTCAAACCCTTTAAGGGAAAAAAACCTCATGCCTCCACCACAGGACAAGATGCTCAGCATCCCTAATTGCTGTAGGAATGTCAACAAAATGACAATGAATTATCAAAACCCACCAGTCACAATAGACATCTTCACAAGTTAACAGGCAAGAGAGAGCCTAGAGGCAAAAGAACCTCTTACTCTATCTGTAGCAGCACCCAGTATAATGGACAGTCTCCGAATGCCGGGGGGTGGGGAATATCAAGGGGAACAAAGCCTAGGATTTGAATTCCCACACCGGGGCCTATATCCCAAGAAAACCATTGAGGCAAAGGCACGTGCACACCAAGGAACACGACTACAGCGCTACATCCGAGAGCCAAGACACACAGCCAGCAAAATCTCCAAGGAGAGATTAAAGCTCAAACGAGATGCGGTACATATACGGTGGACTATCTCTCACTCATAAAAAGCAGCCACTGAAATTAGGGAATTATGACACTGGTAGCCACAGGCATGGACCTTGAAGGATCATACACTAAGGGTAGTCAGTCAGGCAGATGAAGACCGTAGTATGTGAGGCACCTTCTAGGCAAAGTAAAAATAGACAAACAAGGCAACAAATTTACAATCCAAAAAGAGATTCAGAGAATTCAAAATCAAACAAAGGGTTCCAGGAAAAAAAAAAAAAAGTGAAGTGCCTAGAATGAATTAGGATCTCCAGACTAACATAAGCATAGAAACCTGTATCTGTAATAGATAACCCACAAGGATTATCCTCTTCCTGTCTTCCTTCCTTCCACATATACACAAAAATCTGTATCACTACCTATACACAGACATCTGTATCTCTAAGAGATAATCTACAGCAATTGTTTTGTTCCTTTCTCCGTTGTATACACAGAAAAGTGTATCTGAGATAAATAATTCACAGAGACCTGATGCTCAGCACGCTGTTCAACCTTCTATGGCAAAAAATCCAAAAAAAAAAAAAGGATATCCCTTGGATAAATAATACCTGAATTGGGTGGCTGTACACTGAGCACAACACTGCAGATCATCTATATTCCAACATAACGTTGGCCTAATGTTAAGGACAGAAAAGCAGTCCCTACTGTATTATCTCTGACCTCCCTGACTTGGGCTGCTATTCCATTCCTGGAATCTGGGCAGGCTTGGGTCCCATGGCTGCACTGGGGTGGTGTCGACATACCAGGCTAGGTGCACTTAGTTGAGCTCCCTCTTAAACCTGTACTGTCTGGTTACCTCTCTGGGACCAGAGTACCTGATGCACCCAAAGGATGGTACTGGGGCCTCTGGCCTCAAGGACCTTTGAGAGAAAGTTCCCAGCTCAAGCCTCCTTCCTGCCAGTGCATCCTTCTAAGCATCCTTCTAACCCTCAATTGAGTGCTGTGGCCCCGGTTCGAATGCGCCTGCAAACAAGGTGTGAAACTTTAGGGGGCAGAAATAGTGAGACACAAGCCCAGACACATTCCACTGCAGCCAGGAAGCTGACTTTCCCTAAGGCTCTGGTTGCCCCAGTAACCAAAGCTGGGTATGAAGAACTGCTGCCGACTTGTGGACATTTCCTGTAACTACAACTTGACCACCACAGCTTACTGCAATTCTGTTTAGTCGCTCAGTCGTCTCTGACTCTTCACGACCCCATGGACTGCAGCATGCGAGGGCATCTTCCACTTGGGTGGCAGTCACTGGGGGACAGTGGGCTGTGGGCCTTTAGAACACACCAGAGAGTAACTCTGGCCAGAGTTCCTCAGTTGTTTCCACAGCCACTCGCCTGTTTGCAGAGGGTTTGAGAAGAAATGAGAAAATCGTAGAGGAAGCCTTAGAGTGATAAAAAGTTAGTACCAGATGTCTGCACATTACCAAAGTAACCAGAATAAACCAAAACCTAGCCAGCCGGAAAGTCACATTAACATGACTTTCCAGTCTCATTAAACCAGTGACCTTTCTCCAAAGTGCCTTATAAACAGTTTCCCTTCACAGGGAGAACACCCCTAACTGGAGTCGAAGCCCCCAGACGGAAGCCAAAGCTCCCCAGATTGGACACGGTCAAAAAAGGCCCCAATGGGACCCTGATGTCAAGCTGTTCTGGGGGAAAGGTTATTTGAGCTTTTAATTCACAAAGGAGAGTAGTGTCTCTCACAGAGTCAATCAACTTGTTCCCCACTGTCAAAGTTATCCAGGGCTCCTGTAGAGGAAGTTAGAATTGGATGTCTCACATTCAAGGAAGCCTGCGGGCCTGTTCACGTTCCTCACCTTTGTACAGTGCTTCTGACTGCCAGATTGTTTTATTGTGAGCAATTGCTCTTCTGATCTTAACATATCTAATATGCAACCCAAAGATCTTGCCTTCTGGATAGATGAAATATTTCCCATTTTTTGTCCCATAAAGGAAAAACACAAATTGAGGGGGGAAAATGTTCCCAGTGTGCACACCGGAGTGACTTACCCTCCAAAATTGAGCCCACAGGCTCTTAACACGAACGGGCAAACAAAACAAGCAAACTGGCTGAATAGGCTATTGGATTGGGTAGACTCACTCTACAAATGAAATCCAGTCCGTCAATGAAGGAAAGTCACTCGGCTCAAAATAGCCTGGAGTTAAAACTCCCCTCCAGGTCCTCCCCACCATTTTATGCAAAACAAAGAACTCTCTCACCAGAAGAAAAAAACAAAGGACATAAAGGTTGATTACGCACAGCCTACGCCCAGCCAGTCCAGCCTTTGGCCTATCTCCAGAATTTCTTGCGCCAGCCGTTTAAGAGAGAACTACTCCGAACAACCTTGGAGAACAGGCCCCCTTAAGATGGTAGCTTTCCATATATATGCCTATATATACTTAGTCTTTTCTTGGGTTAGTGCAGCAGATCACTAATCTGACTGCTGCCCCTTCTCGCCTCATTAAAGGTGATCTGGCCCAGTAAAGTGCCTTCTCTAACTCCCTTACCCTACAGTCAACTCTTGGAAGTTTGTTGGTTCCTGGTCTCAACTGCCAAGCACTGGGGGCAGCCATTGCCACTACAGAGAATCTTAAAGAAAAGACCCTTAGGACAAATGGTCCCAATATGCCCTGATCAGGGCCAGCTAGCCACCAGCAGCAAGGATCCTGGTTGGCTAAGCCAAATTGTTACTGAGTCCAAGCTTGCTCTGCTTGCCACACGACAGGCCAATGAATCTGCTCTCAGATTCATTGAGGGGATGAGGTAAGGAAGAAGCTTTTTTATTCAAAGCCACCTGGCCAAAATGATAGCAGGCTAGGGTCTCAAAACAATCGTCTTGTCAAGGCCTGGTTGCCAGTTCTTTTATGGGTCAGAGATGGAAGAGGGGGAGGTGAGGAAGCAAAGCAAAACTATTCAATCCTTGGAAATGTCCCCTAGAATGGGGCAAGCCTTTAGGCAGGGGAATGTGTTAGTTTCACTTTTAACAGTCCTTCTCTGGTGGCCTGCTCAGGTTATCTCCCTCAGGAAGGGCATTATGTATGCTTATAATAACAAAAAAGGGTTAAAGTCCCAGAAGCAGATGGAGTGTAAATTTAAAATTAACCCTTCTCCATTACAGTCTGTCCAGGTTGGTGATAGCCCTTTGAATTATGTCTTTTTCACAATGTATAATTCTCTGGTTGCAGGTCACAAGGCATCTCATCTCTATCCAAAGATAGATTAATGAGATAAGCTTTAGGAACAAACTTAGGTCTATAATAGCTGAAGTAAACTTTTTAACAATATAACACAACAGCAAGGAACTAACTGGGAAGTGAGCTTTGCCAAACACAAACCTTAATTAACAAGACTGGAATTTAACATTTAGTGAAACAAAAAAAATTTTTTTTTTCATTGTGAGGACATTAGTCTTGCAGCCTGAGAAGGCTTTATTCCATGAAATAAAAGTGAGATTCATCAGGGGGCCAAAAAAAGCCAAGTGTCCTTGACTGTTTGATTTTAATAGTTATGTCAGGCGAGTGTATACTCCTCGGTTCTGTCTCGTCACAACAAAGATTTGGCGTGATGGACATTAAAGCCGTCCGCGTGTCACAGCTCTCGGGTCTTGGACAGACTGTGTTACAGCTCTCAGGTCTCAAATGGACCGTGTTATAGCTCTTAGACAAACCAGTGTTACAGCTCCGTGTTACAGCTCTATTTTATTTAGATAATAGGAAAATCCATCCTTGAGACGTGAGGGCATGTCGACCCAAAGACGCGAAGAGAAGAGTGCCCCAGCACGCAGGGGAGAGAGGGAGAGAGGGAGAGAGGGAGAGAGAGCGCGCGCTTTGGCTCCTCTTTTTATATGTTTCTTTCCTCCCCCAGGCCTGCCCTATGTAAATTGGGCTAGCCAGGAGTGCTGTTTGTTCTACCTGAGGTCCTCACTCAGGTCCTCGGATCTTCCTTTGTTCTATTTTCGCGAGCTTTTCCCTTCTTTATCTTGTAGCCACCGCCATTCTGGACTCCTTTTCCCTATTCTAACTACCTAACAGTTATTATTCACTTAGCCAAAGTAACTGTTAGGGGAAGTACACTGCCGGAAACCACCCACCCTGGCCAGGCACTGTCTCACCATGTAACCAGGTGCATGAGTTGTTTTACCACAGGAGGTCCATAAGGAACATGGAACTAATAAGCCACCACCAACTGGAAGAGATCAGGAAAGGTCAGAAGGTGACACCACGTGTCTAACCAACTCCCAGAATCCTTCTCGCTGACGTCCATCTTGGTTGAGCAATGCGTGTGCCACCAGGAAGGACTCTGAGTCAGAATGACTGGCCAAAGACAACCCAGAAGCTAAGCCCATCACCATAAAATCTGAGACTGTGGGCCATGTGGCAAAGCAGTCCTCCTGGGTTCCCTTAGCCTGCTGCTCTCCACCCAGGCGCCCCTTCCCAATAAAGTCTCTTGCTTTGTCAGCACATGTGTCTCCTCGGACGATTCATTTCTGAATGTTAGACAAGAACCCCATTTGGGTCCTGGAAAGGGTCGGTCCCTCTTCCTGCAACATAACCGTGGAAGACTTCAAAGATAGTACAACATCTTAATAAAACTTATACCATGGATGAAATTCTTTTCTTAGATTCCACTTTCCACAAAACTTCTTTTTACTTTCTGTATCTTTCTCCATTCAGAAACAGTTGCCTGTAAGCCAGACTTACTTCCCCCACCCCTCCCTTCCCCCATTATTATTATTATTATTTTTTTTTTTGGCTTTAAATCTAAGGCAATGAGGACTGTATCTCAAGGACATGATAAGAGTTAACTTCAAGCTTTTTTTTTTAGGCAAGTTTTTAACATGCTAGAGGGTTTTAATTGCATATGCAGAAATAACTGGTTTTATAATTTTGAAGAAATTTTCTCTTAGCCAGTTTTCTCCAGAGTCTAAAGAATATTATTGTGGCCACACTGTTGTTGGGGCTGCTGGGAGGAGGGCAAGAGGGATTCCATCTTGAAGATTGTCAGCCATCTTAAGGCAGGATGTGAACTGGGCCTGAACCTTGCTAACCATCCATAAAGAAAAACCAGGAAACCCCCTCCCAGATGGCAAATAAAGATTGGAAGTAAAGGTCAGGTTGTCTCAGTTAGATAAATGACAGTGCCTGCACCTGCATATTGTAATTGTTAATTCTTCCGCACCTGACTGTTGTAAAAATAATTACTAACATGTAACCAGTCATGTAGCGAGGGCATAGAACCAAGTCCTCCAAAATCATCGGGGTCCTTGTTGGGAACCAGTTCCCCTGGACCCTCTAGCGTAATAAACTGCACTCCACTGTCTTGAGTGCCTCCCTGGTGTGTTTTGTGACTCTGCATTCTTCAACACTGTCTTTTCTCTTTCAGTGTTCTTAATATTGATATTACCTTTTAGAAGTAGAGGTACTTCATATATAATATGTACACAGATATAAAGAGGCAGACTAGAGTTCTCGTTGTTGGTTTTCAGTCATTCGGTCATGTCCAACTCTTTGTGATCCCATGAACTACAGCATGCAGGCTTCCCTGCCCTTCACCATCTCCTGGAGCTTACTCAAACTCACGACCATTAGGTCAGTGATGTCATCCAACCATCTCGTCCTCTGTTGTCCCCTTCACCTCTTGCCCTCACTCTTTCCCAGTCTCAGGGTCTTTTTTAATGAGTCTGCTCTTTGCATCAGGTGGCCAAAGTATGGGAGCTTCAGCCTCAGCATCAGTCCTTTCAGTGAATATTCAGGGCTGATTTCCTTTAGGATGGACTGGTTGGATCTCCTTGCAGTCCAAGGGTCTCTCAAGAGTCTCCTCCAACACCACAGTTCAAAAGCATCAATTCTTCCTAGCTCAGCTTTCTTCACAGTCCAACTCTCACATCCATTCATGACTACTGGAAAAACCATAGTGTTGACTAGACAGACCTTTGTTGGCAAAGTAATGTCTCTGCTTTTTTAATATGCTGTCTAGGTTTATCATAGGTTTTTGTCCAAGGAGAAGAGTCTTTTAATTTCATAGATGCAGTCACCACCACCACCTGAGTGATTTTGGAGCCCAAGAAAATAACGTCTGTCTCTGCTTCCATTGTTTCCCTATCTATATGTCATGAAGTGATGAGACCAGATACCATAATCTTCGTTTTTTGAATGTTGAGTTTTAAGCCAGCTTTTTCACTTTCCTTTTTCACTTTAATCAAGGGGCTCTTTTTTATTCCCCTTTGCTTTCTGCCATAAGGGTATTGTCATCTGCATATCTGAGGTTATTGATATTTCTCCCAGCAAACTTAATTCCAGCTTGTGCTTCAACCAGCCCTGCATTTCTCATGATGGTCTCTGCTGCTGCTAAGTAGCTTCAGTCGTGTTCAACTCTGTGTGACCCCATAGACGGCAGCCCACCAGGCCCCGCCATCCCTGGGATTCTCCAGGCAAGAACACTGGAGTGGGTTGCCATTTCCTCCTCCAATGCATGAAAGTGAAAAGTGAAAGTGAAGTCACTCAGTCGTGTCTGACTCTTAGCAACCCCATGGACTGCAGCCTACCAGGCTCTTCCGTCCATGGCAGAGGCATTTTCATTTCCTCCATTCATTTTCTAGGCAAGAGTACTGGAGTGGGTTGCCATTGCCTTCTCCGCATAAAAGTTAAATAAATAAGGTGACAATATACACCCATTGTTACCGAGTCAAATCTCACTCTGCTTGCTGCACAATAGGCCAATGAATCCAAGAGACAAACTGTTGAGGTAAGAAAGATACTTAAATCGGGGAGTCAAAGACTGAGAAGATGGCAGGCTAGCACCTCAAAATAACCATCTTATTGGGGCCTGGATGCCAGGTTCTTTTATAGGTCAGAGAGAAAGAAGCAACGAGGAGCTACAGTCAAAAGGCAGAATAGAGAGGGAGATGCAGTAGAGAAGTACTGTAAAAAGATCGTCAGTCTTGTAAAACATCTCCAAGGGAATGTCCAGCCTTCAGAAGAGGTGTTAATCTCTTCTATTCACAGGTGGGCAGGGACAAGCTATCTCTCCAAGAGCTGAACAAAGGCACTTTAATTTACAGTCCAAAAGAGGGGCAGGATCCTCTAGGCAAGCCATTGAGTATGACTATAATATTAAAAGCAAGTCAAAGAAACAGTTTCCAACATGGAGTCAGAATTGGCTTCTTCTCTGCAAAACCTTGATGTACATCTTTCCCAGTTTTGAACCAGTCCATTGTTTCATGTCTGGTTCTAACTGTTGATTCTTGACCTGCATGAAGTTTTGCCAGGAAGCAGGTAAGGTGGTCTGGCATTTCACCTTCTCTCCCTCCTTCGAGAGATCTCATGGCTTAATTTAAAAGCTTAGTTATGAATCAGGGATTATCATTTAAACTTACTAGTTTATAAGCAGTTGGTATACATTAAGGTTGTGTCAGGCGAGTGTATGCTCCTCGGTTCTGTCTCGTCACAACAAAGATTTGGCGTGACGGACATTAAAGCCCTCTGCGTGTCACAGCTCTTAGGTCTTGGACAGTCTGTGTTATAGCTCTCTGGTCTCAAATGGACCGTGTTATAGCTCTTGGACAAATCAGTGTTACAGCTCCGTGTTACAGCTCTATTTTATTAGATAATAGCAGGAAAATCCATCCTCGAGGGATGAAGGCATGTCGACCCAAAGACGCAAAGAGAAGAACGCCCCAGCACGCGGCAAAGAGGGAAAGACAGGGAGAGAGGGAGACAGGGAGAGAGCCCTTTGGCTCCTCTTTTTATATGTTTTTCCCTCCCCCTGTGCCTGCCCCATGCAAATTGGGCTAGCCAGGAGTGCTGTTTGTTCTACCTGAAGTCCTCACTCAGGTCCTCGGACCTTCCTTTGACCTTCCTTTGTTCTATTTTCTCGGGCTTTTCCCTTCCTTGTCTTTTAGCCACCGCCATTCTGGACTCTTGTTTCCTATTCTAACTACCTAACAGTTGCCATGTTCAGATGACTGAGGTCAGCTATCTCTAAGTTTGGCTGAGGAACATTTTAGTCTTTTGCATTGAAAAGTGTCCTTTTTTTCCTTGGTTGCAGGTCCTTGAGTCCTGTATTTATATTCTGGTTTAGACATTTGCAAGACAAAGACACTATTTGCTTTTTCAAAGAACATTTCTGTTGCCTAAAGTTACTAAAATCAGGGACAAGATTTTTAATCAAACTGATTTAGGAAGTTCTATGTTCTATAACTTCAGAGTTAAATTATTATACCTTCAAAGTTTGTATAAGGTATTCAGCACAGATCTTTCTGAATTTATAAATTGAGTCAAAGCAAAATTCCTATTTTTATATAAGAGGTTCTTGGATCCCCAGAGTCAGGTAGAGCTGAGGAAGTCAGGCCCTTTTTGCCTAACTGTTCCAAAATTATTGCTGGACAGATATCTCAGTGTAAATTTTTCTAGCCTCTTAAATATATAACTTAAAACTAGGGTAAATAGAACACACTTGTTTGGATTTTACTGTTGGGGACCAGTAGGGAGCCTCTCTTGGCTCATTAACTTTAGGTAGTGTAATAATGTCAAATTTTGTTTTAATTACATAAATGTCCATTCTATTTATCCCATACCAAATAAACATAAAAAGATTTTTTTTTTAATTTGTGGAGAATATTTTTTCTTTTTTTTTACTTTACTTTACCTCCTTTTTTAATAGCTAGATTTCCCTTCCAAATTCTTCCTGTTGATATTCTTAATTGTTCTTATTAGCATCTGTAAGACCCATTGAGGGCAACATCACAATGCCACTATCTAAACTAGTTTCTTGGGCTTCCCTGATAGCTCAGCTGGTAAAGAATCCACCTGCAATGCAGGAGACCCCGGTTTGACAGGAGACCCTGGTTCAATTCCTGGGTCAGGAAGATCCCCTGGAGAAGGGATAGGCTACCCAGTATTCTTGGGATTCCCTTGCGGCCCAGCTGGTAAAGAATATGCCTGCAATGCGAGCAGACCTGGGTTTGATCCCTGGGTTGGGAAGATCCCTGGAGAAGGGAAAGGCTACCCACTCCAGTATTCTGGCCTGGAGAATTCCATGGACTATACATGGGGTCACAAACAGTAGGACATGACTGAGTGACTAGCACTTTCTTTCTTTCACAAACCAGTATCTCTCCTTCTCATGTTAATTAGACTTTTGCTTTATCAGTCAGTTCGGTTCAGTTGCTCAGTCCTGTCCCATTCTTTGGGACCCCATGGACTGCAGCAAACTAGGACAGTTTCCTTATCCATCACCAACCCCCAGAGCTTGCTCAAACTCATGTCCATCGAGTCAGTCATGCCATCCAACCATCTCATCCTTTATCATCCCCTTTTCCTCCTGCCTTCAATCTTTCCCAGCATCAGGGTCTTTTCTAGTGAGTCAGCCTTTCGAATCAGGTGGCCAAAGTATTCGAGCTTCAGCTTCAGCACCAGTCCTTCCAATGAATATTCAAGACTGATTTCCTTTAGGATTGACTGGTTTGATCTCCTTGCAGTCCAAAGAATTCTCAAGAGTCTTCTCCAACACCACAATTCAAAAGCAACAATTCTTCTGCACTCAGCTCTCTTTATGGTCCAACTCTCATATCCATACATGACTACTGGAAAAACCATAACTTTGACTGTACAGATCTTTGTCGGTAAAATAATATCTCTACTTTTTAATATACTGTCTAGGTTTGTCATTGCTTTTTCCCCAAGGAGCAAGCATCTTTTAATTTCATGGTTGCAGTCATCATCTGCAGCAATTTTGGAGACCAAGAAAATAAAGTCTGTCACTGTTTCCATTGTTTCCCCATCTATTTGCCATGAAGTGATGGGGCCAGATGCCATGATTTTAGTTTTCTGAATGTTGAGTTTCAAGCCAGCTTTTTTACACTCCTCTTTCACTTTCATAAAGAGGCTCTTTAGTTCCTCTTCACTTTCTGCCATAAGGGTGGTGTCTGCAGGCCAGAAACTCTGCGCCCTGTCATGGTCAAGGCATAGGTTGGAAAAGAATTTCCAGACATGAGACAGAATGAGAGGGAAATAAAGTTTATTAGAGTGTGAGACGCTGTTAGAACAATGGGCCAGCTCAAGGGAGAACTGATATTGAACAGGGGTCCTTAGTTCACTTTTATAGCCAGGGTACAAAGAGTGGGATAGGGGTCTTGCGGGTCATTTGCTGATTGGATGAGGCATGTATACTGGGTGGGGGAAGAGTAGGGCAAATACCTTCTGCCTATAGGGTAGGAGGGGAGACAGGTTATACTGTTTCATTAATAGTTACAACATGAGGGAGGGAAGGATGATAAGGGTCTGGTTTTTCCATTTCTGCATTCTAAGACCCTCCTTGGTTTTATCTGCTCTTTTGTCCTTTGGTCACCATATTCCTCCCTCTCTTTATTTTTAGGGTCAATTCTTTGGCCCCTGTTGATACCCTGCTCATGTCTAACTATCTACCTATTTCCCTTTTCAGGCATTTGGGAACCCAGTCTCAAAGGGAAAGGGGCAATGACCGCTCTGACTTCCTTAGGCTGCACAGGGGTGTCGTGGGGCTCTGGGTTCCCTTTGCCTGCTCTCTGTCAGGGTGCATTTACAGAGGGAGATGAGAGTCCATGGAATGAGAAGGTGACTTGTTTCAGCATTGTCTAGGTGTTGGTCAGGGAAAATTCTTGTCGTACTACCGCTTTAGATTTGTTGTATTCTAGAAGAAACAAACTTAACAAGAAAGTCAAAGGTACATGGCCCAAAGATTAATAGAAATAGAAAAGCTGCTCAGGGCCTAGCCAGGAGAACCAGGGCCAGACATTGGTTCGTGACGTTAGTGTTTCTCTGGGTGCGAGAAGAGGCAAGAATTTGGGCTCATAAAATATTTACCTGAAAATCATCTGACTGTCTGAAGGCTGGTTCTTCTGGGTTTTTCCCAGAGCACAGAGTGTGAACTCCTTTCAGGGGGTGTTGAAGGTCAACAGCTTGCAGTGGTCATGATTTAATCTTTGTAGAGGCAGCTGGCCAGTGCCAACTTCCAGTCAGCAGGGTCCCTTCATAGCCCCATATCTGACCATGCTTTGGGGCATTTCATGGCCATTTGTGTGCCGTGGTGCTGGGAAGGCTCATTCCCAGGTCTACCGAAGATTCTATTGACAGTCCACTCAATATCCTGTTACTAGACCAGGCCTTGGCAAGCGACAAAAGTCTCTGGACCATTCCTGTTTTATTAGCCTCTTGGTCCAGGGAAATATTCCCTCTTGTTGCTTCTTCCCACATCTAGAGTTACATTATTACAATCATTGATCTCGTCAGCTTTTTATCACAGGCTGAGTCACACATTTAGTAACATAAGAAACAATCTTCTGAAACAAGCGACATATGAAATTAATATAGCTAGCAGTTATTAGTAAGGTCACAAGTAAGAATTTAAGTCAATTACAAAACAAGCTTTGGTTACAAAATGGGAAACGTGGTGGGAGGGATAAATCAGGAGCTTAGGCTGAACATGCACACACTGCTATCTTTAAAATAGATAACCAACAAGGACCTACCATACCACACAAGGAACTCTACTCAGTATTGTGTAATAACCTATATGAGAAAAGAATCTGAAAAAGAATGAATGTATGTATAACTGCATCACTTCGTTGTATACCTGAAACTAACACAACACTGTAAATCAACCATACTCTGATTAAATTTAAGAGAAAAAAAAAGAATTTAAGTCAAGAACTTTCATTAGGTATAACCCAGTATACCCCAGGTCATCTGACTTAGTTAAATGATTATAGCCAGTTGTTAATCTCCTGGTTGTACATCATGGAGCATCTGATCTTTATCTGAAGGTTGGTTACTGAGCTAAGCTTTAGAAACAAACTTAGAGTGTCTTTTAAAATAATTTAATCTTTTAGCAATATAACATAACAACAAGGAACTATCTCAGAAGTGAGTCTTAGTAAACACTAGACCTTAATTAACAAAACTAGAAACTTAGTTTAAAAATTAACAAAACTTAATATTCAATGAAACATGATTTTTCCATTATGAGGGCATTAACTCTGTAGCCAGGGAAGGCTTTAACCCATCAAATAAAAATGAGGTTTGTCAGGGAGCCAGGAAAATCCAAGTGGCCATCTTGGATTTCCCATAGCCCTGACTCTTTGATTTACAGCTATTGTTCACCCATTTTTAATTCCCTGATTCAGGAGTAGACTGCTGCCATGTTTTAAGAACATCAGAATATCAAAAGTCTAACTGTGAGGGCTTATTTTTTGTAGAAGCAGAATGAGCTTTGTCTACATGTACTATAATCTTAAATAATGTTTATTTGGTTTACCAAAGTAACAAAATATTTTAAAAACAAATATAAATCACTTAAAGGCAAAGAAATTCATAATCTGTTATTGAAAGCTTCACTCTAAGAAAACTTTGTTCTCTTAACAGAGAGAGTAGACTAAATTCCAGTCTGTTACCAGTTTACCAGATAACAAACAAACAAAATTTGGCTATTGGTTAATCTTAGAAAAGCCTTTTCCATAAATCTTGAAGTAGTAGTATTCTTGCAAAGGCATCATAGTGAAACCATAGAAGGCATGTTTAAAATATGATTAAATTGTAATTGACAAAGTAACTTGGTCATTGCTGTGACTTGTAACACTTTAACATGATAACTAGAATTATAACTGACAACATTATACCAGGACATATCAGATTTTCATGAATTTCACATAATTTTAGGATATCTATATTAGTAACATCAACCATAACAGTATAACCTGAGAAGATTTATCACCCTTTCAACAGTACTTCCCATGTAATTTAACATGTCCAGTGAACCTAGGTAGTTTAATACCTCTTTGGGATATCTCAGGGGTCCTCTGAAGCATCCCAAAGTTAGCTAGAAGTCAAGTTCTTAGGAAGTTTTGCCGATAAATATCAACAGGGTTGGTAACACTCAGTCAGATAGAATCATATAGATCACTGTGAAACAATATATTCACTTAGCCAAAGTAACAAAGAAGATTTCAAAGGTAAACATAGAACAGATCACTTCAGACGTAAAGAAACTTAAAATCCATTATCAAAGGCATTTCAACATCTCAAGAAAACTTGTATTTATGCACAAAACTCTTCCCTTGGGGTCCACTTTCTATAAAATCTTATCACTTTTTATACCCATTACTTTGTTCTCCCATCCTGAAACAGCCACCTGTAAGTCAGACCTACTTCCTTTTCCCTTCATAAAATGTAATTTCATTCCTTATACATTTTTTACGAAAACACACTTCTTACTTTCCTTTAGCAACCAAGAACTGACCTTTATATTAGCATTCTATAGATTGGTAAACATAAATACCAGTGATAATTTCCAGAAAAACATTTGCTTTCTTATAGAGAATATCTCAGGATGGCACCAAACACTATTCATTAATAGTCCAAAATCTTTAAGGGTGTTTGCTATGACCAGTGCATTCTCTTGGTAGAAATCTATTAGCCTTTGCCCTGCTTCATTCTGTACTCCAAGGCCAAATTTGCCTGTTACTCCAGGTGTTTCTTGACTTCCTACTTTTGCATTCTATTCTCCTGTAATGAAAAGGACATCATTTTTGGTGTTAATCCTAGAAGGTCTTGTAGGCCTTCATAGAACCATTCAATTTCAGCTTCTTCAGCATTAGTGATTGGGGCATAGACTTGGATTACCTTGATATTGAATGGTTTGCCTTGGAAATGAACAGAGATCATTCTGTCGTATTTTAGACTGCATCCAAGTACTGCATTTTGGACTCTTGTTGACTATGATGACTACTCCATTTCTTCTAAGGCATTCTTGCCCACAGTAGTAGATATAATGGTCATCAAGAAAATTAGACATACCAAGGGAACATTTCACGCAAAGATGGGCTCGATAAAGGACAGAAATGGTATGGACCTAACAGAAGCAGAGGATATTAAGAAGAGGTGGCAAGAATACACAGAACTATACAAAAAAGATCTTCATGACCCAGATAATTACAATGGTATGATAACTCACCTAGAGCCAGACATCCTTGAATGCGAAGTCAAGTGGGCCTTAGGAAGCATAACTACGAACAAAGCTAGTGGAGGTGACGAAATTCCAGTTGAGCTATTTCAAATCCTAAAAGATGATGCTGTGAAAGTGCTGCACTCAATATGCCAGCACATTTGGAAACCTCAGCAGTGGCCACAGCACTGGAAAAGGTCAGTTTTCATTCCAATCCCAATGAAAGGCAATGCCAAAGAATGCTCAAACTATCACACAATTGCACTCATCTTACATGATAGCAAAGTAATGCTCAAAATTCTCCAAGCCAGGCTTCAACAGTACGTGAACTGTGAACTTCCAGATGTTCAAGCTGGATTTAGAAAAGGCAGAGGAACCAGAGATCAAATTGCCAACATCCATTGTATCATAGAAAAAGCAAAAGAGTTCCAGAAAAACATCTACTTCTGCTTCATTGACTATGCCAAAGCCTTTGACTGTGTGGATCACAACAAACTGTGAAAAATTCTGAAAGAGATGGGAATACCAGAGCACCTGACCTGCCTCTTGAGAAATCTGTATGCAGGTCAGGAAGCAACAGTTAGAACTGGACATGGAACAACAGACTGGTTCCAGATAGGAAAAGGAGCATGTCAAGGCTGTATATTGTCACCCTGCTTATTTAACTTATATGCAGAGTATATCATGAGAAACGCTGGACTGGAAGAAACACAAGCTGGAATCAAGATTTCCGGGAGAAATATCAATAACCTCAGATATGCAGATGATATCACCCTTATGGCAGAAAGTGAAGAACTAAAGAGGCTTTTGATGAAAGTGAAAGAGGAGAGTGAAAAAGTTGGCTTAAAGCTCAACATTCAGAAAACTAAGATCATGACATCCTGTCCCATCACTTCATGGCAAATAGATGGGGAAACAGTGAAAACAGAGACAGACTTTATTTTGGGGGGCTCCAAAATCACTGCAGATGGTGATTGCAGCCATGAAATTAAAAGATGCTTGCTTCTTTGAAGAAAAGTTATGAGCAACCTAGACAGCATATTGCAAAGCAGAGACATTACTTTGCCAACAAAGGTCCGTCTAGTCAAGGCTATGGTTTTTCCAGTGGTCATGTATGGATGTGAGAGTTGGACTGTGAAGAAAGCTGAGCGCTGAAGAATTGATGCTTTTGAACTGTGGTATTGGAGGAGACTCTTGAGAGTCCCTTGGACTGCAAGGAGATCCAACCAGTCCATTCTAAAGGAGATCAGTCCTGAATATTCATTGGAAGGACTGATGCTAAAGCTGAAACACCAATACTTTGGCCACCTGATGTGAAGAACTGACTCATTTGAAAAGATCCTAATGCTGGGAAAGATTGAAGGCGGGAGGAGAAGAGGATGACAGAGGATGAGATGGTTGGATGGCATCACCAACTCAATGGACATGAGTTTGAGTAAACTCCAGAAGTTGGTGATGGACACCAGGGAGGCCTGGTGTGCTGCAGTCCATTGGGTCGCAAAGAGTTGGACATGACTTAGCGACTGAACTGAACTGAATTAATGTTTCAAAATCTTATTTTATTTGGAAGTGACATAGCTATTCAATAAACTTCTATCACTTAGTTCAGCACAACTCTAGAAATTCAGGTTACCAAAATCTAGACAGACTGTTTTAGACAGACATTTCTAAAGTATAATTATTAATAGTTTATCTAAAAATATAATATCTCATTTATATATTTTTTTGAAGTTTCTTCACTTGAGGTAATTTCCTTGCTGACAAACTTGTAACAGATAAAACAATATTACAATATTTAATTTATAATAAACCTAGACACAATGAAAATATTATGCTTAATGTTAATGACTCTTAGACCTGTCTATATCAGATTAGCAAACAAACATTAATACTAGATATTTAATATTATTTCCCAGTTCATGTGAATCTGAAATTCATTTAGGTTAATTTCTCTTGTATTAAGAATTGTCTGATTTGTAAGCGCTTACTTTTCTTTAGGCCAATTAGAACTCATTTACAACTTCAGCAATATTAAAAAAAGTCAAAAGACACACACGGAGACATACATAAATCCAGACAGACAGAGATCTCATAGTTTTCCACTTGAGATTTAAAATGTTTCTTTAACCACCTCCCCTTTTTTTTTTGCTTGAAGTTCTAATTTGCCCAAGGCTGAGGTCTCAGGCAAAGTGGGCTGTGTATTTCAAGGACATGGAAAGGGTTAACTTCAAGCTTTTCCCTAGGCAGGCCTTTTAACAAGCTGCTGCTGCTGTTGCTGCTAAGTCGCTTCAGTCTGCAGCCTACCAGGCTCCTCCGTCCATGGGATTTGCCAGGAAAGAGTACTGGACTGGGTTGCCACTGCCTTCTCCTTTAACAAGCTAGTTGTTTTTAATTGGATATGCAAAAAGAACTGGTTTTGCAGTTTCCAAGAAAAAAAAAATTTGATTTTAACCAGTTTTCTCTGGAGTCTAAAGAATATCATGGCCATCCTGTGTCAAAAAGTCATCTTTCCTTTCTGTAGTCATAGTTTTATAGCTAAAATATAGATCAAATAGTGCTCAAATTGACTCTGATATCAGGGGCAGATCATCTGATAAAAATCTTGGATTGTCCCTCTGGTGGGACATGAGGTCTTGGTCCCATCAGAAGACTCTGAAGGGTTAAGGGAATTTGCAGGAGTCGGGGAAGCTTGGTCCTTCCCCACCCTGAGAAACCACAGTCTTTAGAAGGGAATTCTTTAGAATGTTAGGAGAGTTTTGATCCCTCAGGCTTTTGAAAATAGGAGAAAGACCTGAACCAAAGGGAACCCCAGAATTCTTTCCTAGAGGTCATGTGGATATGAAAGGTCAAGCAGGGGTCATCTAGGAAATCTGATGGATAGAGACAGAGGGCGACAGGAGATAGGGAAGCAACAGAAAGACACGTGGCATGAGTCTCTCAAATCTGGATTCTGACTAAGGGCCATGAAGGACTGAAAGTAAGAAAATTCTGAGCCCTTTCCCTGCTTTTGGCAAAAGCTAGTGTGCCATTCACAAAAGCTAGTGTGTTTGTATTGGGGCCAGGTTTGTATTGGGGCCAGGACTTTTGCAGCTGGGCTGAAATACAGGGAAGATCCTATTGCAGGCTGGAAATTCTGCGCCCCAAGTGCCCAGACCAAAATAGGGAAAAGTTCCATTTTCAGGCCGGAAACTCTGCAGGCTTAAAGGTCCTGCAGAGTAATGTAAATCAACTGTACCTCAACTGAAAAAGAAAGAGTAGATGGATGGCTACAAACACAAGAAATAATACTTAAGATTGAAATTTTGCAAAATAAAAATGGGAAAAGTTGAGGAATAGAAACTCCCATCAAGAAATTAATTTGGATGGGATTACTAAAAATCTCCATTGGTTCATCCACTAGAAAGAACAATTTGGAGGATCTTTGAAAAAATCCTCTGCTTTTTAATATGCTGTCTAGGTTGGTCATAACTTTTCTTCCAAGGAGTAAGTGTCTTTTAATTTCATGGCTGCAGTCACCATCTGCAGTGATTTTGGAGCTCAAATGAGGAAATGGAGCCCAAATCTCATCCAAAGAGGATGAGGTGGTTGGATGGCATCAATGACTCAATGAGCATGAGTTTGAGCAAGCTCTGGGAGATGGTGAAGGAGAGGGAAGCCTGACATGCTGCAGTCCATGGGGTCGCAAACAGTGGTATATGTCTGAGCAACTGAACAACATACTACTACTAATAATGTGAATATTCACTGTGGGCCAAGCATGTTCTAAGTGCTTTATATTTACTTTCTCACAGAATTCTCACAACAATTTGCTAAGTGTAATTACTGTCCACTTCTCCCTTCACAAATAAGAAAATTGAGGCACAGAGAGGTCAAGCGAGTACTCAAGGTAGAGACAGGACTCAAGTGTGGAATTTTGATTCAAGAGTCTTGCTCTCTTTAACTACCAGTGTCTTTGTTTATGTATTTGTAGTATTGTGTTTGTAAATTAAAAAACTGATCACACCTCTGCCCTGGCTGTTTCTTCTGCTCAAAGTTTCTTCTACTTACCTATATAAATCTCTAATCCCTTAAAGGGATTAGTAGTGAGTCCTACCCTGAATACAGGGTTCGAACTTGCAACCTGCCCCTCTGCTGCTGCTGCTGCTGCTGCTGTCGCTTCAGTCGTGTCCAACTCTGTGCAACCTCATAGACAGCAGGCCATGAGGCTCCCACGTCCCTGGGATTCTCCAGGCAAGAACACTGGAGTGGGTTGCCATTTCCTTCTCCAATGCATGAAAGTGAAGAGTGAAAGTGAAGTTGCTGAGTCTTGTCTGACTCTTAGTGACCTCATGGATTGCGGCCCACCAGGCTGCTCCATCCATGGGATTTTCCAGGCAAGAGTGCTGGAGTGGGATGTCATTGCCTTCTCTGAACCTGCCCCTCTATTTTACTCTAAATACCCATAGTATTTTATTTTACTTTAAATACCCATAGTATTTCTCTAGTATATTATACAATTTGCAGATTTACCATATCACTTCTCTTTGTCGCTCCCCACCATCCCCTGACAGGGAAGCCTGGCATGCTTCAGTCCAAGGGGTCACAAAGAGCCCCACACGACTTAGCGACTAAACAACAAAAACCTTCCCCCATTCTACCATAAGAGCTCCACTAAATCAGGGGTTTTTATCTGTCTTTCTAAACCATGTATCACAATCTGAAAAGGTACTGGCACAAACTACTGCTACTGCTACTGCAAAGTCGCTTCAGTCATGTCTGACTCTGTGCCACCAGGCTCCCCTGTCCCTGGGATTCTCCAGGCAAGAACACTGGAGTGGGTTGCCATTTCCTTCTCCAATGCATGAAAGTGAAAAGTGAAAGTGAAGTCGCTCAGTTGTGTCTGACCCTTCGCGACCCCATGGACTGCAGCCTACCAGGCTCCTCCATCCACAGGAGTTTCCAGGCAAGAGCACTGGAGTGGGGTGCCATCGCCTTCTCTGAGGCAGAAACGAGGTGCGCAGCAAATATTTGTGGAGGAAGTGAATTTTTAAAAACATAGCATGATTCCAATTTTACTTTCTTATTTTAAAGCATAAACATGTATACACATGTGTAGGGGGAGGGAGAAAAAAAACAGTCAAAAATGTTAATGGTAATTTTAAGTGATATTTTTCCTTCTTTATGTTTTCCTGTGGTTTTATTCCCCAAACTCGATGTGAAAATGTACTATCGCATCATAAGAAAACTGCTTTTTAAAACGTCTCTTCTAAATCTCGGGTGACATACATTGCCACGCACAGCGAATTGTGTCTACTGCAAGTTACACGAAGCCATTTTTCTGTAATCAACAATTCAGAAGGCATTGATGGTCTTTAAATAAATTACTGGTTGAAGCAATCGCCCGGTATTTTGTGGTGGTTAAACATTTCTTAAAGGAATAAGAAACCTGGCTTCGGCTGGCGACCGCGTTATCCCTGGGGAACACACCCACCTAGCAACCGGGAACCGAGCTGAAGCTTGGCACTGCGCCTTTAATTCCCGGGTTGGGAGGGGCGGTGGAGAATTTCCGCTCCCGTACTCCCACCGCGGCCCTGGCGGCAGCTGTCACCTGTAAGGCGAGCACCGCGCATGGGGGATGGAGTCCGGCGCCCATTGGACAGATTGTAAAGGCAGACACCTACCCCGAAGACTGGGGACCCCGCGGGGCAGCGGCGGGGGTCGCGCGCCGCGGCCCCCGGCTCCTTTCTCCAGGAGACTGCCGGGCCCCGCTGCGCTGGCATGACCGAGGTCCAGCTTCGGGGACACGCCCGTCACGCCTCGGTGAAAAAGATCAGGTGAGCCTGGCCGAGGCGGACCTGACTCCCGGAACCCCGGCTCCCTCCTCCGGCGGCGCCGCGACGTCCACCTTGCCCAGCAACCGGGAGCCGCAGAGTTGGTGAGAGCGGGCGGCCTGGCTCCCCCCTTGCGGGGCGGTAAGTGACCATGGCACTGGCCGCGGCCGCGGCTGCTGCGGCCGCCGGAGTGAGCCAGGCGGCGGTGCTGGGTTTCCTGCAGGAGAACGGCGGGAAGGTGCGCAACTCCGAGCTGCTGAGCCGCTTCAAACCGCTCCTGGAGGCCGGCGACCCACGCGGCCGCGCAGCCCGCAGGGACCGCTTCAAGCAGTTCGTCAACAACGTGGCCGTGGTGAAGGAGCTCGACGGCGTCAAATTCGTGGTGCTGAAGAAGAAGTCGCGGTCCCACGACGGACCCGAGCCCCCGGCCTGCTGCTTCCAGAGCGCCCCGGAGGCACCAGCCCCGCCGTCGAAGGTCACTTCTGTCTCACAGGAGGAAACCGCGGCCTCGGGGGCTCCGTCCGCGTCCTGGGCACCGAGGGCGGCGGAACCGGCTGAGGACCCGGCCCCGCCATCAGAGCAGCAGGATACCGCCGGGGCTCCGGCCTCAGAGACCACTCAGGGGCTGTTGTTAGACCCGGCCTGGCAGTCAGGGGTGCCCTCTGACCCCCAGATTCCAGCCTTCGAACTGGCCCAGCCCTCTGAGGGTCTCTCTGAAGACGTGGCCCCACCGTCCACGGCACCGTCGGAGGCACCTTCGCCCCACGTAGAACCGCCAGACCCGGAAGCTGCGCCTCGGGGGCCACCACCACCCACCCCTCGCCCTCCGCCTCAGAAGCCTTGCATGCTGCCTGTGCGCTGCGTCCCCGGCCCCTCGGCGCTGCGGATCCGGGCTGAGGAGCAGGGCCTGCGCAGGCAGCTGTCGGAGGAGCCCAGTCCGCGGAGCTCCCCGATGCTGCTGCGGCGGCTCTCGGTTGAGGAGTCCGGCCTGGGCCTCGGTCTGGGCTCTGGCCGCTCCCCTCACCTGAGGCGCCTGTCGCGCGCCGGCCCGCGCCTGCTGAGCCCCGACACTGAGGAGGCTCCGGCTGCCCCGCCGCCGTCCGCCGTGCCCCTGGAGCCGGCCGAACACGAGTGGCTAGTGCGGGCGGCTGGGGGCCGCTGGACCCACCAGCTGCACGGGCTGCTGCTGCGCGACCTCGGCCTGGCAGCCAAACGCGACTTCATGTCTGGTTTCACAGCCCTGCACTGGGCCGCTAAGAGCGGCGACCTCGAGATGGTGCAGCAGCTGGTGGAGGTCGCGCGGCGTGGGGGCGCACGGGTCGACGTCAACGCGCGCTCGCACGGCGGCTATACGCCGCTGCATTTGGCGGCGCTGCACGGCCACGAGGATGCGGCCGTGCTCTTGGTAGTCCGCTTGGGTGCGCAGGTGCACGTGCGCGACCACAGCGGACGGCGCGCTTACCAGTACCTGCAGTCGGGCGCCTCGTATGCTCTGCGTCGCCTACTTGGCGACCCTGGCCTGCGAGGTTCGACCGAACCCGATGGGGCTGCTGGTGGTAGTGGCAGTTTTGCGGCCCGGCGCCCCGTGCAGGTGGCGGCCACCATCCTCAGTTCCACCACCAGCGCGTTTCTGGGCGTCCTGGCTGATGACCTGATGCTCCAGGATCTGGCTCGAGGCATGAGAAAGTCAAGCTCCTTAAACAAATTCTTGGGAGCCTCGCCCATGGCTCCTCGTAAAAAGACAAAGATCCGCGGCAGTCTGCCAGCCTTTTCAGAAATCTCTCGTCGACCCACTCCAGGAGCCTTGGCTGGTCTAGTGCCCAGCCTACCCCCAGCAACCTGACGGTTCCCAAGGTGACGACTTGGTGGCTCTAATCGCCCCTCCCTCTCACAGTCAAAGCCTGCCCAAGACCATGGTCCAACACTTTTGGCTCCATCGTGTCTCCAGCTTTGTCCACTGCAGCCTGTTTTACCCAAGTGGGCCTTTGCCTCCAACTTAATCTTTCTCCAGAGATGGGATTCAAGATCTCAGTGAGAGCCTCCTATGAAGAACTCTGGAAATCAGGCTTGAACCTTGGAGGAGATTTGCAATTTAGGATCAAAGGTTCAGGGGCAGCAGCTGGTCTGGCCCCTGAATGATTTAAACCAATGCCTCTGCATCTATATACTTCCAAAGCAGAATTACAGCTTTGTGTGATGATAGATTATTTGTCAGCTTTAAGATATGCAGTGCATTTGTAATTTGATGCTTTTATCCTGTTTTTAAGTTGAAATGAGGTAAAACAACTTTCATAAAATAACCTCTTGAAATTATATTTTTCCAAAATGCTCAGATATGTTCAATCTTTTGCTAAATATTTTGGAATTCTATTAAAAAAAAAAAACAATCAAGATATAAAGGAATTTAGTCCCAACCAACAAAACCCTTGAATGGTTATCTACCTCATTTTAAGCAATCAAGATGTCAATCTTGAACACAGAAAGTGACCATTGTGAATGTAATTAATTTCAGTTATACTGTGAATGCTAAATATTAGAAAACAAGTGCATCTTGGGAGTAAAAGTGATTTAACAATGAGAGAAAAGACATTTTTGGCAAATACTTTTAATTTGTGGTTGTCTTTATGGTGAAATGTATCTTTGTCACCGGTCGCTGGCTACTTTGCCATGGCATGAATATTTAACTTTTTAAAATTTGATTTGTGAATTGCACCATTGTGCCATGTTTCTGAATCTGTGGCTTTCAAATCTGGCTGAGCCTTTCACTGCAGTAGGTGAATATTCAAAGAAAAAAAATGTCATATCCTAACACCAGAAAAATAACTGGCTAAATAGTAACAGATACAATTAAGGAGCAACTATTTTATAAGAAAGTTCTATACAAGCAAAACTTATGTGGTAGCCATTTTAAAAAGCCATCTGAAAGCAAACAACTTATTCCAAAATAGCAAATGCAAAGTCTCCTTACTCAGCGACCTTAGAGAGGGGTAGCTTAGTTCACCTGTATCTTTGCTCCTATTTGTAATTGAGAAGGTTTTAAGTATTGCCAGGATTTCTCAGGTTCAACCCAGCATAATTATAATGGCTCTTTTCCCATTTTAAAGATACGAAGTCTATTTGCTCAACCAATCTTTTTTTAAAATATCATATTGTAATAATGCTCTGCTTTTGCAAATTGGGTTTGCATGTGATTAGTTATACCAAATAGTTTTTGTGGCCAGGGTAGTGGGGCTCCCCTCCCATATATGTATCAGTGAGGCCTCTGAAAATTATTTAAGGCAGTCCTTCCTGGAATGTTTTGATTTAACCAATGAAATAAACATTTTCCCATTTTGTTCCTGCTGTGTGATGTTGTACTTCCCTTAAACATTCTATAGCACTTGCTACTGTATTTGCATTTCTTTTCATTACTTTTATCCCCATCCTTTTGCTTCTTTCAAGCACTCTACTATTGAAAGAATTTGGATTTCTCTGCAAAGTAAAGGAATCAACCAAACATGGATATGATAGCCAAAAACTGTAGATAAATGTAGGCCCTGATCTGGCCTCTCCCATCTTCCTTGCCTGGAACTCTAGCTAAGCTGCATAAATTATTTCAAAATGCACATCAAATCGTCTGCCTCTGTGAAAAACTAAATGATGAGAGGCAATAATGAAAGCAATCTGAGTAGCTGAAGGTCTAAGAATAAAATATTAGAAAATTTTCATAATGAAAGAGAAACTTGACTGAGGGTAACAAAGGTCACACACAGGTATGACTGGCTTTGAGAAAGACAAAATGTAAGCCAGCGCAGTAGCGATAACAATAATAATGTTTATGGCACACTTAAATCAGAGGAAGATTCTTAAACTGCGGAAGAATCTTTGTGTTTCACAAGGGTGTGCTGCAAACCTTCCAAGTGAAGTAAAAACATTGGGCAAGAGTTTAGGGTCAATAAGCCTAACGCGCAGGTGTAACAAACCACTGCTTTTCCCTTGCAGGCTGAGACTGTCTGAAACTATATGGGAAGTTAGTAGGAAATTAAGGTTTGATATGCATATAGGAAGTTTGCAAGAAGAATATCTGGTTAACAGGAGGCATACCTGTGGAAGAGTATTTCCAACAAATGACCAAAAAAAAAGTTGTTCATCGATTAAGGCAATTTATCTGGTTAAAATTATCCCAGGGAACAGAATCACTCCTCTTAATAGGGAAAGAGTTAATTGCTGATGTGGATGTGTATGACTCATATCCACAGCAAGCTTTTTAATACAATTGTACATTTCCTCTCAGGAGGACGGAGGCTATTCTTGAGTATGTGTTACATACCTAAAGGAGACCAGGGTATGTTGCTGTTGTTCAGTCACTCAGTCATGTCCGACTCTTTGCGACCCCATGGACTGCAGCAAGCCAGGCTTCCCTGTTCTTCACAATCTTCCAGAGTTTACTCAAACTCATGTACATCGAGTTGGTGATGCCATCCAACCATCTTATCCTCTGTTGTCCCCTTCTCCTCCTGCCTTCAATCTTTCCCAACATCAGGGTCTTTTCGAGTGAGTCAGCTCACCCCATCAGGTGGCCAAAATATTGGAGTTTCAGCTTCAGCATCAATCCTTCCAGTGAATATTCAGGGTTGATTTCCTTTAGGAATGACTGGCTTGATCTCCTTGTGGTAAAAGGGACTGTCAAGAGTCTTCTCCATCACTACAGTTCAAAGGCATCAATTCTTTGGCACTCAACCTTTTTATGGTCCAGCTCTCACATCCATACATGACTACTGAAAAAACCATAGCTTTGACTAGACAGATTTTGTAGGCAAAGTAATGGCTCTGCTTTTTAATATACTGTCATATTTAACAGCATTTTAACATGCTGTCTAGGTTTGTCATAGTTTTTCTTCCAAGGAGCAAGCATCTTTTAATTTCATGGCTGCAATCACCATCCACAGTGATTTTGGAGCCCAAGAAAATAAAGTCTGTCACGTTTCCATTGTTTCCCCATCTATTTGGCATGAAGTGATGGGACCAGATTGCCACGATCTTAGTTTTTTGAATGTTGAGTTTTAAGATGGCTTTTTCACTCTCCTTTTTCATCTTCATCAAGAAGCTTTTTGGTTCCTCCTCACTTTCTGCCATAAGGGTGGTGTCATCTGCATGTCTGAGGTTATTGATATTTCTCCCTGAAATCTTGATTCCAGTTTGTGCTTCATCCAGTCTGGCATTTTGCATTATGTACTCTGCATATAAGTTAAATAAACAGGGTGACAGTATACAGCCTTGACATACTCCTTTCCCAATTTTGACGAGGCCATGCTGCTGCTGCTGCTAAGTCACCAGTCGTGTCAGACTCTGTGCGACCCCATAGACAGCAGCCCACCAAGCTCCCCCGTCCCCGGGATTCTCCAGGCAAGAACACTGGAGTGGGTTGCCATTTCCTTCTCCAATGCATGAAAGTGAAAAGTGAAAGTGAAGTTTTTGAGTCATGTCCAACTCTTTGCGACCCCATGGACTGCAGCCCACCAGGCTCCTCCATCCATGGGATTTTCCAGGCAAGAGTACTGGAGCGGGGTCCCATTGCCTTCTCCAGACCAGGCTATGGGGAATGCATATATAACCTGTGTTTACTAAGTGCTAAGCACGGTTCTAAACACTTTGTAGGTATTCACCACCACCTTACAATGTATGTACTGTTAGTATCTTGATTTTTAAAGTGAGGAAGCCTAGAGAAACTGTAAGTAACCTGTATGGCCTCAAGCTACTCATCTCACACGCTAGTAAAGTAACGCTCAAAATTCTCCAAGCCAGGCTTCAGCAATATGTGAACCGTGAACTTTCTGATGTTCAAGCTGGTTTTAGAAAAGGCAGAGGAACCAGAGATCAAATTGCCAACATCTGCTGGATCATGGAAAAAGCAAGAGAGTTCCAGAAAAACATCTATTTCTGCTTTATTGACTATGCCAAAGCCTTTGACTGTGTGGATCACAATAAACTGTGGAAAATTCTGAAAGAGATGGGAATGAATACCAGACCACCTGACCTGCCTCTTGAGAAATTTGTATGCAGGTCAGGAAGCAACAGTTAGAACTGGACATGGAACAACAGACTGGTTCCAAATAGGAAAAGGAGTACGTCAAGGCTGTATACTGTCACCCTGCTTATTTAACTTATATGCAGAGTACATCATGAGAAACGCTGGACTGGAAGAAACACAAGCTGGAATCAAGATTGCCGGGAGAAATATCAATAACCTCAGATATGCAGATGACACCACCCTTATGGCAGAAAGTGAAGAGGAACTCAAAAGTCTCTTGATGAAAGTGAAAGTGGAGAGTGAAAAAGTTGGCTTAAAGCTCAACATTCAGAAAACGAAGATCATGGCATCTGGTCCCATCACTTCGTGGGAAATAGATGGGGAAACAGTGGAAACAGTGTCAGACTTTATTTTTGTGGGCTCCAAAATCACTACAGATGGTGACTGCAGCCATGAAATTAAAAGATGGTTACTCCTTGGAAGGAAAGTTATGACCAACCTAGATAGCCTATTCAAAAGCAGAGACATTACTTTGCCAACAAAGGTCCGTCTAGTCAAGGCTATGGTTTTTCCTGTGGTCATGTATGGATGTGAGAGTTGGACTGTGAAGAAGGCTGAGCACTGAAGAATTGATGCTTTTGAGGTGTGGTGTTGGAGAAGACTCTTGAGAGTCCCTTGGACTGCAAGGAGATCCAACCAGTCCATTCTGAAGGAGATCAGTCCTGGGATTTCTTTGGAGGGAATGATGCTAAAGCTGAAACTCCAGTACTTTGGCCACCTCATGCAAAGAGTTGAGTCACTGGAAAAGACTCTGATGCTGGGAGGGATTGGGGGCAAGAGGAGAAGGGGACGACAGAGGATGAGATGGCTGGATGGCATCACCGACTCGATGGACGTGAGTCTCAGTGAACTCCGGGAGTTGGTGATGGACAGGGAGGCCTGGCATGCTGCGATTCATGGGGTCGCAAAGAGTCGGACACGACTGAGCGACTGATCTGATCTGATCTGATGGCCTCAAGCTAGTAACTGTCACGGTCAGGATGGCATCCTGCTGCTCTTTTCCAGTAAAGCATCCTGTTACAGAAAAGCAAGGTGATCTCATCTCAGCTCTTTATTCATTTAGTGACCTTAAGCAAGTCACCCAATTCTCCAAGCTCCATCTCTCTCTCTGTGGAATTGGCAGTACCTATCCTACAGGCTGTGGGGAGGGAGGAGCACATGGAATGAGTAGGTAGAGTTGTCTGTGAACTGCAACATCATCCTGAAATATTACTAGGAGTGCCAAGTTGGTCCCAAAGGGATATCTGGATGCATTCCAAAACCAAATAGCTCTGATTTGTGCTGTTACTCTACCTGATCACCATTCTTTTACCATGTTAGTACCTGTATATATAAACAACAATATTGACACTACTAGGAAAAATATATTCCCACAAAAGGGAAACTATCCTATATTCTGTAAGTGATATCACATTATTTCAAATATCACAGTGCCTTTTATTTATTTATTTTTGGCCGCACAGGGTTTTCGTTGCTGTGTGTCAGCTTTCTCTAGTTGTGGCGAGCGGGCTTCTCATTATGACGGCTTCTCTTGTTGCAGAGCACAGGCTCTAGGCTCATGCTGGCTCAGTAGTTGTGGCACACAGGCTTAGCTGCCCAGTGGCATGTGGAATCTTTTCTGGTCAGGGATCTAACCCTTGTCTCTTGCATTGGCAGGTGGATTCTTTTTTTTTTTTTTAATTTGTTAATTTATTTTTAGCTTGCTGGGTCTTCGTTGCTGCAAGTGGGCTTTCTCTAGTTGGGATGAGTGGAGACTACTCTCTAGTTGCAGTGCTCAGTCTTCTCATTGCAATGGCTTCTCTTGTTACGGAGCACAGGCTCTGGGCTCACGTGGGCTCAGTAGTTGTGGCACAGGGGCTTAATTGCTCTGAGGTGTGCGGAATCTTCCCTCACCAGGGATTGAACCAATGTCCCCTTCGTTGGCAGGCAAGATTCTTAACTACTGGACCATCAGGGAAGTCTCCACTATGCCTTTCTTACCGCACATACCTCTGAAATCCCCAGCCTCTCCTTCCAGTCCTAAACAAGTATTCAGCCTTCTGGATTGAAAGCACCCCTCTGCGCACATGGCTTTAAGGCTGGGCCTATCAGGACCTATATTCTTCCCCTTTTCTTTGCCTTATCCTGGAAGAAATTATCTGACCTTTTAAAATGGTTTAATAAGTAGACTGTCACTCTCCAGGCAGCTTGTTGCCTTGAACCTCTATGGCTGGCTTCACACTTCCAGAACTGCCCCACCTCTGGACTTAAACCTGTGGAGCAGAGGTGGCCTCAGATATTACTGCAGGGAAGTGGAAAGAAGGACCAGATAGTGAGAGAGGGAGTGGGAGGAAGAGAGGTGGGGAGGGAGTGATTGAGAGAGAGATCTCTGGACCTCTCCTCCAGAAGGGGGAAAAAAGTTCTCCTAGTGAGAACTTAGTGCTGACTTCAATTTCAAAGACAGCAGGTAAACACCCATGGTGATTTTCTAAACTGCAGCTAGGCCGTGAAAGTAATGTTATGGGTTCGTTGGGAGGATTGATTTACAGCATTTGCCTGCGTCCCGCCCCCCACATTCCCCCTTTCTCTCTTCTCTCTGCGGTGGTCCTCAACCGCATTTGACCTAAATGTCGTCTGAAAGCTTCTGAATCACTCATGACTGAACAGCGAGGTAGTTTGTTCCCCTGAGGATTTCTGAGGTTCACTCCAGCTGCTTGCCGAGGTAGGTGGTGTGCAGAGCAGACTGTTCCAGCCAGATTGAGCGCCGGCTTGGAGCACCGCGGAACATTGCTTCCCTACTCAGTTTCCAATTTACAGTCAGAAGGTAAAAAGTACACTAATTAAATCCATATTAGGAGGAACCGCGGGGGCGGGATGAGGCGAGTGGGAGAGGAGGCCTCCGGCTGCCTGTTGCCCAGCAACAAGGGCACTCCGCTAAGCTGTGGGGCGCAGCGTCTCAGGCCGCCAGGCTGGGGGTGGTGGGACCAGCAGGCTGGGGCGCAGAAGCTTGGGGAGGTGCGGACAGAAACCCCAGCAGAGACCCAAGGAACCCTCTTTTCCACCGTGGGGAACTAAGTAAGGAACTAAGTAAGGCTCTTTTGGATATTGATCCTCAAGATCACCCCCAACCCCCACCCCCAGCTTTCCCCTCCCCACTCCTCATTAACCAACAAATGTCGAAGGAGGTGGCAAAGGAAAGCGAGCCAACCTTCCCACAGCCAACTGGCTAGAATTTCTTTCCGACAGAAGCAAAGGCTTAGCCCCCGCCTTCAGGCCCAACAGGGACACTGCTCAGGACAAGGCAGCATCCCTGGGGCTAGCCCGGAAGGCCTGGTAGCTGGAGAGGAGGTGAAGGGTCATAAAAAGAACAGCGCCATCTGCTGGCAGCGTCTAGGAGGGTGGAATTCACCCGGCTTCTCGTATTCACTGCCTCCCTCCACCCCCAAGTCTTAGCCTGTGGTGCTAATATCCAACACCTATGCTGAGATCGTTCTTGTCTTCTGAAGGAACAACGGGGTGTGGAAGAAAGATAAACTGGGGCAGGAAGGAGAAGGAGACAAATGGAAGGACCTGCTCAGTTGGGGCCGCACTTTGGTGGGCGCTTTCGATCTGATGACTGGGAGGGATTGGGGGCAAGAGGAGAAGGGGACGACAGAGGTTGAGATGGCTGGATGGCATCACTGACTCGATGGACGAGTCTCAGTGAACTCCGGGAGTTGGTGATGGACAGGGAGGCCTGGCATGCTGCGATTCATGGGGTCGCAGAGAGTCGGACACGACTGAGCGACTGATCTGATCTGATCTGATCTTCGATCTGGTAGAGACAAGTACAGCAGCCTCGTATTTCCCCATGGCCAAAACCAGCCAAGAACCAAACTGCAGTTTAACCGGACAAGGGCAGACGCTGCTACCCATGCCCATTCAGGGCTGGGAGTGTTTTGTCTGAAATACACAATTTCCACTGGCCTAATGGACAAGGTTAAGTGTATTTCTAAGAATATCACAATGCGCGCTGAGTCGCGTCCACTCTGCGACCCCATGGACTGTAGCCGCCAAGCTCCTCTGTCCACAGGATTTTTTCAGGCAAGAATTCTGGAGTGGGAAGAATATCACAATAGGAGAAAGCAATGAGCACTGTATAGGGCAAAAGGCAGAAGTAAGTATATCCCTCCAGAAGGCGTCTGGCAGCAAGCTGTCCAGCAGGGCAGAGAACCTTGGAGCGGAGGCCCCGCCCACAGCGTTCAAAGGGGAGAAGCAAAGCAGAATGTTAGAACCCGCAACCGCCTCAGCAGGAGCCCCATATGTTTTTTATAAAAAGGCACAATGTGAGTATTGTTCTGTGCTCAATAGCGCGACTGTTGTAACTAATGCTTTTAGTATGAATACGACCACTTAAAATTCCCAACCAGTTGCACTTAGTGACAATATGCATCAGAAAAGAGCTCAGAAGCAGAGATTTCTCACTTAGAGGTCAGTTGGCTTTAGATACCATTATTATTAAGGTGCCTGGCTTACAAAAATACACTCAGTATTTGCATGAACAATGTTCTGGTCCCCAGCCTTTGCAGCTACAAATGCTAAGGCAGATTTTCACATGTATATTGGAGAACATTGATTCTATGTACGCAGGGATGATACACAGAGGGTGTGTGTGTCATTTGTTTCATTTCACTCTAGCCCTTAACCCCCCACTCCCAGCTCCAGCCCAACCCCAAATAGGCATCTCCAGGACATAAGACCCCCAGCATAATAGGTCTCCAGATACCCCATGACTCATCCCCATTCAGCTCCCATCCTCCCAACTGCCCTCTTCAAGCCTGGTTGACCCCATAGTGTCTTCCAAAGGAGAGGTGGACAAATTCAATTTTGATAACACAACTGGATGAGGAAGACAGTTCTTTTTGGGCCTCAGAATGAATTTCCCCAAATGCCCAAGTGTATTTGACACTCATCAGGGTTTTTAGGCAAAGCATCTGAATCCATTTTTCATTTGGGGAAGTTCCTTGTGCCTTGAATCTTGAAGGGAGGCAGCCCTACCCACTTCTACTATACCACTGAGGTTAGGGGCTTGGGTAAAAACCAGCAAAAGGGACCTAAACTCAGCCAATCAGGTCTAGAGTTTTGTGGTAAAAATGCAGTCACCAGAAGAGTTAGGGACTACTGGTGACAGCATCTGCCCGGCCCCTCTTGTTTTCAAGCCTGTTTCTTCAGTCTTCCTAGGAATCCCTAGACCTGACTGATGTCCTCTGACAAATAGCTAATCTGCTCTAGTCAGGGAGGCGTCTGAAATTTGCAAACAAGACCCTGCCTCCAAGCCAGACTCCAGGTATTACTTCTCATCAATTTTTTTATTGAGAGGGAAAAGAAATGGCCATTTTGAATCTTAAGTTGAGGTTGTCTCATCTCCCTCCAGCCAACCCTTACCGGAACTCTTGCTCATCAAAGGAGAGAATTCTGCAGATTTAAAATTTCTGTTAACTACCAGATAATCCACAAGATTTGGGAAAGACCACGTGAGAACACTTGGAAGAAGTACTCCGGCAAAGCCGGGCCTGGGTCTTCCCCACCACAAGGGAAAAGCACCGAATAAACCAGCGTCATCCGGAATCATGCGGGTGAGAGGCAAGGGCAATGCTCCCCACCCTCACCGCCTGTAACTAGATGAGGGGAGGGGGGAAGGGCGGTTTATCGGGAGGATGGGTCCCTGAGGGGAAGGCTGGCCTGGGAGACGAGGGATGACGGCCAAGGTCGTTCCTGACTGCGTCCAGTTGGTCCTGAATAAGGCGGACCCGCTCGTCCAAGCTGCGCTGCTGGGCCAGGACGGCGGCCTTGCCGGCCAACAGGGTGCGGTAGGCGCTCAGCTCCTCTGCAGGCAGTGCGCGCGCTAGCAGCTCCCGTAGGGCCCGCTCCCGCCGCGCCACGTGCTGCTTCAGCTCCTTAGCATCTTTCTCCTGCCGCTGCAGGAGCCCCAGTCGCTGCAGCAGAGAGGCCTGGAGATGCAGGGCGAGGGCACTGTGAGCCAGGCCCGATGCAGACCCCTCACCGCCCTTCCCGTCTCCCCGCCCTCCTCAGCCCTAACCATTACCTGCTCTTCAGGGTCGCTGTCTGCACCCACCCGGGCCAGAGCACGGTGCACGCGGGCCAGGCGACTGCCCAGCAACAGCAGGAGGCCAAGCACGCGCTCTAGGTCGGCCATGAACCGGCTGAACCGCTCCAGCTCGTGGGGTGCACAGGCCTGGCCGACAGCGGCCTCCAGAGCAGCTCCGCGCCTGGCCCAAGCTTGGGCCGCTCCCTGCAGCTGCTTCTGCTCGGCCTGAAGGTCCCTTAGCATCTTTTGGAGGAGGTCCGCCAGCTCTGCCTGCCGGGAGTGCGTAGGCACTTAAGTCTGGAGCCAGGCCCCTGACTCCCCAGACCAGACTCTGGGTTCTGGCCTCACTCAGCCACCAATGGCCCCTTCCACACTCACTTTCTTGGCTTGGATGCTGTTATTTGGCTTTGGTACACCCTGGTCACATGGTTGGTCAGGTGCAACGTGGGTGGTAAGGTTTTCAGGCCTTGTCTCCTCCTGAGAAGTTGGCAGGTGCTGGGTGGAGTTAAGTAGATAGGACCTGGGGACAAAACCAGAGCTCCTTGTGTTGTCCTGCCCCAGAGATCAGGGGCTTAAAGTCCTCTGAGTCCCTGATGCCCCTCACTTACCCTGGCTCAGAATTACCAGCAGCCTCCTCTCCAGCCTCCCTACAGGCTGGTCTCATTGCAGCCCAGACCTCAGCTAAAGGAATCAGTCCATCTAGCAGGCCCAGGGCTGGCTCTGGGCTGGGATAGGAGGTGAAAGTGTCACTCTGAGAGGGATCCAATCTGGCCAGCTCCTGAACCAGCTCCTCGAGGCGTGGACTGGCCCATGTTGACCGGGGACCAGGCTCCCCAGGGCCCCAAGCCAGGGCACTACGGCCAGGGAGCCCTGGGGTATCACTGTCTGGAGGTCCCAGGGTATCACCTGGGAAAGGTTTCAGGTCAGTCTCTGCAGCTGTGGGGGGAACAGTGGTCAGCAGTCCAGTGGGGTCAAATGTAAGGATGTCACCATTTGCAGTCTCAGGGGGGCTACAGCATGTAGGCCTGGAAACATTCACAGAACCGTTTAACCCCTGCCAACACTCATCCACCCCTGCAGTTTCTGGGTCCTCATGGAAGGGCTTCTCTGGGGGGATTATAGCTTGGTCAGTCCTTTGACTCAAGCCAGCTCCGTACTCCTGGTCAGAGACATGGACACTGAAAGTGGAAGAGACACTAAATCAGAAAAAGCTCTGGCCAAGGGCCCCCCCCCTCCCCCTGCCAACCACTCCCAGCTCCCAACCCGCCCCGCCCCCCCAGCCTTCCCTCAAGAGAGAGTTCCATGCCTCTCCAGCAATTTATAGATGTGTATAGGAAAGGTGTATCTCACTCTGCTTGAAAGTCTGAGGGAACTTACCAGGTTGGGAGCCCCAGGGGAGTCTGGGAGTCTGCAGGTGATCTTGCTCTGACCAGGGGGGCTTCTTCCAGGAAAACTTCATCATCAGGAAGGGATGGGAGCCGAACAGACCCAATGCAGTTCTTTGAGCCCCTCTGCTCACAGTCAGAGGGACTGCTCTGGGGTCCTTCTGCAGGACACACTTCTGCAGCTTCCTTCTGATTTAGGAACCTGGAGGCAAGGACCCCACACTGACCACAGTGACCAGGAAGGAAGATTCTGGTTCTGCACCAGAGACACAGTGGGGTGTTGGGGGTGGGATTAGGGGGTGTGGTTTGCACTCTGCCTTGAGACATAAGGCTCAAACTGAGGGTGGGCGGAGGCCTTCTTTCTTGAGCAAGAGCCATGAAAGCTGCCTCCCCCAACTTTCAGTTCCCCTAACTTTCAGTTCCCAGAGTGGTCCATGTCTCTCACCTGTTAAGTTTGGTCTGCAATGGTGGTCTAGGGGTTTCTGCTCCTTGGGGAACAGCCTGGAAAGGCAAGCAATTGGGTGAAATGTTGCTCAAGTTTTCAGTCCTCTAGGTTCCCCCACCCCAAGGTGGCAGCCCCTATCTTCCATACCTGGGCAATGGGCATGACACCTTCTGGACTTCCCCAGGGGGCCAAGACTTCCCCGGAAGCGCTCCGACTCCGACTGGCGGCAGGCCTGTAGGCATTGCCAAGCTTCAAGGACCGGGGATTTGGGTCCTCTACACTTGGGGGCTGGGTCGCAGGCAGCCATCTGATCTGGTGACCTTCAAACTCAACCAGCGTCCTCTGCTGCCATTCCCGAGGCTCCGGCCCGATGAAGCCAGAGCTGGAGCAGGCCTCTCCGGAGCATTGCCTCGCCAACCCAGCGCCCCTACCCAGGCGATCCAGTTTCCCTGGCTCTGAGAAGCACCACTTCCGCTGCTGGGTGGGAGCCCCTGAGCGCGCCGGCTCTACTTCCCCGCCGGGGTGGCTGAGCGAGGCGGAGCGCGGGTGTTCGGCAGAGGGCCGCGCGGGGGCCGCGGGCCGCAGGCGGGAGGGCAGGCTCATGCGGAGCTCCTTGCGCTGGAAGGACGTCTCCCGGAGCACTCGCCGCTGCGCGCCCTGCAGCCGCTGGCGGTAGGCGGCCCGCGAGGCGGGCGGGCTGGGCGGCTCGGCGGCCCGCGCCTCGGCCTCAGCCTCGGCCGCCAGCGCGTACAGCAGCGGGGTGGTCTGGCGGCTGAGCGGTCCCGGGCCCTTTTCAGGGGCACGAGGCCCACTGCGTGCGGGGGCCGCGGGCTGGGGCTGCGCGGAAGTGCGAAGCCTGGCGGCGGGGGCCGGGCCGCCCCACACCACGCGCACGTAGTCCCAGTCCAGGTAGGGAAGTTGCTGGGTCCCCGCCAAAGGCGACGGCGTGCGCGGCTCAGGAGGCTCAGGACCGCCTGAGGCAGCGGAGAGAGAGCTGTAGGCCGAGTCGGTGGGCGCGGACAACCGCCGCAAGTCCAGGCTGCGAGTGGACGAGGCCGGGGAGGTGCGGCCACCTCCGGGACCCAGGGCCTCCATGGCTGCTCGGACGAGGGCGGAGGCTGGCCAGCTCTGTAAGGCCTGGAAAAGCATAGGCGGCGTGGGAGGTGAGGCGCTCCGGGTATGGGTTAGGATAGCCTGCTGGCCCCTCCAACACCGACATGCTTACACATTGCCTCCCTGGCCACGGGACCCATGGCCCTAACATCCCGCACCTCCCTCGTCTGGGATGGCAAAGGCAGGAGGACCAGGAGAGCACCTCTGGAGGTTGAGAGCCTTAGCTCAGAGGAAGGAAGTGGCGCCTAGGCCATTCCCTACCGGGGCTCTTCTGGCCCAGCCTCTACCCTGGCACCTCCTGGAGCGCTGAGAACATACCCATGCTCCTTCCCTCCCCAACCCTGTCCCACCCAGGCCGCTTCCTGGCTGCTTTGTTAACTCCTCCGGGTGATCTTTTCCTCATAAACAACATCAACAACGATCTGAGATCAGAGGGGAGCCAAGAAAGGAGGGGAGGAAAGACCCAGGTCAGGTGGCAGGGGCAGCTTCACAGCCTTCCTCTGGGCCAGTTATGTTCCAGGTGCTCTGAATAAATATTTATCTTGAACCTCACAACTGTTGCCTGCGTTTTACAGATGAGGACAGTGAGGTTCTGAACCAGGGAATGATTTGCCCAGAGGCACATAGCTAGTAAGAGCCAGAGCCCTGCCTGGAATCTGGGCTTGCCTCCAAGCTTACTGAAGCCAGAATCAATTTCCTAGAAGCAAACTCTGCTGAAAGCCAGTTTACCCCAATCCCCCCCCAACAAAGCTCAGACTCCTCTGTGGGAAACAATCCGCACCCCCCCTTCAAATTACTGTCAGATCCCAGGATAATATGTTCCCTGCTTGGGAGACTCTGCCTTTTGTCTAGGAGTGACAGGCTTACCCCATTTTGTGCCACTCTTGCTCCTCCTATAGAGTTCAGCTTAGAGGTTTCCTGGCCCTTTGGGATCCCTCTAGTGTCCTAGCTTCCCCATCACAGCACTCGACACCCTGCATGGTGATTGTTGGTTTGCCTGTGATTCCCTCTCCCCATTCCCACCCATGAACTTCCTGAGGACAGGCCCTGCACTGACTCATCTCTGTACCCTCAATGTCTGGCATGTAGTTGATGTGAAATATTTGTTGAATGACAAGGAAAGGAGCAGAATTGCAGGAACTAGATGGGGGGGGGTGGCTTTGGTGGAGAAGGTTGAGGGCTTCTTTGCTTCCACCTACTCTTCTCTCCCTATTAGTCTTTTTGAAGAAGGGGACAGAATGGGTGAGACAGTTGCCACTCATGGACACTGACCAGGTTATTCAGGTTATTAAGAACCAAAAGAGCAGGCAAGCATAGCTTGGAACAGGAATGGCCAGAAATCAATACCTTCCCAGTGCCAGGATGGGGAACAAGGGGAGGAGCTGGGGGAGTGTACCTGGATCAGGGGTGAAAGTAGCTTTGAGTCTTGGGAACTCAGGGTTCAGTGTGGGCTAAAGGGACTTTTGTGTGTGGAGGTGGATGGTGGGGAGAAAGCAGGTTTGCCTTCCCTGAGCTTCTTGGTTGGGACTGCAGAGGAGGGTGGCCCATAGCTGGGTGGAAACTGAAAAAACAGACTTTGGTGAGCCTCCTAGACACATTTTAGAGTTCAGGATCACCCTCTACCCCATTCCCTGAGACCCCAGATTCTACAGATTGCTGGCTAGGGCAGGTAGAGAGGTTAGTGGTGGGAGGACATGGTGTTTCCTTAAAGGGAGAAGCAGTACTTCCACCATTCCCAGGAGGGGCTGTCAGCTGATCTGGTACCAGAACATCTTGACATCACCCACCTGGAGGCATCACTGTGCCTACTAAAGCCAGCCCTGAAGGCTGGTCCTCACACTCAGGCTTGGGGACCACTTTTGCAAAGTAGTTTATACTCTCTGTATTTCAGAAAGAAAAGCTACTGAGTAGCAGCCCCTTGGAAGACTCACCTCCTCTAGGGAACCCCTCCAGCCACCCAGACGCTGGCCCCCTCTCCTGCTATCCTTCTGAGCCCAACTTGGGAGCACTGTTTATCCTGGCTCATGCCACCGAGGCCTACCCATGTTGACTTTCACTGCATCTATAGGCATGGGTAACTGTTCAAATACAAAGATGTTTCCTTAAAAAAGACCTTGAAAATTCTTATTTGTGAGTTACTGAATGACAAAGGGTTCTGAGTTCGCCCAATAAAAACAGCTCAAATGGATAATAAAAATGTCTGTATATTTTCTTATTGATCTTGTGTTGAGAATGCTTTATCAGTGGTAACCTGAGCACCCGATACCCATGCAAGATAGGGTAAGAGAGTCCAGCTCCTTTAGTGTGTTTTGGGGCCTCAGCCCAAAGAGCAGAGAGTTTTTGTCTGGCTGCAGGGAGCCTCTTGCAGTCCAACCATCCTCTGTGGCTGGGAGTGGCCACACCCCAGGAGCCCTAGCGTCAGCACTAATGTCAGCTGTGGGCTGGGCTGCAGAGCCAATGCCTGCATTGAATATAAGTCAGAACTAAAGCTTTCTCAAGCCCCATCAGCCCAGGGGGAGCAGCATGTTATCCTGGAAAACCGCTAGATTAGGTAGGGTCATATGGTATTGGCATTGTTTGCAATAAACATCACCTGAATCAAAGAGCAAGAGACGAAAAGGAGACAACGATGACTTCAGTGTTCAGAGCTAGGAACTGAGGAGGTGCAGGTGCCGGTGTCAGGAATGAGGAAGCTGGGATGCGGACTGGCCAAGGGTTCCAGGCCGGGTCTGGGGCCTGTGGACTTTGCAGTGTTTGTGGCAAGTCTGGTGAGCAGTTGAGTAGGTTGAGATGTGAGTCTGGACCTCAGCAGAGAGGTTGGACCAGGCAAGCAGACAGACCCAGGCTTTTAGTTAGAGGTTCTTGGGGAAACCGATGGAGACTGCTTCCAGTGACTAAAGTCACACAAAGGCAACAGAAACAGATCCAGGTAAAGTGACCAGAAAGACAGACAACCTCAAATGATCAATAAGGATCAGGAATTAAATCATATCTAGGATGGTCTTCCTCAGTGGTAGGCTTACTGTAGGGTGTTGCCTCCATGTCACCCAGACTCTATTTCTGGGTCCTGGGCCTGTCTTGAATCCCAGCTCTCCAGACACAGTCTGGAAGAGCAGGCATTAGGGGGAAGTTCCATGGCTCTCCCAGCCCCCTACGGCTCCCCATTCTCCAAGCCTGTCCGCCCCACAACGCACCCTGCGAAGCATCTGCTCTCCACTGCTGCCGCCCTCCCGTAGAGTCTCCATAGGCTCTAGCTCCGTGCCGCGGGCAGGAAACGAGGGATGCTAGGGCACATGTGGAAAGGAGGCCGCTGTCGAGGTCGGACCACATACCTGGGGCTTCAGGCTGAGTTGAGGTCAGAGAGGCAAGAAGCACAGGCCTGGTGGCCACAGGGGGCGACAAAGTCACGAGGTGCAGCAGGAGAGCGGCGCCTCGCGAACACTGGCACAGTGGATGGCCCCCGGCCGGCGCATTTCTCGGCCTTTCCTGTTGGGTTCACCGTTGGGGAAGGAGGGCTCAAAACGCGCGCAGGGGACCACGCGGTCCTGGACGCAGGAGAGAGGGGCAGGGGGTGGGGGCTGGATTCCCTAGCGGCTCCGCTGCCGAAGGGCATGAGCCGGGGGTCGGGGAGTGGCTAGGGGGTGCGGTGAGGCCCCATTCCGTGTTCGCCAGCCCCCGGCGGGCTCCCCCAGCAGCTCCCGCCGCTACCGGTTCTGCGCCCACCACCCCTCTGCCGGAGGCGGGGACAGGGGCGCAGGAGCCCGACCCGACTCGCGCAGACCAGACGTGCTGTGGAGCCCAACACCTTCAGACCCAGCGACGCGCGGGCTGTTCCTCAGCGGCTCAGCCACTCCCATCCGCACCTAGCTGCGGGGCTCGCCCTACCGCCCCGGGGAACGGCGATTCCGCCGCCTGGCCCCCGGCCTCGCAGCGTACCTGAGCTCCAACCCGAGACGAGCTCCTGGACTGCGGCCGCGCGGTGACATCAGAGCCCTGGGCTATGGCTCCCGACCCCACCTCCAGGCTCCCTCCGCCGCGGGGGAGGCGCCAAATCCGACTCCCGGGGGCGGGAGCGCGGAGCGGCCGCGCTGCCCAGGCAGCCGACAGCCCCTTCCTAGTGTCCGCTTGTAGGCTTAGACCCTGGTCGGGGTTGGACGCTCGTTACCCCGCCGGGCACAGGCCTCTTGCCTGGCTGGAAAAGCGAGAAAGTAGGGGTAGGGCTCCCAGGGCGCTCGCCCGCCGGTCTCCATCTGGTATGTTCTCACGGCCTGTAGTGCTCGGCCGGAGTCCCACGGATTCAAACCACCCTATCAGTGGGGAAGCCCAGGCCAGGTCCCAAGAGCTCCAGAAGGCCACCTCATTCCAGTTTGGCTAAGGAAACAGACCTGCCACTGTCCCTGTCCAGCTCTGAGTACAGTGCGGATGCTAATGCTTCCTTGACCAACTAACTCTCCCTCCAGAACTTCCATTTCCAGAACTCTTGCAGCTCTCTGATTCCCACTATGGCCTCTTTGCTCCCCTCTTTGCCCCTTTTCATTTCTCTCATATCTTGCATCGTCTGGGCCCTCTGGCCGCCCACCTGAAAAGGGGGAAGGGAAGCTGGGGCACTGCTGACTTGTGTATTCATTCCGGGTCTTCTCAGTGGTGCTCAGCATTTTAAGGTGCTGGACTACGCATGTCCCCTGTGGCCTGAATAGGATTTACTCCAGCCATAGAATCTGGCTCTCTTCACCTTCGGGGATCTCAAGGCTCCAAAGAATGATCTGAATTCATCAGCCACTGTACACTGGTCACTGCTCTGTCCTCAGCCTTCCCTGCCCCCACTTTCCAAACCTGTATTCTGTGAATACTGGCTCTCAAGAATGTTCCATCCCTGGAAAGGGCTGAGCGCCTTTTTGCTGAACCCAGTCAGTGCTTGGTCTTTCTGTTATTGTGGCTTCCCTTACTGTCCCACAGAAGAATCAGCATGCCTGGGGGGCGAAGACCATATCCCCATATCTTGGCATTCTTGGCTGACAAGGTTTGTTGGTGATAATAACCAGAAGTCGGAACTTAGACCGGGGGTCAAGGCTACCACTTTCTAGGGGGAATAAGAGCCTGGGAAACTTGGTCTGTTTGGGTCTTCTAGGGGATAGAGGCAGCAGGCACCTAAGCCTGGCTTCTGATTGGGACACTCCTGGCACTGATTTTTCTTCAAATGCTATCCTGATCCAGGCATCAGCCAGGAGCTGGAGCTCTGGACTCAGACAATGGCTCAGAACTTCTTGGTTTTGAACACCTGCCCTTTTAATACCAACTCTGATCCACATGGTTGGTCTCAGAGCAGTATCACAATAGAGGAAACAAAACCCAGCAACCAAAAGTCAGTTAAAAAATGTTCAAGATTTTAATTTATATATATATATATATATATATGAAACTACAAGTCCCTGGTAGCTCAGACAGTAAAGAATCTGCCTGTAATGCAAGAGATGCAGGTGATATGGGTTTGATCCCTGGGTCAGGAAGATCACCTGGAGGAGGAAATGGCAACCCATTCCAGTATTCTTGCCTGAGAAATGCCATGGACAGAGGAGCCTGGAGGGCTACAGTCTATATATTTTAAAATACATGTATATGTATATATATTTTTAAATTTATTTTTATTTATTTGGCTGCACCAAGTCTTAGTTGCGATCTTTGATCTTCATTGTGACATGCAGGATCTTTTTATTAATAGTTGCAGCATGTGAGCTCTAGTTCCCAAAACAGGGATTGAACCCAGGCCCCCTGCATTGAGAGCACGGAGTCTTAACCACTGGGGCATCAGGGAAGTTCCTTAATTTATATTAAAAAAAAAAGTATATTTCTTGACAACTATGAAGTGGACACAACATCCACAGTCATTCTTGATAATCCTCTTCTCCTCCCCCTTATCTCTCTCTCTCTGCCTAAATTCCCCAAAAGAAATCCACTCACTTCTCTGCTTGCCTCTTTTTCTCTTCTGTGAAAGAGAAAGCACCCCTGACATCTGGAAGTTGGCCTGGGACTATCAGCTAGACCTTGGTCTTATAGGAGTTGGTCTGACAGTCACACATAAGGCCATGGAGTTCTCCTGTTTCACATAAACAATTTCATAGGACATCAACATCAGACAAGACCCTCTGTAACCATGATGGGTCAAGATAAAAACAAGACCATTCTGTAATCATATCTGAACACAGACAAACCATGAATATTGTCCAAGTCAAAAAAATGACCAAATGTCTTTCTGTCCTGGATAATATGTGTGACTGCTGCTTCCTTACCAACTGTGGCTTTAGCTTTGCTTCAGTCATTCCTCTTTCTCATAAGATTTTAAGATACCCAATCATAGAATTACTCTTGCTTCCTGAAGCATCAAACACTGAGAAAAGTCCTACTTCTTTAACTCTCCAAAATATCCTTTAAGTCCTTTCTAATGCCCTCTTACCAAGATGCTTCACGGTTCCCCTCACTGTAACAACTAATACACTCCATTTTTTCAACTACAGGTGTGTCCCTCATGATCTTTGACTGGAGGGCATCTCTTTAGTGCAAAAGCCCAAAGAGTCTTAGAGGGGAAGAAGGGGAAGAAACTGCAACCAACTTGGAGTCTCCCTTAGTGACAGTGGTTAGGGAGCAGGGGCCATGGAGAAGATGGACACATGCAGATATTCATCATGTTTTTCTACTACATAAAAAGACATGCTTGTGCCCCTCAGTATCTCAGTACTTTTCCAGGCCTGGGAGAGTCCATCTGACACTGTGTGAGTTAGCCAAGAACCACCCAACCTAGCCCTTCCTCAGTTACCCACGCAAAATAATTATAAATGGGTAAGCCACTAAGTTTAGGGATACTCTGTTAAATGGTAATAGATAACTGTAACAGGATATGTAAAATTTCAAATTTGGTTAATCTTCTCAAATTTCTTACAAAGAGGTTGTACCAATTTGTATCCCCATTAGTGAGTGCCCATTTTCCCACATCCTCACTAACATAGTACATTATCAGACTTTTGATCTCTGAAACCTGAAAGGTGAAAATGTTTTAATTTTTTATATATAAAATCGCATATCATTTTGTACTTTTTTTTTTTTTCATTTTTTACATTTTAAGGCCACTTGTATTCACTTCTGTGATCTGTCAACTTTCCTTGCCCATGTTTCTATTGGATTATTGGTCTTTTTCTTACTGACTTATAAGATCTCTTTATGTATCAAGGTAATTTACTTTTTTAAATTTTTAATGTGTGGCAAATATTTTCCCAAGTTTGTGTCTTCTGACTTTGTTTGTGGTGGGAGTGAATTTATAACCCATGGTTAAGGTAAAAAAAAAAAACATTTCATTCTTGTAGATAGCAACTACAGAGCTATTTTAATAATTCAGAGACCATCATATATTGGTTCAAATTCACTAAGGCCAGAAATCCTTCAATGAATTATGTTGTCTATTTCTGGAAATCCAACAAAGCATGAATCACTGTTTTTACACAAGTGTCTACTTAAATTGTTAAGTGTTCCCTTAGAGCAAGTTTGTTTGCTTTTTAATTATGCACTGAATTCACCACACTTGTCCAAAGATAGGGCTTTATAGGAAGTCAGCCATAAGAAAAATTCAGGGAGAATGGAGTCCCCCCACCCCTCCATATGAGGGTGTCTGGCAGGAAGGCCTTTGGGTGAGGCTGGTTAGGGACTGGTTGTCCCAGCAATTGAATCAAAGTTTCCTTTCAGATCAGCAGTTCCTGGGAAAGAATGCTGGTCTGTCACATTCCTATTGAGTACGCGTATATCACCTTTTCCCTACAGATGCTGTGTGACTCCTTAGCCTCTGTTTGCTTTGGCCATAATAACTTAGCTTTTGTTAATTCCTCAGCCTGGTTTACAAACCCCAGATCTGGGCCCATTCCATCTTCCTCGTCTGCCCTCACTGTTACCCACACACCCCTGGCCAAGAGAGATTAAAGGAGGTAGCTGGATACAGGCCTCTCTCCTTTTCTACCAGCTCCAATGGACCCAAGACAGATAAGTGGTGGTCACATGAGCTTTTCCACTTTGCTTTGCTGGCCTCCCAGGATCTAGATGAAAAAATGTCTTTTACATGTCATTTTGGTCCCCAAGAATAGAAATTAACTCAAGACTCTGAACCAGACCCCCAGTAGCATCCCTAGGGAAGGCAAAAGCAGGCTCAGGTCCAGAGGTGGCTCTGTGTTCAGGTCCTAATAAAGGGGTGAAATGGTCTACAAAGGCCCCTCTCCTAAAAGTACCTTCTAATTGAGCTAAATCCGCCAAGTCTCTGGTGTCATCAGGAGTCATCTGATAAGCATTTTCAATGAGAGGATGTTCCAACCCTAGAGGTTTGGGCCTCGGGCTTTAGACGGAAGCCTGGGTACAGGATTGGGTCACAGCATGCCACGTGCACATAGAATGGATTCTAGTCGTTAGCTCTGGAAGTAGATAATGCATGTCCTTAACATTCATCAGGAAACTCTTGCTGATCTTAACTGATGTGTCTGGTCAGTTACTCCACATGGAGGAGACTTTGTTCTAAAACCTGCGGGTGTGTATATCTGGCATCCATCATGGTGCATGAGTTTTTGGGACCCTTCCAGGAATGAATGTGACAGCACACACACACACACACAGTTTAGTTGGCAGATTTTTGTACTCCAAGGGAAGGATCAAGAGAAGTTTAAAAAAAGAGGACAACAAAATTCTCCAACATAGCTCCAATAAGTGGAACATTCTCTGAAGCCCTGCCTGGTTTGTGTAGAGATGCAAGTGCCTACACTTATATTTAACTACTTCAGGGTGGGTGACAGCCTAGAAATCAGTTCCGCAGACACCCCAGCCACAAGGTCTTCCCACAAGATCATGCTGCCTGCTAGTCTGCTGCTGTGCTACAACAAACAAAAATAAAATACCACAATTAAAAAAAAAAAAATAAGGAGGACAGAGAGCTATCCTCCAATTCACTGTGTCTTGGGTATACAAAAACCAGCAGTGAGAGAGCAAGCGTGAGTCCACAGCCTGGCAGACCTAAGTGAATGCCAGTCTGACCCTGGAGATATCCCAACCTTCCTGAACAATTCATTCCCTCATCTATAAAATGGATACGACTACATGTTTGCCAGGTAAAGATTAAATGAGATTTCATCAAATCTACTCAGCACGGGCTCACAGGAGGCCATCAGCAAGTGGCGTTAGTTATCATTATTATTCCTTACTTCAGTTTCTCCTGTAGGGAAGACAATCCTAACTAAATCCCAGCGTCAATTTGATCTTTGAGGACTGGTTTATACACCAGAGGTCTCCCATGAGTGTTGCTCCCCTCCTAAGCTTTGCTTACTATTCCCTCAAACAGGGCTGTGGTAGACATCTGAACACTTCCTTCCTAGGGGAACACATATTGTGTAGGTCTTGGGGAGAGAGAGCCCTTTCTTCCATTTTGAAAGACAGCTTGCCACAGTGCAAACCTTGAGACCTGGGCTTGACCAGTGTGATGCTCCTGCCAGGGACTGGGACTCTCATGTGGGTGTCATGGAGATGTAGGGACAGGTGAGAAACCACTAGGAGTTGGACGGTGTGATGTGGTGGTGGTCCTAACCTGTCTCCTGCTCTTGCTGTCCAGCCTCCTTTAGCTCCTGTCTACTTTCATTGCCTGGTCTCCTGCCTTTTAGTCAAGTCTGTGAGCCACAAGTCCTCCTTCCGATGCATTCCTTTTTGGAGTTGTAGGAGCTGGCTGCTGCTGCCTGAATTGAGGAAATTTTGGAAATAAAGGTAAGACATCTTTTAATACTGGGATGCCAATGTTAGGCTGGAGGAAAATCTGGCCAGATTTGGGTGTTCAGAGTTATTCTATCCCTGGAAGAAGCAACCACTAGGCGAGAAGTGAGAAAGCTCTCCCACAGCTGCCCTGGGGCTAAGGGGATGTGGTCCATGCCCTTTGATGTGGCTGGAGATCCTCTAACAAGGCTTAAACAAGCTCAAAACTAGCAACTCAGGAAACAGGATAAAGCAGCACAGGAGAAATACAAGGCAGGCAAGTTCCTGGTTCAAAGTGATAAACATTTGCTATGAAATTGAAAACAAGATTTCCCTTGATAAACATAAAATCAAAGACAAGAAAGTTTGGAGATTGGTTCCTTTTTCCTATTCTTGCACTAAAGAGGGTGGCCCAGATTCTACCTGTTCTTTGTTTGTTTTTTTTTAGCATGGACCAAAAGACTAAGCAAATGTCAGGCCAAGGTGGGCCTGCCTGGAGACCTAGAAGCATAGGCTTCCATCCCATAGCTGCCCCGCTCCCCACAGAGAGTTGGGCACATGCTGAAGTTTCTTTTTTTCTTCCCTCTCCTACTAGAAAATGTCCTTAGGAAGGACCCATCGTGATGCGGAGTTGTACAACCCCTGAGCCAAGAACCGCCTCCTCAGGGAAACATCCTTGCTATCTCTAGGGAGAGTTCATTGTTCCCTGCTGCACCTAACATTACATTGTAGAATATACACACCTTCTCATTTACTTGTATGTCTGTCCCATAAGACAGATTGTGAACTCTTGAAGGAAAGGAAGTACCAGGCTGAGCCTGGAAGTACTAGGCTCAGAACTATCATCAGTGATTGTTGAATGAATGCAAGTGAGAGACCCAGGTGAACAGCTGGGTCATTCCTCCATTTTCTGAATTCACAGCTGGGAGAAGGCAATGGCAACCCACTCCAGTACTCTTGCCTGGAAAATCCCATGGACGGAGAAGCCTGGTAGGCTGCAGTCCATGGGGTCGTGAAGAGTCAGATACTACTTCACTTTCACTTTTCACTTTCATGCATTGGAGAAGGAAATGGCAACCCACTCCAGTGTTCTTGCCTGGAGAATCCCAGGGACAGGGGAGCCTGGTGGGTTGCTGTATATGGGGTCGCACAGAGTCAGACATGACTGAAGCGACTTAGCGGCAGCAGCAGCAACATCCTCCGGATGGTGACCTTGGTCCCCAGGACTTAGCGATTAGCCTGTGTGTACACACTTTAAAGTTTACCTACAATTCTTGTTTCACTTTCTCCTGTTGGTGGTTTTAACAAAAAGATGTCATTTAATATACTGTAAGGAGCTATGTTCTTTTCAGAGTACACTGCTTCTGTCACTCACGTGGGAACAGCAGGTAGAGGTCTGGAAGCTGCTGCTATGGATGGAACCAAGGATTTCTGAGTTCATTTGGGTTTTCCAATCCTCTGCAATGGTTCTTAGAAGTAGATTAATATCTTTTTTAGTGATGGCAATAGGTCCTAGTTCACATACAGTCTATGAACAATGGTTCTTTTTGAAAAATGCAGCAAGTGCCTGAAAAGGCACTTTGCTTTAAAAGTAAACCCAAACTGCAACCTGCTGGTCTTCTTGGAACAGTGAGTGCTTTATCTAAATTAGATTTACCTTAGCATGCTTAACAGCTTACAATTCAACAATAAAAAGACAAAGAATCCAATTTTTTAGTGGGCAAAGGATTCAAAAAGACATATCTCCCATGAAGATATACAAATAGCCAATAAGCACATGAACAGATGCTCAACATCAAATGCAAATCAAAACCACAAGGTACCACTTTACATCCATGGGAATGGCTATAATCAAAAAGACAGACATTAAGTATTGGCAAGGATGTAGATAAGTCAGAATCTTCCTGCACTGCTGTTGGGAATGTAAAATGGTACAGCTGCTTTGGAAACAATTTGTTAGTTCATCAAACAATTAAACATAGTTACCATATGAGCCAGAAATTCCACTCAGTATATCAGTTCAGTTCAGTTCAGTCACTAAGTCGTGACTGACTCTGCGACCCCATGAACTGCAGCACGCCAGGCCTCCCTGTCCATCACCAATTTCCGGAGCCCACCCAAACCCACGTCCATTGTGTCGGTGATGCCATCCAACCATTTCATCCTCTGTTGTCCCCTTCTCCTCCGGCCCTCAATCTTTCCCAGCATCAGGGTCTTTTCCAATGAGTCAATTCTTTGCATCAGGTGGCCAAAATATTGCAGTTTCAGCTTCAAAATCAGTCCCTCCAATGAACACCCAGGACTGATCTCCTTTAGGATGGACTGGTTTGATCTCCTTGCAGTCCAAGGGACTCTCAAGAGTCTTCTCCAACACCACAGTTCAAAAGCATCAGTTCTTCAGGGCTCAGCTTTCTTTATAGTCTAACTCTCACATCTATACATGACTACTGGAAAAACCATAGCCTTGACTAGACGGATCTTTGCCAAGAGAATTTAAAACATATGTTGCATGCAAAAACACATATCTGAACATGTAGCTGTTTATAGCAGCATTATTCATAATAGCCAGTAGCTAGAAACAACCCAAATGGTCATCAATAGAGGAATGGATAAACAAAATGCTGTATATCTATAACATGGCATAGTATTTAGCCATAAAAAGAGATTAAGTACTGATGCTTGTTACAAAAATCATAAACCTTGAAAACATTCTGCTAAGAAGAAGAAACCATACAAAAGACCACGTATTGTATGATTCTACTTAAATGAAATGTCTAGAAGAGGCAAATCCATAGAGACAGAAAACAGATTGGTGACTGCTAGAGGCTAGAACGTGTGGGCACAGGGAGTATTATTTGGTATGAACTTCTGTTTTGGAACTATGGAAATGTTCTGAATTAGAGATCAGTGATAGTTGCGCCACCTTGTGAGTATACTAAAAATCACTAAAGTGTATGATGTGAAGTGGTATGTGAATTTTATGGTATGTGAACTTTTCTCTCTGTATGTGTATGTATTACAGATGCACACATATATTCGTAGAGTTAACAATAGTTGCTGACATTGGTCCATTCTTGCCCAAGATCTTCATACATAAGCAACAAATGGTCTCTAAGGGCTATAATTACTCTGATATTTTAAGTGTGTGTCTAAACCCAAAAAGAAAACTCATGTATTCTTGCACTAATTTACCCACTGTCTCAGAGCACCATCTGCCCACAGACCTAAAAGCATGCATACCAGGAGATCTCAGGTTTATCTGTGGGCCACAAATCTCAATATTCACATGCATGGAGGTCACATGACTTTTAAGTTACTATTGAGGGGACTTCCCCGGTGGTCCAGTGGTTAAGAATCTGCCTGGCAATGCTGGGGATGCCAGTTTGATGCCTGGGTAGGAAACTAAGATTCTACATGCCACAGAGCAACTGAGTCTGTGTGCCACAACTTGAGACTCTGTGTGCCACAGTGAAAGATCCCACATACTGCAACTAAGAACTGATGCAGTTAAGTAAATGAGTAAACAATAATAAAATTTTTAAAAATTAAACTATTGAGGATGAATTAAAGTCTACTAATTATTAAAATAAGTCTTTAGCAGTAATACAAAAGGAGTCTGATCAAGAGTATATAGCCTAGTGCTGTGTGTTAGTCACTCAGTCGTGTCTGACTCTTTGTGACCCCACAGACTGTAGCCCGCCAGGCTTCTCTATTCATGGAATTCTCCAGGCAAGAATACTGGAGTGGATTGCCATTCCCTTCTCCAGAGGAACTTCTCAACTCAGGGATTGAACCCTGGTCTCCTGCCTCACAGGCAGATTCTTTACCATTTGAGCTACAGAGAAGTCTAGTGCTACCTGTTAACAAATGTTGTCTGACTTGAATTATAATCAGAATACTTAAATTATTGTCAGGACTTATTAAGTGAAGGCATACTCCAATCCTGACACTGCATGTGTATCTGTATGGTAGTTGTCAGCCTTACACGTGCAGTTTTATCAAAGAAAGAGAACTTTGGCAGAATTAGGTCCAAGGTCTTTATGGTGGACAGAGTTCTATCAGTTCCTCTCATTTGCATGGGGCAGATAATTAGACTGCCCCTGAGAACTATACTCCAAAGGCAGCTACAGAAAATTAATGCAAAGCTTCACATGTGTAAAGAGAGGGGCAATGTGTGCCTCTCTCATCAAACTGTCGTCACTGTTCTCACCAGTGAGAGCTGTGACTTCATTTTTACCAACAGTGATTCT